>NC_057731.1:9140254-9183888 GCF_004010195.1 Chiloscyllium plagiosum | reverse complement strand
GGGGAACCTTGTTGAATGCCTTACTGAAGTCCATATAGATCACATCTACTGCTCTGCCCTCATCAATCTTCTTTGTTACTTCTTCAAAAAACTCAATCAAGTTTGTGAGACATGATTTCCCACGCACAAAGCCATGTTGGCTATCCCGAATCAGTCCTTGCCTTTCCAAATACATGTACATCCTGTCCCTCAGGATTCACTCCAACAGCTTGCCCACCACCGAGGTCAGGCTCACCGGTTTATAGTTCCCAGTCATGTCTTTACCGCCCTTTTAAACATGGCACCACGTTTGCCAACTTCCAGTCTTCTGGCACTTCATCTGTGACTATCGATGATACAAATATCTCAACAAGAGGCCCAGCAATCACTTCTCTAGCTTCCCACAGAGTTCTCGGTTATACCTGATCAGGTCCTTGGGATTTATCCACCTTTAACTGTTCCAAGCCATCCAGCACTTCCTCCTCTGTAATCTGGACATTTTGCAAGATGTCACCATCTATTTCCCTACAGTCTATATCTTCCATATCCTTTTCCACAGTAAATACTGATGCAAAATATTCATTTAGTATTTCCCCCATTTTCTGTGGCTCCACACAAAGACCGCCTTGCTGATCTTTGAGGGGCCCTATTCTCTCCCTAGTTACCCTTTTGTCCTTAATATATTTGTAAAAACCCTTTGGATTCTCCTTAATTCTATTTGCCAAAGCTATTTCATGTCCCCGTTTTTCCCTCCTGATTTCCCTCTTAAGTATACTCCTATTTTTTTAATACTCTTCTAAGGATTTGCTCAATCTGTCCTGTCTATACCTGACATATGCTTCCTTCGTTTTCTTAACCAAACCCTCAATTTCTTTAGTCATCCAGCATTCCCTATACCTACCAGCCTTCCCTTTCACCCTGACAGGAATATACTTTCTCTGGATCCTTGTTATCTCATTTCTGAAGGCTTCCCATTTTCCAGCCGTCCCTTTACCTGCGAACATCTGCCTCCAATCAGCTTTCCAAAGTTCTTACCTCATACCATCAAAATTGGCCTTTCTCCAATTTAGAACTTCAACTTTTAGTTCTGGTCTATCCTTTTCCATCACTATTTTAAAACGAATAGAGTTATGATCGCTGGCCCTAAAGTGCTCCCCCACTGACACCTCAGTCAGCTGCCCTGCCTTATTTCCCAAGAGTAGGTCAAGCTTTGCACCTTCTCTAGTAGGCACATCCACATACTGAATCATCTTCTTTGCTAGTTACAACCGCAAAAGATATAATAAGTTGGTCAAACATCAAATTCTTTTCCAAAATCCATGTTGGATTTGCTCAATCCTATTATGATTACCTCGGTACCCTGTTAAGCCATTTCTAATTATAAATGCTAGTTTTTTACCTATTACTCATGTCTGGCTAACTGGCCTATAGTTCCCTATTTCACCCATTCTTCCTTTGTTTTGAGCAGAAGCAGTTACATTTATGACTTCCAATTCACAAACGTTGTTGCTTAAGGTATCACTCTTTTTTCTGAATAAGACTTTTCAATAGTTTTGTCATTTCAAATTCCATATTAGCCATTGTTAATGGGAAAAGAATTTAACAACATTTCAGTTTATAGAGTGCAAACAAATAGAAGATCCAACTCGCACACATTTAGAACGTACAACATTACAGCGCAGTACAGGCCCTTCCACCCTTGATGTTGCGCCGGCCTGTGAAACCAATCTGAAGCCCATCTAACCTACGCTATTCCTTTATCATCCAAATGCATTTCCAATGACCATTTAAATGCCGTTAAAGTTGGCGAGTCTACTACTGTTGCAGGCAGGGCATTCCACGTCCCTACTACTCTCTGAGTAAAGAACCTACCTCTGACATTTGTCCTATATCTGTCACCCCTCAATTTAAAGCTATGTCCCTCATGCTAGCCATCACCATCTAAGGAAAAATGCTCTCACTCTCCACCTTATTTCATCCTCTGATCATTTTGAATGAATTTGGTGAATTTATTTTACAATTATTGTAAAAATCAGATTTATGAGGAGATTGATCTTGACAGGGAATTCTTTCCTATTTGATCCATCAGCAGTTAGCTTAATTTTAGCTGCTACATCCACCCTGATGGTCCAGAAGAAGCTGCATAGCCAACATTTATAGCATTCCTGAGCACTACGCCGACTTGAATCCAGAAAAAAAAGGTAGTCTGAATTGTGTCATTGCTGTTTCTTGAAGTGCAGGAGGATTTCACCACTGGTCATAAATCACTTCAAGGTTGTAATGTGGTATCAACTATTCCTCCAAGTCACTGCAACAGCTCAAACTGTGCTTCACAATTTGATTGTAAAGACAAGGGATTCCCAGACTAACAAGTCTTGCGACCTTAGCTATGTAATCCTGCCATAGTTATAAATAGCTTTAGGCACTTTACATCATTGATTTGACTTGAACAATCAGTCAAATGCAATTTGTTTCTGCATTAATATTTTAACTAAATACTAAAAAGTACTATTTAGTACTCACTTGCTATCTACCTTCCCATTGTCACTAATTTTGAGCAGGGGGTTATGTCAACCTTTAATAGCAAAATAATTTATGTAAATATTTTTAAAAACAAATCTTCTGTTAAAAATTGTCATGATGTAGTTGCAAGTTTTGTCTAAGAGGTCAAATAAGTATGGTAGGAGTTGCTACTTGAAAAAAAATCACGATTCATCTCGATCACCTACAATCCTCAGAGAAGCATGATGTAATGATAATGAGGTTTCTGATGATTGCTATTAGTTACCAAGACACCCAATCATCAATATCTTCTAATCAACTAGTTTAAAGATGTTATTACACATCTCTGTGAACTTCAACCTGAGCCTCCTGGCTCAGAGATAGGGACAGTACCAAGATCCTTACCCAAACAAACCCAAATATACAATGAGAAAAACCCCAGTGATGGACAGTATTGGGAAGCTCTCTGTTCAAGTAATTATTCATGTCTGAGTTTCCATAACACACTTCGACACAATTTATTTCTCTCTCTTTAAAGTAGGTAAATTTCAACCTTCTTACTTATATACTTTAAAATTCAATTTCTGTAATTATGTCAAAATGCACGTAGATTATCCTCCCTCTTCTATATGAACAACTGCACAGAAGATTCATATTCCACATGCAAAGTGTTCACATAATGACCAGAACTGATTTTATTAAGGAAGATGTTTACTGTGACTGACTGAATTCATATGATGTATATTCACCTGGAAGTTGAAAAAAAATTAAAACATTAAAGAAACATACTTTCTGTTCTTTGATCTGTACAATCTTGGTGATTTATTCAAGAAAGTAAAGGAAAGTGACAGGGAAGTCTGCAATTCTCCTTGTTCAAACATATCATGCATTTATGGCATCTGGTAGCTTTTGCTGACCCTCTAGCTTATTAAATAATCATGCTAGATTGTGCTGTAAGTGCTCAGAATAGAAATATCTGTCTGTCTGTGACTTGCAGCTATAATCGTTTGATCTCGAGGAATCCTGAAGGAATAGCACAGATGAAAGTTTTGGCAGAGCTGGGTCCTCTTATAATGCAAATCTTTAGCCCTGTGGTGATAATATTAATCATATGGGTGATATCAATGTCATGTAGTTCCATAAGAACAAAAGAGAATGTTTTGTTCTGAGACCAGTGGAGTCAATGAGTGATTGACTTTTGCTTAACTTGAGTAAAATTATTCAGAATAGTGATAGCAATGCTATTCTCTGGTTCATGAGTTAATAGTGTGTGCCATGGTGGTCACCTCTGTGTTTAGTTTTGAATAGAACAGTTCCTAAAAGGGTTAATTGACATCATAAAATAAGATCTGCAACTTAGGATTTAAAGAACTACACTTGAAAGTAACTATCCAGTTTTCAGTTTTCGTTAATAGTAACATGTACTTATTTTTATGTCTAGTCTCAGATTTTACAAAGGACGTCCATGTAAATCAGATGTGATGTGACTAGCTATTAACTATTACATAATAAACCTATTTTGTTCAGACCAGGCTTCTCTGCAGCCAAACATTTCATCTAGCAGCCTTCCCCATTTACTGTCAGTAACTTAGTCCAGTGCAAATGGTGAGAACTGCTGGCAGTGAATCTAAACAAGATATCTCAGGTGATTCTGGCAACATAAGACTATAAAATCATAAAATACAGGAGCAGAATTAGGCCATTCAGCCCATCAAGTTAGCACTCAATGCTTAACACTGCTGCCTCACAGTACCAAGAACCCAGGTTCAATTCCAACCTTGGTGTCGATCAATGTTGAGTTTGCATATTCTCCTCAAGTCTGCTGTGGGTTTCCTCCAGTTTCCTCCAGTTGCTTCGGTTTCCACCCAAGGTCAAAGTATGTGCAGGTTAGGTGGATTGGCCATGCTAAGTTGCTCGTAGTGTCCAGGGATACCGAACCTAAATAGATTAGCCATGGGAAATGCAAGGATAGGGTAGGGGATTGGGTATGGATGGGATGCTCTTCAGAAAGTAGGTGCAGAGTCAATGGGCCGAATGGCCTGTTTCCCATCTGCAGGGAACCTATGAGTCTTTAAGTCTTCTCTAACAGTCAATCATGGGCTGAGATGTTTCTCAACCCCATTCTCCTGCCTCTCCCTTGACCAGAACAGGCCGCTGAGCTGATATTCAAAAATAGTACTTAATTACTAATCACATTGCATCCAATGTACACGGAAGTCCTTTACATATTGCCTGATGTGCCAGAGAAGTCCACTGACCCTGACATGGCATTTCTGCTGCATTTGCCACAGAGAGGAAGACAGCAGCCGTGTGAGTGTACAAAGTATATGATATACACACAGAACAATAACTTATATTTCATTTTCCTTCAAAGTGGCATCATTATCCAAAACCCTTCTTGGTAGTATCACCAAATCTTTGAATTCATATGAGAGATGACCAAAGTCCTAATTGAAGGGGTACATTTTAGGGTCTATTTTACAGGACGGAACAGTGCCAGAGAGAGCTTGTAAAGTTTAAAGACCCAATTCCAGGTTGTAGGATGCTGGGAGGGGTGAAGGGGGCTGAATCTCACAGAGAGATCTGCAAAGGATACACCTTCCCTGTCCTCCGACTGCAAGGTCCAAACCCACTCCCACCACCCACTGGTTTGATTGTAAAAGTGCATCAGAAAATCAGGTGTATTGATAAATGAGCACCATTAGCTCCATCCTTGGTCACACAAAGCAAACCATGGTAACACATCTTGTCTTATGAAATCTATCTCTGTATGCCATCTTGTAAAGTGATTGCCATAGGGTTACCAGGAGTATTTGTGAATTTCAACTGTAGGGTATTCAAATATAGGACGCGAAAAACTTATTTAGAAGGAAGAATTTGCTTCTCTCTAGCACCTTGTTTGGTTGCAGGACATTCTGAAAGTGCATGACAACCAATTAATTACCTTTTTGAGTATGGTCATTGTTATACTGTAGGAAACATGATGGCTTACTGGCACACAGCAAGATCTCATTACCAACAAAAAGGTAATATCCACTTAATCCATATTAGTGACGCTGGTTTGAGAGATAAATATTGGCAAGGACATCAGAGAAAATTCTCTTCCTCTTCTTTGAAAATTATCTTGGGACTTTTGGGTCCAGAACAGACTTACCAGGATATTGCTGGGAGTGGAAGGTTTGAGTTATAGGGAGAGACTGGATAGGCTGGGATTTTTTTCACTGGAACACAGGGGGTTGAGGGGTGGCCTTATTCAGATTTTATAAACCGTAATGGGTTTAGATAAGGTAAATAGCAGGTGTCTTTTCCCTGTGATGAGGGGGGAGCTTTCAAGAACAGGGAACGTACTTTTAAAGATGAGAGGAAAAGATTTAAAAGAAACATGAGAGTAACACTTTTTACACAGAAAGTGGTACATGTGTAAAATGAACTTCCAGAGGAAGTGACGGATGAAGGTACAGTTATAACAGTTAAAAGACATTTGGATAAACACATGAATAAGAAAGGTTTGGAAGGATATGGAGCAAGCACAGTAGGGTGGGACTAGTTTAGTTTGGGATTATAGTCGGCATAGACAGTTCGGACTGAAGGGTCTGTTTCCATGCTGTAAGGCTCTATGACTTAATGATGTGAATGCAATTGAAACATCATGCACTGAATGCATGGTTTTGAATGTAATTTATTTTTGTGTAATATATAAAGCATACATACAAAGTGATGGGATAAATTATTGTAAAAATACCTCCTAGACTGAAAAACTTGAGTAAGAAAGAGAAAGATATAAGTTGAATTATAAATTGAAAATTAATGGCTAACTTGGCAATTTAGTAATCTCAATGTGTTGCTTTAGGAGCTTGGCTCACAGAATCATCACTCCAGCTTTGTAACCCTACCCCAAGCCTGAATTTCCATCTAATGACGTTCACTGATAGGAATTAAAACCTATATAAAGTGAAAAATTACTAAAAATGGAACACTTATCCTAACATTCAAATTCCTGGAGATCAGAGGAATAAGGGAAGGCCAAATCAGAATGACAACATTGAACATTGTGTAGCTCCGCTAACAAAATAAAACATGTACCAAAGGGTCTGTTTTCATGTTGTATGATTCTATGACTCTATGCCAAAACATTTCACAAGAGCATTAGCAAACAAAATTTGATTTTGAACCAGGTGAGACATTATCTAAAAGCTTGGTTAACAAAATAGTTTTCATGCAATGTCATAAAGCAGAAGACAGACACAGAGGTGGAGAGGTTTAAGGAGAATCTAACCCACTCTCTGGTTAAAGAATATTAAGATGCCCATTAGGCAAGAATTAGAAGAACAGCAAAACATTTGCAACATCAAAGCTATGGAATAGGTTCCAGAGACAGGTGAAAACCTGGAAAAATAGAGCATGAGAGACTATTAAATGTTCAAGGTTAGATTGGGAGTTATTGTCAAGGACAGTGAGTACAGTGCACTAATATCCTTGACTGAATGTTTTTTTTCATTGCTGTATTGCTTAATGTTGGGTGAATGGGACTTGGTGTAAGTCAGGAAAAGTATCAATGAGTTGAAATTTCTGGAAAGAGAAAGGTCAGGGACTGGCCTTGACAGTCAGCATAGATAGAGTTGTAAGGAATCTCACTGTTTTGATGCATTGCATAATTTGAAGTGCAAGTCGGAAACATTCCAAAGAATACAGGAGATGCAAAAATCTAGGTAGAAGAATGCTTACCATTTTCATTCTTCAATATGGTAATCATTGCCAAGGTCTGCAGTTGTTGCCTATCAATTTATCCATGAGCACTTTATTTAACACTGTATCTTGTTTGAAACACCTCAGGGTTTTATACAATAAATTATTTGTGGGGATGTTGACACTTATTGTGCAAGTACACACACCCCTATTATTCACACAAAGCATGTCACTAACAGCATGGTGATTAATTATTTCTGTTTTGGTTTGGTGATATTGATTATAGGAAGGAGTTGATTCAGATAGTCTTTTAGACTATCCTGTTGGTCTTTGAATCAAACCAACTGGTTTTCATAAAGTCATCATTCTTGGTTCTAAAACTGGATTCATTTTTCTTTGTTTGCTTGGTATAGGAAATGTTGACTAAATCAGAATATTCTGCTCATGCTAACCGCCCTTGAGAAAGTGTTAGAGCCTTCTTCATGAACTGCTGCCTTTTGGCTGGGTTACACTGCTTTAGAGAAAATTTCAGGTTTTGATCAAATCACAATGAGGGAAGAGTGATATAGTTCCCAAACAAAATGATGTACAATTTCAAAGGGAATTTTCCATGTAGTACATTCTCATAACCCTGCCTTGTTCTTCAAGGGGTTTAGGGATTTACTTGTTGAAGAAGACTTGGCCAGTCGCTGCATTTAATCTTGTGGTTGATGCACATTACTATCACTGTGCACCAGAGATGAAGGGAGTGTTGGTGAAAAGGGGTGCCAGTTAAAAGGATGTTCTTTAGCTCATTGAGTATTTAGAAGCTGCACTACCCAGGCAAATGAAGGGCATTTCACCTCCCTCCTGGTTTGTGTGCTAGAGATGGCGATTAAAATTTGAAATATAAGAAGGTGAGTCACTCCCCACAGAATGTCGAAACTCTGATCAGTTCTTTTAGCCAAATATTCATGAGGCTATTTATTTATGTAGTTACGTTTCTGGTCAATAAATGGCTAGGATGTTGATGGTAGGAAATGTAATGATAGCGATAGCATCGAATGACAAAAGGCAAGGATTAAACTCTGTCGTATTGGAGATTGTTATTGACTGGCAATTTTTTATTGAGAGGTGTAACTTTCCACATATCATCCCAAGTCAGGATATTATAGAGTCATAGAGTCATAGAGTCATAGAGATGTACAGCATGGAAACAGACCCTTCAGTCCAACCCGTCCATGCCGAACAGATACCCCAACCCAATCTAGTCCCACCTGCCAGCACCCAGGCCATACCCCTCCAAACCCTTCCTATTCAAAAACCCATCCAAATGCCTATTAAATGTTGCAATTGTACCAGCCTCCACCACTTCCTCTGGCAGCTCATTCCATACACATACCACCTTCTGCGTGAAAAACATGCCCCTTAGTTCTCTTTTATATTAGATTAGATTAGATTAGATTAGATTACAGTGTGGAAACAGGCCCTTTGGCCCAACAAGTCCACACCGACCCGCCGAAGCGCAAACCACCCATACCCCTACATTTAACCCTTACCTAACACTACGGACAATTTAACATGGCCAATTCACCTGACCTGCACATCTTTGGACTGTGGGAGGTAACCGGAGCACCCGGAGGAAACCCACGCAGACACGGGGAGAATGTGCAAACTCCACACAGTCAGTCGCCTGAGGCGGGAATTGAACCCGGGTCTCTGGCGCTGCGAGGCAGCAGTGCTAACCACTGTGCCACCGTGCCGCCCACACTTTCCCTTCTCACTCTAAACCTATGCCCTCTAGTTCTGGATGCCCCAATCCCAGGAAACAGACTTTGTCTATTTATCCTATCCATGCCCCTCATAATTTTGTAAACCTCTATAAGGTCCCCCATCAACCTTCGACGCTCCAGGGAAAACAGCCCCAGCCTGTTCCGCCTCTCCCTATAGATCAAATCCTCCAACCCTGTCAAGATTCTTGTAAATCTTTTCTGAACCCTTTCAAGTTTCACAACATCTTTCCGATAGGAAGGAGAGCAGAATTGAACGCAATATTCCAACAGTGGCCTGCACATTTGCATGAGTTACTTTATTCTTGGAGAAATTCCAAATGGAACAGTCATCTGCAAACATCTGATCCTCTGATGGAGTGGAAGCTATTGATAAAGCTGCAACAAAGCTGGTTGGACCTTGAACATGACATTGCAGTCCAAGGGTTATGATGATTGAGCTCCACCAAACACAAATATATTCCTTTCTGTTTGGTTTGACTGACAAAGTGGGAGTGTTCCCCCACTAATTCCCATTGATTTCAATTTTACTAGGGCACCTTGATATCACACTGGCTTAGCTGCTGATCTGTGTCAAGGGCAGTCATTCTCACCTCACTTCTGAAATTCTGCTTCTCTACCTAATTTCGAATGATCTGGAGCCTGGAACAGAATGTCCTTGAGACAACACAACAGGACATCTGTTCACTCATTATTCCTGAGAAAGTCCCACTTGAGAGTGCTGTCAACCTTGACAGAGAAAATAAACTGATTGTCTGGCCTTTAGTGGACCTAATGTACCTAATGTAGTTTTTCACTTTGCCAGATGCCAGTGCACTGGAACAGCTTGATAGAAGTGTTGCAACTTCTAGAACACAATGTCCTCAGCATGACAGTCAGGATATTATTTGGTCTTCAATCCTTCACCACATCAGTGTGCCCAGTGACCTCTTGACATCTTGGAGAGTAAAATGAATTGCATGAGAATTGGCACCTCTAATGGTGGAAGACCAAGGAGGATATCATATGCCACCAAGTGCTGAAGATGTTTGTGTCCATTTTACCCTAACAAAGTGCATTTATCTGCTGAACCTTCATTAAAATTGGGGTATTAATGGGTTTGCTCCCTCTAATTAGTTGCTTAGTTATCCAACACCATTCATGACTAGTATAGCACAACTGCACAACTGTAACCAGATTTACTGATCATGCCAGCACCTCACTCTAGATGTAACATGCTGCTTTCAACTGTTTAGCGCAGAAGGAGAACTGTCTTGCTGTTTCATCAGGTTGGCAACTCATTTTCATGAAAACCTTGAGATGGCATTCATTTCCACACACATTATTAAACCACTTAGTCTGATGGCAATTGTAGAGTAAGTTAGAGTAGGGCTGTGAATTTTCAGTTGAATCCAGTTCCACTGCTGCTCTGTGCCCACAGTATCTCATGGATGTGAAATGCTCAGTTTTGAGATGTACAAGGCCACTGTTATGAGCTTTTTATTCCACATTTATTTAACTCATTGAATTACACTTTGCTACTTGCTATGGTGAGATTTGAATTCTAAATCTTTAGTCATGGCCATACTGTAATTAGCAATCCAATAGCCTAACCAGCATGTTACAATACCTCTATCATGCAAAGCTAAAATTATTGTAAGGTACATCTTTCTAATCAAGGAACAAGTGCATTGGGTATTTTTTTATATCAATTAGCAAAATGTTAATTATGATTGAATCAAGTTGACGTAACTGCACAGAGGTGGGCATTTGGCCACCAAGTCACCCTTTATTTACATGTGCATAGTACTTGGGCTGTGGCCAGCCAGCTCAAAACCAGTCCCTAGAATGAGAAGACTCTCTGAATCTTCTGTTTATATCTGTTAGCCAGGGTTCCCTGATTGGCCCCAATCACGTATCTCATAGTCAATGAGATCCACCTGTCTCTGGTTCCAATCACTATACGAGTTATCATAAGAGATCTGATAAAAGCAATGACTGAGATGTGAAACCTTCCATACCTACCACTGTAATAGCAAATCCTTCACGAGCAGAGACAAGAGCAAACATTGCAGGTGACACAAAGAAAAGAATGATTTTAAGTGAACTTATGGACAATGTTTGGATCCAAGAGGAATCAGAAGAACTAGGATGTGCATTAACAACATCAGAAAGCATATGGTGGATTTAGGATCAAATGTTATAACGACAGAGAAACTTAAAGGGGTGAGTACAGATTATGTAAAACTGCTTAAGAAACAAAAGATGCACGAGGTGACTGGAAGTGAAAGTGGCACAATCAAAATTTAATGATATTCCATGAAGGTAAATGAGATAAAGTTAACTTATTGCAAAAAAAAATCAATGAATGTGGACAAAGATTTGACATTGCAAAGACTACACTGAGTTTTGACTGTACAATGTGACCTTTCATATTATAAGTTCATAAGATATAGGATGCTCTGCCATTTGATCATGGCTAATATGCCCCTCACCCCCATTTTCCTGCCTCCTTTCCCTATCCCTTCAACCCATTACCAATTAAACATTGCTCTAACACCTCCTTAAATGCACTCACTGTCCCAGCATCCATCGCACTTGGGATAACGGTTTCCACAGGTTCACAACCCTCTGGGGGAAGTAGTTTCTTCTCAACTCTGTTTTAAATTTGCTGCCCCTTATCCTAAGACTATTCTTCATTATTTTGATAGAGAAAAAGTATGTTATTGTGATCATGTAAAATGAATGGCAGATCGCAAACAACGTTGTATGGTTTTGCAGTACATACCTATACAGTGGGGAACCTATCTAATTATAAGCTGGCAGCAAATTGATGTCAGGTTTTCTTACCTGTTGGTGAGTTTTCTTGAATAGTGATGGATCAGAAATCTAATAACAGCAAGGAAGAAAACCAAATAAAAACCTGAGAAGCCATAAGGAAAGCAAGGACAAACTTTAGAAGTGTTCTGATAATAATAAAATGTGTGTGACAATCATTTTTATGGAGTATCCTTACAGATTCTTAGATTCATACAGTGCAGAAAAGGCCCTTCAGCCCATCTGCACCTACAAAACTACCACTAAAGACACATTAATCCCAATTTCCTGCATTTGTCCCATATCCTTGTACGTTGTGATATTTGAAGTACTCATTCAAATATTTTTGAAAGATTGTAAGGTTTCTGATCTCTACTGTCTTCCCAACCAATACATTCAAGATTCCCACCATTCACTGAGTGAAAGGATTTTTGCCCAAATCCCCTCTATATCCCCTGTCCCTTGCACTAAACCTATGCTCACTTATGATTGAGCTATCAACCTCGGGGAACAGCTGCTCTCTCTTCATTTTGTCTAAGCCCCTCATAATCTTATACACCTCATTGCTGTCCCCCCTCAGTCTACAGAAAACAATACAAGACGATCTATCTCTCCTTGTTGCTCAACTTCTCCACCCCAGGTAACAGCATGGTGAACCTCCTCTGCAACCTTTCTAGTGCTAGCACACCCTTCCTATGGTGAGGTTACCAAAACTGCATACAGTACTCCAGTTGTGGCCTGACCAACATTCTGTGCAACTCCAACATTACCTCCTTGCTCTTAAACTCTATGCCACAATTGATGAAAGCAAGTGTCTTATATGCCATTCTTAACTACCCTATTCATGTGCTTTGCCGACAACAGGGATCAGTGAATAATTACCCCAAGATCCTTCTGTGCCTCTGAGCTACCCATTCATTAAATATTCCCTGATCTTGTTTCCTCTTCCAAAGTGTATCACCTTGTACTTGTCAGGGTTAAATACTACCTGCCAATGGTCTTCCCAGCTGTCCAACCCATCTACATCTTCTTCACTATTATCCAATCTACCAATCTTGCAAATTTGCTTAACAGTACCCCCCACATTTTCACCTGTATCATTTATGTATATAAGAAACAATAAAGGTCCCAGTGCTGGTCCTTGTGGTACACAACTGGACACTGGCCTCCAGTCAATCAGTCTTCTTCCACTACCTTTCGTGTCCTATTACTAAGGCAGTCTCTGATCCATCTCGCCAAGTTTCCCACAATTCTATGTGCTTTAACCTTCTCAATCAGCCTCCAGTCAAAAACTTTGCCAAGATTCATATAAACTAGGTTAAATGAACTTCCCTCATCCACACACTTGATCACATTTTCAAAAACTTCTAACAAATTTGCTGGGCATATCCTCCCTCTGACAAAGTCATGCTGACTATCCCTAATTAACCCAAGCCTTTCCAGGAGGTTTAAATTTGCTCCTTTAGAATTTTCTCCAATAGTTTCCTTTTCACTCACCAGTCTGTAACTTCCTGGTTCACCTCTACCACACCTCTCTCGCAATACCACGCCTTGTCAAAAGTCGAATCACATAAGTCGTCCTCTATTCCTCTACCACCTTCCCTGTGGCCAGAGAGGAATTAAAAATTTGTATAAGAACACCTGGAAATGTCCTGCCTTGCCTCCCACAGCAGCCTGGGATGCAATTCATCTGTGCTGGGATCTGTCTATTTTTAAATCCAACAGAACTTCATTACTAATTTCTTATGTCAAACTGTACAAGTTCCTCACAGTCTCTTTCCTATATCCCTTACCTACATTTTCTGTTTCCATAATGAAGACTAAAGTAAAGTATTCATTCCACACTCTCCCAATATCCTATGTCTTCACACAGACTATGCCCTTGGTCCCTATTGGGACCTACTTTTCCCTTTTTATAAAGTATTTATAAAGTATTCTCCCTAATCCTGTTCACAAGTCCTTTCACGTGCCCCTTGTTTGCTCTTCTAATTGCTTTCTTAAGTTCCCTGCTGAATTTCCTGTATTCCAGAGCCACAGATGAATTACTCCCTTTGAATGTCCTAAAAACACTACTCTTCTTCCTCATCTAGTATTGAATTATCCTCGACATCCAGGATTCTCTGAACCTATGGAGCTCAGTAATACAACAGGTGTGTACTGTGGTCATGTGAGCAACAGCTAAGCAACTAGGCCCAACATAAAATTGGTTAAACAGTTTCTGCAAGCAAGGCCTGATGGAATGCACATGGACCAAGGTTACCACAAGTCAAAAGCAATTAAGTATCAGCCCAGAACTGTATTGCATTTTGAATAACAAGTGCTCAAACTTAACTATATGAGAGTCATTATGCCCTAAAACCCATGAAGAGGTACTCAGTCAGAACAGTAGGAAGAGACATTGTGTTTGTGAATTCAGCAAGATGGTACCAATGAGTAATCATATCTTGAAAAGGAGTTGGGTACATGAAGGATGAATGACTTAGCCTAAACTCATTGGGTTCTGTGACCCTTGCCCAGTCACCCCATTGCCGGAAGCCAGAGAGTGTTCCAGTAGGCTCAGAAAGGGGGTATAAGGAGGGACCCCGGCAGCCATTCCCTCAGCAGAGGCTCTGTCAGTGAAAATTCCATGCAAGATCTGCTTTTGTACCACAAAGACCCTGAGGATTCCCAATAATGGGGCTTAGTGAATTGAATCCAGCAGCCCAATCACGTTCACCAGAGTGAATTGTACATGTGGTTTTCAGGTTGTCAGCCTAGTTTGCGGAAAAGTTAACATAATTTGTTGTGTAAGAGTGCAAGCTTTGTCTCATACAGTAAGAGCAGCCAGATGAGGAATAAATTGGTTTAAATGTTTCGCAGAATATTTCACAGATAACAGGGCAATTGTGATATTCTTGCACGTGATCTGTTTGTATGGAAGACTTTCCTTATTGGGATTGGAAGATACAGTGCTTTGCTCAGTTTATTGGAATTCAAGTGAAGAATGTTCATTTCAGATTGCATCGAAAAGAATCTTGCTTGGAAAGCATTGGTTAAATTAGGAGACTATTCATGGTGTTAATCATACACTTCTCTTATTATTATCCATTTTTGCATTCTCCTCCTCAGATGCTAGCAATTTATATATCTGACTTGCAAACTGCTCATGCTACATTAAACAGCACTTTGTGTTGTACAAGATGTAAAGTGACAAACAAGCAACAATCATGCAATGCAGGACCAACCATGACTGTACTCAACCAAGCATTATCCACTTCACTTGTATTGTATAAAGTAAATATTATTTATACGACTTCACATAAGAGCATTCCATGCCTCACCGAACACCAGGACCAACTGACAGTGCAAAATAAGGCCCAGGGTTGAAATATTGTAGGAAAACCTATGTAAATATTCAACATGCCCCTTTCCCACTTTCTCACTTTAACCCTAATGTGCACACCAACCAATGATCCCCACTTCTCCCTCTTGGGGCTTATTATTTGTGCCTACCAGTTTAAATAGCTTACTCTGAGGTTAGCTAAATGAACATGATAGAGTGTTTCAACATCTGTTCCAATACTTTACAATAGCAACTACACTTTGAATGCTGTTTGTTGAGTATAGCAATACCATTAGGCATCCTGAGGACACGAAACTATGGGAATGCCTGTAATGTACTTTCTTTTATAGTCATACCACTGATGGTCACGGGAAATGTGTCTCTAAGGACAATTGATCTACTTCCTGGCATCAGACAAGTGAACTGCAAGAGCAGCAAACAGGAGTTAGGTTTACTTATATGACAGAGAAGATTAAGAAAGAACTAATACATGGCATCTTTCACAACCTTTATGGTATCCCATATTGCTTTACATCCAAATGAATAGTTTAAAATGTTCTCATTATAATGTGAAAGCAAGAGTCATTGTGGAGATTTACAAGACTGTCACTTTACATCTTGTACAACATAAAATGCTGTTTAATGTCACATGAACAATTTGCAAGTCAGATATAGTTCAAGTTGAATGTTGAAAGTCCAATTATTATGGCCCTCCAAGATTGACAATAAGGGAAGCATGGACTGAAGATCAGGAAACTGTAGATCAATTCTCTCACTGAAGCAAGATGGCAGTTAGGCTTTAGGCAATGCATCCTGGGGCCACATGTTCATTGCCCACATTGTCATTAGCTTTGCTAGAGATATCTTCATGGTCGTTAAAACCCTTTCTTTTCTCATTTGCCACCATAACGTATGGATGATGGAGACTGCACTTTGCCAACTTAGACACATAATCAAAGGTTGGTTCTTTGTTTCAATGGGAACAGTTTTCCATTGTTGCCTGCGCCCGGATCACTTAATGGAAAGCAACAACCATGAATGCATTTGTCGTGCTTCTGTGACTTCCTCCAACCACTGAGCAGCAACAGATGCCCAATATCGCCTCCCTTGCAGACTTGTATAACTCCTTGGAATTTTGTCCATGCAAACATGCAGGACCTGGGACAGTGTATTTGCACAAAATAATCTCATTTGCACCGAGTAAGCAACCCCAATATTCACAATGACAACCAGAATCTCAAGATCTTTTTAACCAAGAGATGAATCATCGGATTGGCATGTCCTCTTGTCTCCACACATTACCTCAAAAATCCCTCTTTGCCTCTGGACATCAACTTTGAGCCATTTTAAGGTGTGGTTTCATATTGTTTTATTGCCTGTCATTTTCCTGCCTTTAGTGTTAACTAAAACAAGATCAGACCAGCAAAATGGCCCAATTCCAGATTCTTAAGCTGATTCAGTTTAATGATTTCATCTTCTGATAAATCATTTAACTTACCACACTACTCTTAAAGTTACAGTGATGGTGGAAAATGCTATGTTGACACTTTGGCTCTTAATTGATGGAGACATTTCCAATTTACAGTTTAAAAATCTCTTGCAGTAAAAATCTGCAATGTAACTTTACATAATTCTCCTGTTTTAAAGTAAAAGGTAGCTTATCAAATTGCCAGTTAACTGGCGAGTATCTACAAAAAGTTATGTACATTGTTTTAAGTTAAAAATCACACACAACACCAGGTTATAGTCCAACAGGTTTATTTGGAAGTACAAGCTTTTGGAACGCTGCTCCTTCCTCAGGTAGCTAGTGGAACAGTATCGTAGGACATAGAATTTATAGTAAAAGATCAAAGTGTCATACAACTGATGTGATGTATTGAACAAACTTAGATTGCTGTTAAGTTTTTAATTGCTCACAATGGGGATGCAGATTTTGATTCATTAATACTAAAATCCCAGAACTTCTCTGAAGTCACATTCCTGAGATAACTTAAGGGTTTATAAAAAAAAAGGTGACATCTCAGCTCAGACAATGCATTAAAGGTGTGAGGTTAGAGTCTGTCTGTATTCCAATCTTGAGTCAGACTGGTTCTATTTGCAAAGTAAGAATTTCAAAAATGTCACATGGACTGAATGCCTGCAGATTGTGTGCTTTCTGAACAAAATAGAATGTATCTGCAAATGCAAATTCATTCCATAGATGTGCATGTGTGTATGAGCGAGAGAGAGATAATGAATGTGTGTGTGTGAGAGAGTGAGTGAGTGTATAGTGTAGTGGGTCACCTGTAGTGCAACATGAACCCAAGATCCCAGTTAAGGCCATCATCATGACTACCAAATTCTGCTCGGTCACTCTGTGTTGTTGTGTCAGTCGTATGACAGTTTGATCTTTTACTATAAATTCTGTGACCAATTAAGTAATCTGGTCCAGGTATAAATGTGGACCACAACAATAAGGAGACCTCTCCTCTTTCTGGTATTTAGATTAGGTTCCCTACAGTATGGAAACAGGACCGTCGGCCCAACAAGTCCACACCAACCCTCTGAAGAGTAACCCACCCAGACCCATTCCCCTAGCCTATATTTACTCTTGACTAATGCACCTATCACCATAGTGATAGGTGCATTACCTATTCACTTGACCTGCACATCTTTGGATTGTAGGAGGAAACCGGAGCACCTGGAGGAAACCCATGCAGGTAGGGGGAAAAAGTGCAAACTCCACACAGACAGCCACCTGAAGTGGAAATCAACCTGGGTCCCTGGCACTGTGAGGCAGCAGTGCTAACCACTGAGCCACCCGTGCAACATTATATTAAGGAGGTTTAATTCACAATGGAGATAGGTACTTGACTGCACAATAAACAGCATTAAAGTCAGAGGGAGTCATGTAATGTCTGTTGATACCCGTCATTGCAGAGTTATACCCACAGTGCCATATATTTGAGTTTGGAATGTCCATTGGTGCAGTGAAATGTTACTTGAATGAGAATTGTCATGAACGTGTTAACCATGTGGCAGTAAAACACCTGGCACTTTTGTTTGAAAAGTTGATTGTTCATAACAAAAGCAAAGCAGAGGGGAAGGGTTAAATGGTACCGTAAGTCAGCAATGTGGGCTTTTGTTGTTAGCACCAACTTGCAAGGTCTTCTTGCAACAGCAACCTTCCTGTTAAATTGAAGGCAATACCCCTCAGTAACTGCTGGACAGCAAAAGTGGGCCTGGAGGAACAGTTGGTGGCATAATGGTAGGTGTGACAGTTTACCTTCAGTGCCACCTGATATCCCTGGCATCGTTTGTTTGTTATTCTTCATCCTCTCACACAAAATGCACTGAAAGGGGAGAACTGAAAGCAATCCCCGTGATATCCAAGTATACGCCAAAAGAAATTAATAATAATTCATAATAGACGAAGAAATGTAGTCCTGAGAGGCAAGAGCCTGATTGGCCGTCAATGCTGTTTTGAAACGAATGAGCTCAGCACTGAAAGTGGAGCAAGGAACCAGACTGTTACAGGATCCTTCATCATTGATTCACTAAGACGTGAAGCTGTTACGCACTCTGTGCAGGGGCAGTGCAAATGCTTGATATTTCATTGGAGGATGATTGTTTAAGATAGCAAAGCAGAGAGGGAGGTACCTGAGGCCCATCTAAATAGCAGGAAAATCGAGATCTTAGGGCACTGTACTGCACAGAGCAATCAGGAAACCTGGGAATTCCTCAACCTACCGTTTTCCTGCCCATGTTGAGTGGCACGTGCTCACAAGCAGAAATTTCCAGGCTCCACCCTTGTATCTGTGCTTTATGTCAGGAGACTGAGAATTCACAGGCACATCTCTCAAAATATCCTTTAGCAGGGGCCTAGCGATTTCAAACTCTCGTGGGGGTGGTGGGGAGTCTAGGAAATGTGAGTGGAAGAAGCACACGACACCTGTTCAACTGGCATGTTTTCATGATCACTTAAGACATGCTTAAATTAAATTTGAAAACAGTCACCGATATTATTGATTTTATTCCCTTCCCTTTCTTACTTCTATCACATTTGAGTCAAAATACATCATCCCCAGGAACATACATATGTCTTTCCACCAGGTATCATTGAACAGCAGCCAGGAGCCACAACACTGTCTGGTTTCTCCCCTTAGAAACCTTGGAGCCCTGAGGTCAGTGGTCGGACTCTTTCCAACAGCCAATGTGAAATTGGTTGGCTCAGAAATTGCTGATTTGAATGACTCAGTTACTAGCCAAACAAACTTACTGAGCACTGGTTGAACATTATTTAAGATGCATTAAAGCTCACGAGGTTCAACCATAATTGCAAATAAAATTGCCAGCTGTTTAAAAATGACAAAATGGCACTAAGAAAAGGCTTTGGACACTATCTATTTCAGCAAAAATGTCACTTTGATTTATCAAGCTTTTTACTGTTTTTCTTTAAAAAGGCTGAAAGAAGATCTTTAATTAATTCAGGTCTGGGCGATGGGTTGAAATCCTGCCATTTTTGTAACTATATCAGTTATTGGAGAGTTGAAATAGATATAGGTCCATGTGGGTTTGGGAACTCTTGTGGTCTTTGTGGTGAGCACAATAAGACTAAGCCATTCATTTTGAGGCTGGGATGGTTATGTGGAAGCAGTTGTCTGACACCAAAGTCCCCAGTGAGGTAAGGCTATTGTTGGGAAGCAGACACACAGTTTGTACCTGTCGAAGCAGACAATGGGCATCCCAGTGACAAGAGACATGACTTCATGGCAGAGGCTCCTGAGTGGCTGATCACATTGTCTTTTCATAAACTGCACCAAGACATTGAATATTGCTATGACTCTTATTTGTCGAATCTTTCTCAATTTATAATTACTCAGCCACTTTTTGACCACATTTTCCATGCTGAAGACTGATGAGGTGTTTGCTTAACCAAATAAAAGCTCTTCAGCTTTCTTTAATATAGAGTTCATCTTGTAGTAAGAACTTTGCAAAATGTTATGCATTGTACTCTGAAAAGGGAATAAAATTTTCTGTACAAGATTCATACGAATATTTAAGTTTATAGCTTGTGACATATCGCAGATGACAGTTTATCAAACAAAATTAGACTGTTGTTTTATGTTCAACTGAGTGGTGCAATGAGCAGTGATTAATGTACAGAATATTGTATAACTGCAGGGAAGATCAGGGAGTGCCAACTCTGTATGTTTAAGATCAAAAGATACAAGATAATAGCTCCATACACGGTAACACAGCTCCAGTCATCAGTTATTCCTCAAAATAGGCACAAGTTACGATATTACTTGCCTACTTCTTCACAAATTTATTTTGAAAGGACTAGAATATAAAAGCAGGGATGTACTTCTGAGGCTTTATAAGGCTGTGGTCAGGCCACATTTAGTGTACAGTGTGCAGTTTTGGGCCCCATATCTCAGGAAGGATGTACTGGCCCTGGAGCAGGTCCAGAGGAAATGGTCCCAGGAATGACAGACTTAACATAAGAGGAACGTTTGAGGACTCTGGGTCTATATTTGATGGCGTTTGGAAGGATGAGAGGAGATATAATTGAAACTTATAGAATACAGAATAGCCTGGACAGAATGGACATTAGAACGATTAGCAGGAGAGACTTGTGCCAAAGGCATAGCTTTAAAGTAAAGACTCTTTAGAACAAAGGTGAGTAGAAACGTCTTCAGCCAGAGAGTAGCGAATCTATGAAATTCACTGCCACTGAAGGGTATATTTAAGAAAGAGTCAAGGCGATCAAAGGTTGCAGGGAGAAAGCGGGAGAATAGGGTTCAGATAGTTATCAGCCATGATTGAATGACAGAGCAGACTTGATGGGCCGAGTTAATTTCTGCTCCTAAGTTTCATCGTCTTATGGTTTTATATGTGTTAAAATATATTTCTGAATCATTAAAAGGTTTATTACTATATCAAAGTAAAGACTGTGAGAATTAATTTTCACAAATCACAAGAAATTAGCCATTCTTACTTTGTAATTGATGTCAACTTTAAGCTACAAATCACCACTTGGATGTTGCGGTCAATGTTTGCTCAATATTACCGATAAAATTGTGCTGACAATATATGGATTACAGGAGCTAAGATTGATGGAAAATGACAATTAAATCCATCATGAAGTGAGCCCTGTCAGCAGGGCTAGATTGTGGACTTTACGTTATTAGTGAGAAATCACCAGATGACAAATTGTCATTGACCATCACATTGTACAAGGTTATCGGCACAACTGTGTCAAGTTCGCTGTCTACATCCTCTTTAATAGTAATGATAGACAGGGACCTGCTTACGTCATACAGCAAAGAAGGCTCTCATCTTAAACAAAATGCAGTTTATTGCATTTTCGCAACTATATACAAGAGGCACTAACATGATATTGAAGAGTCTATCAGGAACACCTGGATGGTAAGGTTGACATCACTGGGATTGTATGCTCGGAGATCCCACCAACTCTGTATGATATCATGATAGGGGATGGTGCTTAAAAACTCCATTGTTTTAATCCTTTCAGACAGCTACACTCTTCTACAATATCACTCATGAACTAGTGTTACATCTATCATCAGATATCAGACTGAAGTTTTAAAGTCCACATGTCTGCCTATTTCCGCAGTCTTCCATGTCCTTCTGGATTGTGCTTTAAACATCCATAAAATTCATAGTTTTGCCCAAGCTTTTGGTTACATAGTCACTCATTCAATCTGCCTTGCTGTCTATTGATTTTCCGTTCAGGGAATCACCTTGGAACAGTTCTCACCTTATAGGTGCTATGAAATGCAAAGACTGAAGTTTTAAAGTCCACATGTCTGCCTACTTCTGCAGTCTTCCATGTCCTTCTGGATTGTGCTTTAAACATCCATAAAATTCATAGTTTTGCCCAAGCGTTTGGTTACATAGTCACTCATTCAATCTGCCTTGCTGTCTATTGATTTTCCGTTCAGGGAATCACCTTGGAACAGTTCTCACCTTATAGGTGCTATGAAATGCAAGTTTTGTTGTTCTCAGAGATATGATGCCTTATTTTCTTCATATATTTCTTTTAACTTGTTGGTTAGATCTACATTGCAAATCAGAAGTTAGGGTTTAGCAAGTAATGATAAGGACTAAATGATTTTAAGCTTCTATTCTTTACTCTGTGCTATTACCCTTATGCACTTTGTATGGTATGATCTGCCTGAGCTGCACACAAAACAGAGCTTTTCACAGTGCCCAGGCACATGTGACAATAATAAATCAAATCAAAAATCAAATATGAAACTTTGTATTGTGCAAGACATTTTTTAGGGAAAAATGCTTTTCAAGTGCTAATTGGGCAGTAGAGTTCTCAATTGATCGGATAAATTAATCCACATGGAATAATGGAAGATACTTTGACTCCCTAACTGCCCTGATACTGATTGGCTTGCATGTCACATGAAAAAGTTAGATGAGAGAGAATGGCTTGAAGGGAACATAACTACAGCAGAGACTGGTTGGACCGAATGGTCTACTACTGTGTTGCCATTCTATGGGAAATCAGAAAGTAGTAGGAGCACATTGCGCTGGGCATGTAGGCCACACCAGGTAACAATGACACATTTCCTTTACTGAAGGACTTCGGCCAGTTGGTTGGGTTTTTACACTATTTGACAACAGCTCACAAAAGACCTGATCTGAGCTTAAAGATCCAGGAATTCAATTGCACTTTTCAAGACTGGCCATTTCTCTATATTCTGCACCTCCTGTATTCTGCCTACTGTATTTTTCTGTCTAGGACTGAACATCTTTATTCTGGTCCTTTTATGTTGAAAAGCCCACCTGCTAAGAACACTATATTGTTCATTCTCATTTATTTTGTCTAATGAAAATTCTATAAAATCATAATTATGTTGTCCCTGTAAGGGCCAACAATGTTCCTTTTGGACTTACCTGTATTTGTGTGTCTTCATGGTGCTGTTGAATTATGATCATTACTTGTACTGTGATTAATATCATAGAATCCCCACAGTGTGGAAACAGGCCCTTCGGGCCCAACAAGTTCATACCAACTCTCCGAAGAGTATCCCACCCAAACCTATTCCCCTACCCTATTACTCTATATTTACCCTTGACTAATACAACCTAACCTACACCTCCCTGAACCTACAGGCAATTTGGCACAGCCAATTCACCCTACCTGCACATCTTTGGACTGTGGGAGGAAACTGGAGCGCCGGGAGAAAACCCACGCAGATATGGGGAGAATGTGCAAACTCCACACAGAAAGTCACCCGAGGCTGGAACCGACCCTGGGTCCCTGGCGCTGTGAGGCAGCAGTGCTAACCAATGAGCCACCGTGCCATCCATAGGAACCACATCTTCAGTCCAACCACTGCTTGCAAGAAGTTCATCGAATGGGGTAGTGAGTAAAAGAGTTGACAGGTCATGTTACGTTGTATAGGACTTTGGTTTGGCCACATTGGGAATACTACGTTCAGTTCTGGTCACCACATTACCAAACAGATGTGGATGCTTTGGAGAGAGTGCAGAGGATGTTTACCAGGATGTTGCCTGGTATGGAGGACTCTAACTATGAAGAGACGGTGAGTAGATTAAGATTATTTTCATTAGAAAAACAAAGGTTGAGGGGGGGACCCGATTGAGGTCTACAAAATCATGAGAGGTATAGACAGGATGGATAACAGGAAGCTTTTTGTCAGAGTGGGGAACTCAATTACTAGGGGTCACAAGTTCAAAGTGAGAGGGGAAAAGTTAAGGGGAGATATGCATGGAAAGCTCTTTACACAGAGGGTGGTGGATGCCTGGAACATGTTGCCAGTGGAGGTGGTAGAGCTGGGCATGATAGCATCATTTAAGATGCATCTAGACAGATACGTGAATGGATAGGGAGCAGAGGGATACAGACCCTTAGAAAATAGGTGACAGCTTCAGATAGATGAAATGGATCAGCACAGGCTTGGAGGGCCGAAGGGCTTCTTCCTGTGCTGTAATTTTCTTTGTTCTTTGTTCTTTGAAGGAGAGGGATAGCTTGGAAGTAGATGGTTGAAAGCACAGCTCTATGTTTACAGCAATTTCTCAGAGGTAAACCAAAATATATATATGATCTTATGCCATCCAGTCTGTAATCTAGCAATTTTTGCATGCATGGAGGATGACAGGACAATGTCTGGGATTATTCTAGAGCTTCACTAGGGATTATCCCAACTGCCTTCCACTATAGAAATGTGGAAGTTAGGAGCAGGAACTGGCCTTTTGACTCCACGGGCCTGCTCTACCTTTCAATATAGTCATTGCTGATCTTTAAGCTCAATACCCTAACCCTGACCTCCCCCTCCAGATCCTTTGGACCCTTTAGCCATAAAAGCTATATCTACCTGCTTCTTGAAGACACGGTGTTTTAGCTTCAACCATTTTCTGTGGTAGTTCTACAGACTCACCACTCTCTGCATGGAGAGATTTCTTCCCTTCTAAGTCCCACAAAGTTTATCCCTTGTCATTAAACTATCACCCCTTATCCTGGACTCTCCACTATTGGGAACATCCTCCTGCATCTAATCTCTCTAGCCCTGTTAGAATTTTATACTGTTCTATGAGATTCCCCTCCTCATCCTTCTAAAGTCCATTGAATACAATCCTAGCCAACTTAATCTCTCCTCATACGTCAGGCCTGTCATCCCGAAATCATTCTAGTAAAACTTCACTGCACTCCCTCTATAGCGAGAACATCCTTCCTCAGATAAGAAAACTAAAATTTCTCGCAATATCCCAGATGTTGCCTCACCAATGCTCTGCATAACTGCAGTGTTCAAATCCTCTCACTTTGAAAGCCATCTTACCCTTTACCTTCTTTACTAGTTACTGCACTTGCCTGTTTACTTGCAGTGATTAGTGCACAAGGACACCCAGGTCTCATTGACCATTCATCTCTCAATTTATAACCATTCAAATAATAATCTATCCTTCTAATTTGGATAACCTCATATTTATCAACATTATATTCCATCTTTCGTGCATTTGGCCAAATAAAACACATCCTGATCAACTCGACTTGTTACATCCTTAAAGGATTCCAATAGATCTGCCAACTATGATTTCCCTTTTGTAAATCCATGCTGTGTCTGACTCTACCACTGCTGTCTGGATGCTCTGCTATAAAATGAATTGAAAATTTAGCAATCTCCCCACTGTCGATGTCAGGCTAACAAGTCTATAATTCTCTGTTGTCTCTCCATCTCCCTTTTTAAGTAGTGGGGTTACATTAGCTACCCGCCAATCTCTAGGAACTGTTTCATAGTATAAAGAATGTTGGAAGATGACCACCAATGCATCCACTATTTCTAGGGATACTTCCTTACATAGTCTGGGCTGTAGATTATTAGATTCCCTACAGTATGGAAATAGGCCCTTTGGCCCAACGGGTCCACACCGACCCTCTGAAAAGTAAGCCACCCAGATACATTCCGCTCCCCTGATTGATGCACCTAACACTATGGGCAATTTAGCATGGCCAACTCACCTGACCTGCACTGCTTTGCATTGTGGGAGGAAACCAGAGTCTTTTTAAACAATTCAGGATTTAGATGTCTCTGATAGTGGTGATGTTCCCACATAGCAACTACCCTTAAACCTCTAGATGCTAGTGGTCATGGGTTTAGAAAAAAACAAAAGGAATGGTTTGGAATCACACAGTGATTGCCCTTCCTTATAAGATTCGGACCAGTATCTCTAACAAGAAATTTTGTTTGAGTCAAGGCTAGGCCCAAACCCTTAGACATTTTGCTCACAAGGTGAGAGCATTATCAAAATCATAAAAAGGTGGATACAGGAAGCAATAAAGAAAACCATCCCTCACTTCCCCATTATTATATAAAATGTCATGTATCGAGACAATATGCCAATGAACAACATTTCAAGAGATTTTAATGTGTAATTCTTAGATCTTCACAATAATAAGATATCATGTAAAGGAATGTATTATTTCAATGGTTAAGTGTGAGAGACAAAGAATAGACCTATTATTGTCAGGTGATAGCAAAGGGATAACATTTAGTGACATCTGCATCAGATGTTGCTTCTGCCAACTTGGGGATTTATCAGCCTCCAATCCCATCAATTTCTCCAATGCCATTTCTCTACTATTACAGATTTGCTTCAGTTCCAACTCTCATTAAACCCCGTGTTCCAAGTTATTTCTTGTAATTTTTCATGTTCTCCTTCAAGAAGGCAAAAGTATGAATTTAGTTCATTGGCCATTTCTTTGTTCCTATTTAAAAACTCTCCCATTTTTTCACTGAAAAGGCACTGCATTAGTTTTCATCAACTTTTTTCTCTTTACATTTCCCATTAAAACTTTTACAGTTAGTTCTTATATTACCTGCAACTTTACTCACATCCTCTGTTTTCTCCGACTTAATCAATCTACAGTCCTTCTTTGTTGACTTCTGAACTGTTCCTAATCCTCAGTTATATTGTTTTTTCCACGCCAATTTGAATGCTTTTTTTTGCATCTAATGCTATCTCTAACTTCCCTCATAAGCCATGAGGGATCACTTTTCTCTTTGTACGCTTTGCCAGAGAGGAATAAGTATTTTTTATCAGTCACCCATTCGCTTTGTGAATGTTTGAAATTGCCTGTCCACTGTCATTCCTTTCAGTAACATTTCCCAATCCATCATAGAATCATTGAATCATAGAATCCTTACCATGTGGAAGTAGGCCATTCAGCCCATCAAATCACATGGACCCTCCGAAGAGCATTCCACTCAGACCTACACCCCTACCTTATCCCTATAACCCTGCATTTCCCATGGTTAATCTGCCTAAACAGCATATCCCTGTACAGTATGGGCAATTTTGCGTGGACAATCCACCTAACCTGCACATCTCTGGACTGTGGGACAAAACCCACGCAGACACGGGGTGAAAGTGCAAACTCCATACAGAATTTTGCCTGAGAGTGAAATTAAATCTGGGTTCCTCAGTGCTAATCACCGAACCATTGTACTACCTGGTCATAGTCAACTCACACCTCATATTGTCATAGTTTCTCTAATTAGGATTCAGGGCCTTCATTTCAGAATCAACTTTCTCACTCTCCATCTTAACAATGGGATCTTGATCAGATGGGCCAATGGGGTGAGGATTGGCAGATGAAGCTTAATTTAGGTCAATGTGAGGTGCTGCATTTTGGAAAAGCAAATCAGAGCAAAACTTACAAATTTAATGGTAAGGCCCTGGGGACTGTTGCTGAACAAAGGGACTTTGGAGTGCTTCATAGTTCCTTGAAAATGGAGTCACAGGTAGATAGGATAGTGAAGAAGGTGTTTAGTATACTTTCCTTTATTGGTCAGAGCATTGAGTACAGGAATTGGGAGGTCATGTTGCGGCTGTACAGGATATTGGTTAGGCCACTGTTGGAATATTGAGTGCAATTCTGGTTTCCTTCCTATTGGAACTTGGAAGGGTTAGAAAAGTTTTACAAGGATGTTGCCAGGGCTGAAGGATTTGAGCTATAAGGAGAGGTTGAATAGGCTGGGGCTGTTTTCCCTGGAGCTTTGGAGACTGAGGAGTGACCTTTAGAGGTTTATAAAATCATGAGGGGCATGGATAGGATTAATAGACAAAGTCTTTTTCCTGGCTCTAGATTAGAGTGATGCTGGAAAAGCACAGCAGTTCAGGCAGCATCCGAGGAGCAGGAATATCGACGTTTCGAGCAAAAGCCCTTCATCAGTCTTTTCCCTGGGGTGGGAGAGTCCAGAACTAGAGGGCATAAGTTTAGGGTGAGAGGGGAAAGGTTTAAAGCAGACCTAAGGGGCACCTTTTTCACACAGAGGGCAGTGCATGTACGGAATGAGCTACTGCAAAGGATATGAAACAGATTTACAAGGAAGTTAACAAGACATAAAGGCTTGAGTTCTCAGGAGAGGCTGGGACTTTTTTCCCTGGAGCATTGGAGGCTGAGGGATGACCTTGCCAAAGGATATAATATCATGGAGGGCATACGTTTAAGGTGAGAGGGGAAAATTTAAAATGGACCTGAGGAGAAACTTTCTAACACAGAGCGTGGTGCACATATGGAAGGATCTGCCAGAGGAGGTGACAGTGGCGAGTACAATTCCAACATTTAAAAGACATCAGGATAGGTGTGAGGATAGGAAAAGTACAAATAGGACTGGCTCAGTTTTGGAAAATGTATGGAATGAGCTGCCAGGGGAAGTGGTGGAGGCTGGTACAATTATAGCATTTAAAAGGCATCTGGATGGGTATATAAATAGGAAAGGCTTAGAGGGATATGGGCCGGGTGCTGGCAAATGGAACTAGATTGTGTTGGGATATCTGGTTGGCATGGGCAAGTTGGACCGAGGTCTGTTTCCGTGCTGTACATCTCTATGGCTCTATGACTTTAATTCTAGCACATTATGGTCACTCATCCTCAAGGACTCTCTCACAACTACATTGGCAGTATTCCTTTCTCAATGGTCATTTATAGCATGCTGCATCTGTACATTTAAATGGTTGTCCTGCCATATTGGTAAAATCTCCTGTGGGATTAGATCAGACATTAGGTCCTTTGCAAATACAATTAGATTGATTTCATGCTTACTTGAATCCTTTGTGAATTTCACTTGTGACTGATTACAGCATGTGCTGTCCATGCTGCATTCGCTATTCACTGGTGTTAAACCAAAACCACTATTATTCCTTAAAGAAACCTCTAAAGGACATAGCCACAAGAAGTTTACATTTCAACTTAGTTTTCTTTAATCTTTCTCTTATTTTGAAGCCGGAAGAGCACGTCTGGTCCTCCCAGCTCAAGTTAAAGAAGTTAATTCCAGTCTCACATTGATTCCACATTCTGCTGCTTAACACTTGCAGCCTCTTTTAATTGCCAGTAATCCTCCCAATATAACCTAAGGCACAGTTTCTGCCAAATGACCTTGGTATCTCCTGGGATCAGTAACCTTCCTCCTGGATCATACTGAAATTCACAGTTGGCCCCTAATAAACAAAATGAGGCTGACGCACCAGTATTAGAGAGTGTGGGGGTAGCACTTCTATTCAAATACAAATTAACCTGTTAAGCCATGATCTCTGATTTCTGTACTCTGAACGTCTATTGTTCAGTGCAAATAAACAAGGCAACAAGATGCATTTTCATGCAAATCAGAAGCACTGAAAAAGTCAGGGTAGAGTCTGATAGTCTCTAAGAAAAATGGGCAGTGGAAAGGTACATGGCAGTCAGGCAATAAGTGTGGCAGGTCACATCTCAATGTTAAAATATCTTCCTCTATCTTCTTTTCACAAGCAGTGTGACGAGATGCTCATTAGGCAGTGCCAAGATGCCAACTGATAGCAATTGGTCCTTGTTAAACGCCTTGATAACGCCACAATCTTGTCTCATTAACATTCAGACTCCATCTTACCAAAGTCTCCAAAAAAGCTAGATATTGGGAAAACTTGTCAAGAAAACCAAACTTTCAGGCACAGCTCAGCACTGGCTGTGTACCTTTCATCTGCGAAAGTTGGCACTTGGCAACTTTCATGGTCAGCCTGGATTTACTACTGTTCAGCAGCAGTGAGCTCTGGAAGCACAGACTTGCATTGCAGGGTGCATTAGCATTAAAAGGCTAAAGCAGAGGCTCTCTGTGCAGGATGACTGACTCCCAGCTCACATACTGGACTCAGGGCTGTACACTTGCTCTCTTAATACTCATTCACTTTGTGCCTATCTGCATCCCTGTCTTCCTTTGCCAATTAATATGCAGCTTGCCTTGATGCTGAGCAGTCCTCAGTCTAGGGGCATAAAGCTGCATGAAACTGTGTTACACCACTCTCACCTGCTGGCAGTTTATGCAAACACACTACATTTGCAGCAAAGATGAAGTCATGTATCCAGTTCTCAGGTGGTAGTCATCAATAAAGTGCTTGGAAGTCAGGGGAAAAGGCACAGTAAGTCAAAGGTCGTCTCTCATATCAGACCAGGGAATGGCCCATGGTCAAGCATCCAGTCGAGGTGGTTGCAATCCAGGGAATGGATCATGGTCATTCCATCTGCTCTGGAGCAACTGGTCTGGGGGGTAGGTGTTGACACATCTCACTCAAGGCCAACTGGGCTTGTCAGTTGAATGGGTGAGACACAGTCGGTGCATCAAGTGCATCCACAAAAACTCAGAGGAAGTGGAGACGGGGGATTAAGTTGCTCTGTGACTGAGCCTTGGAAGATTAGTCGTTGGCTGCTGCCTCTGGGCAGGAGCACAGTACAATTATGAAGGAGAGCAGCAAGATTTTTAATGTGGGTATACAGTAAAGTATGGTGGAGTCGACTCAAATAGGAATGGGAGATTGTGGAGTAGATCATCGTCCACAATCAAAGCTATTATGGGTTCAAGGATGGATTGCAGTGAATGACAACACCAGGCCAGGTCACCTCATATTCCAGGGGATGGATGGGAAAGAAGGCAGCTGAAGAAGCATGTAGGGTTGAGTTGGGACTTGGGGAAGTATAGGGTTGATGGATGGATCAGTCGGAAGAGGATGTGAGTGTTTGAGAGCTGACTGGGCATGATCAGGCTGAGGCTGGAAGTCACTGGCAGAGGAGCACTCACTGTCACCTTCCATTGTGTTGGACATCAGAAGTGCACAATGGGGAAGAAAATGACAGTGAGTATGTTTGGAGTGGGCAGGGTAAGTGACTCGAGTTATGAGGGAGGGGGCTGCATTGAACACCAAAGATAGGGCTTTTGGAAGGAAAAACCATTGGTCACAAGCCCATGCAGTGTACAGCATACAGGCTTCCTACTCCCTGACCATCCTATAGTGCCATCCCTGACATAAATACTGCTGGATAACTCTTTCATATTTACACCTTTGCACTACAGAGGGAGCCAAACATTAAACAACAAGGGACAAAGGTGTCATCATACCCAATGCCATGTGTGTGCATTGTCCCTCAGCTTCCAGATGGTACAGTAGGCTCTCAGCACAGACCTCCATCCAGGGAGCCTTGTCTGAGGCCAAGAAATGTGCCGAAGGATGTATCTATCACCTCCATAGAGAAACTCTCAAACTCATAAATATTAACGTCAGGAACATTAATGCAGAAACTGAGAATGACATAAAAGCGTCTTTCATCTGTGGCACCAATGTGCCCTCCATACTTTTACTTCTCTCTCTCCCTCCTGCTACATGTGAGGGTACTCCCTGGTTGTGCAGCTGGCACAGCAGGAGCCTGCTCAGAAGTGGAACCCGTTGGCCTGAGAGATTTAGTGGGGCTACCTCCAGGTCCCTATCAAAGAAACATGATGCCATCTTCTCCTCTTTGTCACATTCTGGCCATGTTTTTCAATGAGCATGGAAACTCCCGAATGCCAGTGCTTCTCCAGGTACACAATGGGCTTTTGAAGATGGTTTGGGTGTAAGGGATGCCGCTATTTTGATGCATATTCGTTGAGTGGTGAGATGTTCCAGAGATGTTACATGGTAACATGGGGTAGAAACTGGACGTCAGAGATGCCATAGGGGCATGGTATGTAATTAATGCATCAAGTTTGGTAAGTTAGGGTGAGAAAACCTGCTAGGCCTCACAGTGACAAACCTTTCAAAAAACTAGTTATAACTCAGACCTAGCCAAAAAATACGTAAGATTCAGCCCAAAGTAATTTATCTATCTAGTTGCTTTAACTTCAATATCCAAACCAAGACAAATTATTTAACTTGTGTGGTATCTGTGGAAAGTTTCTCACGCATCGAGCCATGAGGAGGGAAATATTGGTGCCACTGTTAGCACAGGGTGATGAATGAAAGAGGAACTTGTATTTTTATTGCACCCTACATGACCTCTTTCATTCCAGGAAAGTAGATTTAAAAGTGTAGGCGCTGTTGTAATATCAATGTGTATTCAGGTGTTATCTAGTTTAAAATTCACCAAAGTCATAGGTTCAATTCCCTCACCAGGTGATGTTCCCATGAAGGACTGTCCTTCTCAATCTCTCCCCACACCTGAGACTGGTGACCCCCAGTCATTTCTCTAATGAGAAAGCCGTCCTATGACCTGCTTAGATTATGGTGATTTACCTTCCGCCTTGCCGGAATGTAGTCACTGTTATAGTATAGGAAGTGTAGCAATCAAATCGCTCAGAGGGAGGCCCCACAAACTGTAATGTGATGATGATTGCTATTGGTGAAATGGTTGAAGGTTAATTGTTCGCTAAGGCAGGTCAGGAGAACAGGGCAGAAGTGGGTACTGCAGATGCTGCAGATTAGAGTGGTGTTGGAAAAGCACATGCAGGTCAGGCAGCATCCGAGGAGCAGGAAAATCGACGTTTCGAGCAAAAGTCCTTCATCAGGAACTTTCCTGATGATGGGCTTTTGCCCAAAATGTCGATTTTCCTGCAGGTCAGGAGAACAGCCTGCTCATCTTGAAAATAGTGTCTAAGTTCTGCTAAAGTGGTAAACAGATCTATGAATTAATACCTTATTCAAAGGATTTCTGTGTCTTATATATCATTGCATCATTTGCTGTTACTTTCTTCTCCTTAACAGACCAGCACTCTTGCATTATGGCACTGGATGTCTCAGGGTAGAATTTGTACTGAAAGTTTTGGAGTATAGTTTGAGCTTTTTTTGACCTGAGTGAGTGAGCTACCCATTAAGTCAGTGCCCTAGTGGCAATACCTGAAGGCAACACAATCTGGTGATAGCCTCCCCTGATCTTCCCAATGTACTTCTTCCCAGTGATGACCAGGAAGCCAACCATATTGCAGTAAATTCAATGCCCCAGGACAGTGCCAACTGCAATTTGAGCGACGATTGTACGATCCACTCTCCTCTACCAGCCTCTTATCCTGTGGCTGCACATCTCTCTGCAGAAATGCTGTGTCATTGCTCTTCAGGGTAATGCTGCATGAGAGACGGAGAAAACTCCACACCCTTTGATTTAACAACAAAGGGTTGCAACACAGTTTAGTCATTCATTTGTCATTAATGTTCATCAATACATTTTAAAGATAAGAGTCATTGTGGAATCCCACTTTTTGGAGGTAATACGGCTCTTTCTTTGAAACTAAAATCTATTTTAAAAACTTAGCTCTTTAGTTGCACCAAGAGTTATAAGTCTTACAAACATTGGGAGGTGTTCAGTTCAGGAAAAAAGAATGTCTTTCGGATGTGCAGTTAGAGATGAGGCCACTTGTACAATAGATGGGAGCAACGTATCTCATTACAAGTATGTTTGGAACTGTGCCCATTGTAAGGTCTGGGTAATAAAATCTGCAGGAGAGAGTGTACAAATGGGTCCTGAGTAACTATTGGAAAAGTCAGAAGTCAGAACAGTTGTACCTGTTTCACAATAGAATGACTCTAGTTGGTGTCCAATTGCACATGCTGTTGATACACAAAATCATGGAGAGGGGAAACTGAATGGAACATTTCTGCAGGCTAAATGCCCTCAGATGCTTGAACATCTCATCCGGGTCACACTCCACCCAGGTAACTATATGTTACACATTGTATTTGCAAGTAAGGAATGAAAAGCCCGTCACCAGAGAAATTTTACATTTGGTGATCAGAATACAGCCATCGAGCAATTAAGGTTTCAGGTAGCTGGGATGTCTGAAAGGCTAATTATGGTAAAGCCAGAAAGACCAAATTTAAACATCTGATCATGGAAAACCCCGGCTTTGTTGACAGAATTATTCCAAAGAACACCAGTGGGATAAATAAATTATAAAGATGGCTGATTTTTGGAATAAATCAATCCAACTTGGAATCATCCTCACTAATCAGTTTATGATTTGGAATCACAAATTTAACTGGTTAATGGAAGAAAAAACTGCAACAAGCCTAAGATAATTCTGGCGAGGATAAAATTTAAGGGGAGGGAGTGATCATATTGCTGCCCACTCCTCTTTATAGAAAATTCTGTCTTAATACTTTTAAAAATACAGCTGCCCTACAGCAATATTATATTTTGGGGCATATTTGCACATTACGACAAATTGACGGGTCAGCAGCTGAGTGGCTGCAGCAGCAGGAAAGTATAGGATTGGCTGCTACTGGGACCACAAGCAGATCAGGTTGTAGGTTTGCTCGCTGAGCTGGTAGATTTTATTTGTTCTCAGATGTTTCGTCACCCTGCTAGGTAACATCATCAATGAGCCTCTAGTGAAGCATTAGTGTTAGGTTCTGCTTGGTATTTATCTGTCTTGGCCTGTTTTGGTGGGTGATATCACTTCCAGTTCTTTTTTATAAAAGATTGAAAATGGGGTCCAAATCGATATGTTTGTTAATGGAGTTCCAGTTTGAATGCCAGGCCTCTAGGAATTCCCGTATGTGTCTTTGTTTAGCCTGTCCCAAGATGGACATATTGTCCCAGCCGAACTGGTGTCCCTCTTCATCAGTGTGTATGTAGTGATAGTTGGTCATGTCTTTTGATAGTTAGTTGGTGCTCATGTATCCTGGTGGCTAGTTTCCTGCCCATCTGTCTAATGTAATGCTTGTTGCAGTCCTTGCCGGATATTTTGTATATGACTTTTGATCTGCTGATTCTTGGTACAGGGCCCTTTAGAGTCATCATGAGCTGTTTCAGTGTGCTGGTAGGTTTGTGGGCTACCATGATGCCTAGGGGACAGAATGATTCGGAGATGCCGAATCACATTGTCTAGCTATCACCATTGTTAATAGCTAACCCGAGAATGCAACTTTAAAAAAAGGGTTTTGTGATTTACACATGAAAGAAGTGAAACTATCACTGTATTCTAACAGATGAAAGGCTTAACAGACAATCAATTCTTCAATGTATAATTTCAGTTACATCACACTGCAAATTTTTGCTATAAATTCTGTGTTACGATCGAGCCCTCCACAATCACCTGATGAAGGAGCGTCGCTCCGAAAGCTAGTGTGCTTCCAATTAAACCTGTTGGACTATAACCTGGTGTTGTGTGATTTTTAACAGGGGACAGAATAGTCTGGTTGTCATCTTCAAGATACCTTTGCTGTATGGTAGTGTGGCTAGAGTCTCTGGGCATGTTGTGTCTTCTTATTTAGGTCTGTTGTGCAGGAATCAGCTGACTGTGCTTACTTGGTACTCGTTGTTCCTGAATACAAGCAAACTTGAGGAAAAGGAACATTCATGCTGCATATTGAAAGTTGAATCCATGGTTATTGGTTGTACCTTTTGTCGGGGATGTCATTAATGGGCTCATTGCACCCACCTCAAGGAAGAATCATTCTCCCTTTTGTCCATTCTCCTTCATTCAATCTTCCCCAACCAAATGCTATTGGTCCATTCTTTGGCCAGTTAAGGGTCTGACCATTGCTGTGGCATCAAATTTATTTGCCCATCCTATGCCAGTAGACAGCTCAGAGGTGATGGGAGGGCAGTGGGGTATACCTATTCTTATGTATGTGCACCACCCCTTGCAAATACATCGGCAGGAGCTACAAGATTCAACCCAATGCACATTCAAATGTGAGGGACCCAGGAAAGCTAACTCTAAGTAAAGTCTCTGCTTTCCTCAGTAGGTTATCTCCAATGAAAAACAAGACAAAATAATTTTACTGATGCAAACCATCAACATTCACCTTATGTCCTGTACTTAATCCCCTCAAAAAGCCAGAGGTTTGTCCAGTATGTAGCGGAGTCATGTTGGATAGTGAAATGCATGGATTTTGTTTTTAATCTAGAAATTTTATTGCACACTACTGAACAGCTTTTCTCCCACCATCAAATCACCTGTCGTACTTTTCAACTGTCAGCCACAATTAAGTTGTTTTCAATTAAACAAATTATGTGCAATGCCCAGCAAGTGCAAAATGTGCAAGGATTAATTGTTGAGATTGAGTGCTTTTGGTCAGGGTGAACAGAATGCTGTGGCACCCACCCTAGCTCTGTACTCCTCTAACACTCAGTTGAATGTTCAACCCTAACTTTAGCAGTTATTGGAGGGTAACCAGCATCAGAAGAACTGCACTTCATCAAAGTTCAATAGAAAATCCCAGTCAGTCTCTAACAACAAACTTCAATACTTTAAGTAGTTCAATTGGTAACCCATCATATGTGGGAGGAGAACACTGTTACCTCTCTATTCTGCCCCTGGGAAAGGGGCCGGCAGAAGATTGAAACTGGTAAACTGGCATGTTGACTGGATGTACTATTTATACCATCCAACATTTCCATTTTCAGCCCCAGCAGGCTCTATAACTTGTGCTCAATGTCTTGGTATTGACCAAATGGACTGCGCTATGTTTTCAGATTAACTAGTATTTGACATGACTTGTATTCACTATTTACCACATTGACCTTTGCAGAAGGTGAATGAGATATCAACCACGGCACTTTAGAAAGCACTCTTGACTTTGACTTCAAGTTCCACTCCAGAGACCTGAGCACAAGATCTTAAAGATGTTTTTTAAAATCAACCTTGTTTAGAAATGTTATTACACATCTCTGGAACAGATGGAATTGAACCTGGGCCTCCTGGCTCAGAGGTAAGGATGTTACCACTCTGGTACAAGAGCCCCACATGATCTTGAGTGGCACGCAAGTAATTAAGGACTTTTGCTGGATGATCATTATTGTAATCAAGGAGTTGTGACAGCCAGTTCAAGCACAGCAAGTTCCTGCAAAGAATAATGAGGTGATCATTAGATTGATGACTAATCAGAATTCAATAAAGCAATTGTTTACATGGTCGATGCTTAAATGAAGCATGTCTCTTAGTTATTGCTAGGGATTCTTCTTTAGTTCATGTATTGCCTGGAGTAAATATAAGGTGATAGCCTAGTGGTATTGTCCCTGGACTGGTAATCTAGAGTCTAGACTTCACCTGATGAAGGAGTAGTGCTCCGAAAGCTTGTGATTTCAAATAAATCCGTTCAACCATAACCTGCTGTTGTGTGACTTCTGACCTTGTTCACCTCAGTCCAACACCAGCACCTCTACATCATGTCACTCTAGATGCCCAGATAATATTCTAGTACTCGGGTTCAAACCCCATTATAGCAGATGGTGGAATTTGAACTCAATAAAAATCTGGAATTAGGTGTGTATTGATTGTTAGAGAGGGGATGGGGAAGCCATCTGGATCACTAATGTCCTTTAGGAAAGGAAACTGCCATACTTACTTGGTCTGGCCTACATGAGACTCCACACGCAAAGCAATGTGGTTGACTGTTAGTGTATTGAGTATAGGAGTTGGGAGGTTATGTTGTAGCTGTACAGAACCTTGATTAAGCCACTTTTGGAATATTGTGTGCAATTCTGGTCTCCCTTCTGTAGGAAGGATGTTGTGAAATTTGAAAGGGTTCAGAAATGATTTACAAGCATGTTGCCAGGGTTGGAGGGTTTAAGCTACAGGGAGAGGCTGAATATGCTGGGGCTGTTTTCCCTGGAGCATTGGAGGCCGAGGGGTGACCTTATTGAGGTTTATAAAATCCTAAGGGACATGGATAGGTAATTGGACAAGGTCTTTTCCCTGGGTTGGGGGAATCCAGAACTAGAGGGCATAGTTTAGGGTGAGAGGAGAAAGGTTTAAAAGGGACCCAAAGGGCGACCTTTTCACGCAGAGAGTGGTGCGTGTATGGAATGAGCTGTCAGAGGAAGTGGTGGATGCTGGTACAATTACAACATTTAAAAGGTATCTGGATGGGTATGTGAATAGGAAGGGTTTAGAGGGAAGTGGGCTAAGTGCTGGCAAATGGAACTAGATTAATTAAGGATGGCTGGTCAGCATGGGTGTGTTGAAATGTGGGATCTGTTTCCATGCTGTACAGGTCTATGAAACTATAACTCTTAATTGTCCTATGGACAAAAAATGTCCATGAATGAAAACAAAAGCAAATGCTTGAGAATTAATTATTTTAGCTGAAAGTTTAAATTGAGCAAAAAATAGGTTTAAATTGCCCCTTACAATTCCATTTTAATTTAGTCCCACACTCTCCCGACTTCATCTCATTTTCTTTGTTATATTGTTTCTGATGGGCAGTGCTTGAATTTTTTAATTTAATTAGAGACACTAGTGGTTTGATGGTGGAGAAAAAAATATTAAAAACTTACCCAGGTGGTTTGGTAATTGTGAAAAAGTCTTCAGAGATGCATAAAAAAGCATCTCTGCATTGAAAAAAAAATTGAAAACAAATTGTGTGATCTATTGATCTGAGCAACAACTTTCTGTGCATTGCAAGTTGTAATTAAACACATGTAGGCTCAACACATAGATATCAACAACCCACCAGGTATTTACTTTCTCATCTCAGAACTGAACAAATGCATATATTTTCAGATTAATATAAATTACTTTAATATAAAACAAGGTGGTTGATTTCAGTGTTAAAGCATTCCTTTCAGTAAAGTCAATTCTATTATCATTGTCACAGACAATTCATAAGAATTAATTGATGCTGTTAAGTAGTATAAGTCAATCAATTAATTGATCTGTAACCTTATTGGCTGTACAAGCAATAAAATAGAATTGACCAAATATGTATCAAACTAAGTACATCAAACAATAGTTTCATTGAAAATAAGGATAGTAAATCTGTGTTTTCATTTTCTACAGAGATAATTATACTTCAATTGAATGGATCGTGACTACAAAAGAATCCAGAGCTTCACTAGTTTTGAATAATTCAAATTTTAGCAATACATTCAACCATGAGCATAGTAAAACTGTAAAAATTCACTGATGCTGTCATTAATCACATTGGAACACAGAAATTATTTAGTAATGAAATAAATAAGAAACAGAAAATTATCTGCACTGAACTCGAAATTAATTGGCCATTAGTCTGTAAAAGATATAAATTAATTTGACGGTGAACATTGTCAATACTTTGATACCGGTCAAGCATTTGGATTCTGCAGCGAGCAGCAAAGGAAGGTTATGTGTTGTTCACCAAGCTGACATATTTGCATAGCGTTTGACGGGTTTGGAAAAATTGATTTGCTGGCATTTGGGGGTTGAGCCAAAGTGACAATATTGATAATGCATGGGTGGGATGGGTGGGCAGGAAATGTAACTGAAAGACTCTTCAATTTATCAGATTAAAAAATCCTCACCAAGAAATAAATCAAGAATTAACTGCCAATATTGTAATTATAAATTAGACTTAAACTGCTTACAAGAGAGCAAAAAGAAAGATGGGATTAAGAGAAAGAAACAATAGATAAGAGTAAAAGAGAGTTTTAAAACTCCAGCACTAATTACATTTTGTCAGAATAGCCTCAATACATTTAAAAGTATTTTTTGTTGGTAATAGTTATCTCCTGTAAACTATTAAAAGATCACAAACCACCAGAGGACACCATTTATCACTTTGCAATATATTCAGGTGGGACAATATTAGGTGAGTAACATAATGTCACATTCTTATGTAGGTATCATTACCAAGCCTCTCAGCAGTACCTTTGGAAGAGCTGAGTGTGTCAGTCCACAACTTTTGAGTTCCACATTTAATTGTACATGTGTTTTACCATCTGAGTTCATCCATACTAAGAGTGAGCCCTGACAGTCACAAAGCCATACTGAGCACAAAATCCAGCCATAGCAAAACATTTTAAATTAATTGGCAATGTCATAGAATAACTGTAAATTCACCAGCATTAAACAAATTAAACAGTACAAGTTAACTGACATGATGCATAGTAAAAGTATAAAAGTTAATCAACAAAGAATATTCTTAAATTGTAGAAACAATTTAACCACGGCAATGGTTAACTTACTGATGATAAAGATAAGACTGTGGATATTCATTTACATTAAACAGGGTAAAACTATATGAATTTACCGATGGAATTTCCAATTTCAATGGCAGGATTCATATTTACATTCTACATGTATTGTGTTTGAATGTAGCAATACTGGAACATATCCCAATGAACAGCGAATGAATTCAATGTGAAGAAGCAAGATTTTAAATTCACTGATGTTGAACTTAGCTAAACTGTCAAAAAGTATTGACCATGTATACAAAAAAAGCTGCAAAACTTAATTGCCATGAAGATAAGTTACATGGTTGAAATTCATTGTCCAGGAACATTGCAGACCTGTAGAAATTTCTTAATCTGGCATTGATTAAATTGTAAAGAAAACACCATTGTGTAATAAATTCTTCACTATGAACATAGTAACGATTAAAATTAATTGGTTATGAAGGTAGTAAATCTCAAAAAAACCCAATAACCATGACTAAAATTTTTGTTGCAAACGTTTCATCCCCTGTCTAGGTGACATCCTCAGTGCTTGGGAGCCTTCTGTGAAGCACTTCTGTGGTGTTTCCTCCGGTATTTATAGTGGCCTGTCCCTGCCGCTTCCGGTTGTCAGTTTCAGCTGTCCGCTGTAGTGGCCGGTATATTGGGTCCAGGTCGATGTGTTTGTTGATGGAGTTTGTGGATGAATACCATGCCTCTAGGAATTCCCTGGCTGTTCTCTGTCTGGCTTGACCTGTGATAGTAGTGACCTAGACAGGGGACGAAACGTTTGCAACAAAAATGTCCAGCTTGGCGAACAGAACCACAACAATGAGCACCCGAGCTACAAATCTTCACCCAAACTTTGAATGACTAACATCCTGTACCAGCTCATTGAACAATTAGAAATTTCTTGAAGAAGAATATAGATCAATTTTAGATATTCATTGAAATTGAGCAGAATAAAGGTGGAGAGGTTTATTGGACATAAATACAAAATAAGTTTAAAAGTGATTGATTGAGTATGGGTCCAGCAAATCATAAATTTAGCTAAATGCATTGTCAATTAACATTGAAAACCTTTGGGAATGTATTCGGCTTTAAGTAAAATGGAAATGCATTGGCGAAAACAATAATGAAGCTATAGAAATTCCTTAACCGTGATGGTAAACTATTTGCAAAAATTCATACTTCATCTTCAATAAGCATTGCAGGAATTCACGGATCATAAACATTCAAAATCTAATCAAAATGAAGATAGTAAGACTAGAAATGTATGGGGAATGTAGATAGGAAAACAAAATGCTAATTAATCCTGAAGAAGTATCTAGTATGGAAATTAATTAACCATGCTCATTGACCATGAATATTATTGTAGAAAATTATTGATTATAATTACAATAAATCTCAAAATACATTGACTTTGCTCATTTGTTAAGTTGTAGTTTATAACTGGCTATGAAAATAGGAGACAGTAAGAACTGCAGCTGCTGGAGATTAGAGTTGAAAAGCATGGTGCTGGAAAAGCACAGCCAGTCAGGCAGCATTTGGGGAACAGGAGAGTCGACATTTCAAGCATAAACTCTTCATCAGGAATGGTCAACATTTCGAGCATAAGTTCTTCATCAGGAAGAGATTCCTGATGAAAAGATTATGCTTGAAATGTCAGCTCTCCTGCTCCTTGGGTGCTGTCTGACAGGCTGTGTTTTTCCAGCATCACATTCTTTGATTGTGAACATGGTTAAATTGTTGATATTTATTGACCATGATCATGGAAAGACAGTAGAAATTTGTTGCCAATGCACATAAAAAGATCAGTTAACATAGGAAAACCACAGAAATTATTTGACCATTTTACTGTCAATGAGAATAATAAAAGTAAAGGAATTTATTGATGATGGAAATAAATAAATAAGTATATATAATAAATCTGATTTATTAACCATGAACATAGATTGCAAAATTTCATTAAGCATGAATAGAACAGTATTGTTGACATTCATTGACTGGGAACATAATTAAATTGTGAAAGTCAACTGGCTGTGTAAATGTGTACAAACCTTTTCCCAAATACACTACAAATTTAATTAATTCAAAATGAAAATAGAAAAAATGCAGACATTTATTCATCATAAATACAAAGAAGTTGTTGATTTTTGAAAATAACAAATATGTTCATTGACAAAAAATACACATTTCAACTGTAGAATTTCATTGACAACTAATCATTTTAAAATAGTACAGAATTATTGCGAGCAGAGTTCCAAGGTATAAGAACCTTTGTTTGCATGTACAGGGTTTGGTGAATATGATGTAAATTTCATATGAAAGATTTTAGCTTTTGATCCTGCAACTTTAGGATTCATCTCTCCTCAACTCTGATGGTGAGCTCAGCAGACAGCTAAAGGCCCATCTAGCACTGCTGCAGATTATATGATGAATGGTGTTGTTTTCATGAAGACAGACTGATCTCTGAAAAGGAAATTGCAGGGAAAGCTTGGGATGGATAGTGAGATCCACACTGACAGATGGAGTAGCGGTGATGCTGGGAAACAGGAGAGAGTGGAGCCATGGTCCAGCGGGGAGCAAGGAGAATCTCAAGGATAACCCTTAGACAGGAATGGGAAGAGGTAGTCTGGAGTGTCATATCTCAGAGTTCAAGCTTAACAGCCTATCAGCAGCACCACAAGAGAACGAATGAACCTATGTGGATAATCAACATCAGTGAATATATCTTCAATAGCCTTTTATGCACTAACTTCACTTAGGGAATAACATTCCCTACAATTCGAGGCTCCTACATTACAAGCGCCACCTCATCCTTGCATATCTGTCAATGATAGTCTTGCATTTCACTGCCAGTGGTTCCCATATCTCTAATCATTTAGTCATGCAAGGCATATAGTTCAAATATTGTACTGTACAACCATTGATATTCTACTCTCTTGTTTGTTGGGTAAAGTACACACATTATGTAGGGACAAAACAGAGTTACAGTTGCCCAGATCACTTGCACACTTCAGAAGAGATGACCCCTACAACATGGGGCCAGCTTCAAAGGGACTTAATGCACCAACATATCTGAGAACATTGAGGCTGACACCATTTTCCTTTGACTCCTTCTGAACACCCAGCTCACCTTATCTTGATATTTAGTATGACAAGCAAGTTGTTGATGGGATGATCTGGGAGCTTTTTAGTTCTGACCTATTCTCTCACACCTTCCTGTTCTGATTTCTTGCTTACAACGCTCAAGAATTGTTGCATTGCACAACCAGGAAGAGAGAAACAGCATGGCAGTGATAAAGAGGCTCCATCATTCACATCTCAGAATATGGCACTGCACTAATCTTGGGGGCTAGTGTGGAGTTGAAATCAGACTGTGATATATCACCAGGCATGAGAGGACTACAATCATGTCAGAATGAAAATGCCAGTTTACCAAAGGGCAAGCGAGCAGGCAAGAACTTTTGCAAAGGATTCAATCCTCTGCATAGAGTCATAGAGATGTACAGCATGGAAACAGACCCTTTGGTCCAACCCGTCCATGCCGACCAGATATCACAACCCAATCTAGTCCCACCTGCCAGCACCCGGCCCATATCCCTCCAAACTCTACCTTTTCATATACCCATCCAAATGCCTCTTAAATGTTGCAATCGTACCAGCCTCCACCACTTCCTCTGGTGTCTCATTCCTTACACATATCACCCTATGTGTGAAATAGTTGCCTCTTAGGTCTCTTTTATATCTTTCCCCTCTCACCATAAACCTATGCCCTCTAGTTCTGGACTCCCCGACCCCAGGGAAAAAACTTTGTCTATTTATCCTATCCATACCCATCATAATTTTGTAAACCTCTATAAGGTCATCCCTCAGCATCCGACGCTCCAGGGAAAACAGCCCC
>NC_057731.1:9118276-9138301 GCF_004010195.1 Chiloscyllium plagiosum | reverse complement strand
GGCTCTCTGCCTTTATTCCTGATGAAGGGCTTTTGCCTGAAACGTCGATTTCGAAGCTTTTCGGATGCTGCCTGAATTGCTGTGCTCTTCCAGCACCACTGATCCAGCCTTCCCTTTCACTCTAACAGGAATACACTCTCTCTGTACTCTCGTCTTCTCATTTCTGAAGGCTTCCCATTTTCCAGCCGTCCCTTTACCTGCGAACATCTGCCCCCAATCAGCTTTCGAAAGTTCTTGCCTAATACCGTCAAAATTGGCCTTTGTCCAATTTAGAACTTCAACTTTTTGATCTGGTCTATCCTTTTCCATCACTATTTTAAATCTAATAGAATTATGGTTGCTGGCCCCAAAGTGCTCCCCACTGTCACCTCAGTCACCTTCCCTGCCTTATTTCCCAAGAGTAGGTCAAGTTTTGCACCTTCTCCAGTAGGTACATCCACATACTGAATCAGAAAATTTTCTTGTACATTCTTAACAAATTCCTCTCCATCTAAACCCTTAACACTATGGCAGTCCCAGTCTATGTTTGGAAAGGTAAAATCCCCTACCATAACCACCCTATTATTCTTAGAGATAGCTGAGATCTCCTTACAAGTTTGTTTCTCAATTTCCCTCTGAATATTACGGGGTCTATAATACAATCCCAATAAGGTAATTATTCCTTTCTTATTTCTCAGTTCCACCCAAATAACTTCCCTGGATTTATTTCCATGAATATCCTCCCTCAGCACAGCTGTAATGCTATCCCTTATCAAAAACACCACTCCCCCTCCTCTCTTGCCTCCCTTTCTATCCTTCCTGTAGCATTTGTATCCTGGCACACTAAACTGCCAGTCCTGCCCATCCCTGAGCCATGCTTCTGTAATTGCTATATTATCCCAGTCCCAATGTTCCCTTACCATGCCCTGAGTTCATCTGCCTTCCCTGTTAGGCCTCTTTCATTGAAATAAATGCAGTTTAATTTATTAGCACTACCTTGTCGCTACATGCCCTGACTGTTTGACTCACTTCTGTTCTCAACTGTACCAGTCTCAGATTGATCTTTTTCCTCACTATCTCCCTAGGTCCTACACCCCCCCCCCCCCCCCCCCCCCATCTTACTAGTTTAAATTCTCCCAAGCAGCTTTAGCAAATCTCCCTGCCAGTATATTAGTCCCCTTCCAACTTAGGTGCAATCCCTCCTTCTTGTACAGGTCACTTCTACCCCAAAAAGGATTCCAATGATTCAAAAATGTGAACCCTTCTCCCATTCACCAGCTCCTCAGCCATGCATTCATCTGCTCTATCCTCCTATTCCTGCCCTCACTAGCTCTTAGCACTGGGAGTAATCCTTATATAACGACTCTCAAGGGCCTCCTTTTTTAAATTCCTGTCTCTCTGTAATCTCCCTTCAGAATCTCAACCTTTTCCCTTCCTATGTCATTGGTTCCAATGTGGACAATGACTTCTTGCTGGCCCCTCTCCCCCTTGAGAACATTCTGCACCCTCTCTGAGACATCCTTGATCCTGGCACCAGGGAAGCAACACACCATTCTGATTTTTCGCTGCTGGCCACAGAAACGTCTGTCTGTACCTCGGACTACAGAATCCCCTAACACAATTGACCTCTTGGAACCCGACGTACCCCTCGTTGCATTAGAGCCAGTCTCAATACCAAAATGTTTATGTTACATTCCCCTGAGAATCTATCACCCCCTAAATTTTCCAGAACAGCATACTTGTTTGAAATGGGGATAGCCACACAAAACTTCTGCACTAGCTGCCTACCTCTCTTACCTTTTCTGGAGTTAACCCATTTTTGTGACTGTATCTGAGACTTTTCCCCCTTCCTTTAACTGCCATCCGTCACATACTGTTGATGTTGTAAATTCCTCATTGCTTCTAACTGTCCTTCTAACCGATCCATTCGATCTGATAAGATTCTTATCCAACAGCATTTATTGCAGATATAATCCGCAGTAACTCTTAAACTCTCTTTAAACTCTCACATCTGACAAGAAGTGTATACCACTCTACTAAAGGCCATTTTTGCTCCTTCACAATCTACAGACCCAGAAAATAACGCCGTTTTATTCCTCTACAAAACACTGCACCAGGTTAAATTAATAGTTATGGCTTATATTTTAAGTTTAATCAAGAGACTTATCTCCAAAAACATACAATCAAGAAAGATCCCACTGTACTCACTACTGCAGACATTCTGTAGGCCACACTTAAAAATTGACTTATCTGTTTCTGTGCTTGAACTTCGCCCGAACAATTCCTCCAAGATCAGTTGTGAATTTCACTGTTTAATTTTCCCAGACGCACTCTGATGTCCAGCAATACATGAATTCAAACAGCAAAGGCAGTAACTGTGCAGGTACACTGTGGTGTCAGTTTCTTTCTCTCTCTCTCTCTCTCTCCTGCGCTGTCCTCACCATGTGCTTCCTTTGTCTGCTCTTCTCCCTTTTAAAACTGCTGTTGTTTTGACTTTTTTTTCCCAAAGTTCCAAAACAATGCAACAGCATATAAAACAGTAATTGCTGCTCCTGGAATTTGAGGAAATCACCTCCAGCACCTAAAATACCTCAAAAAAGGAGCAACTGTTACAGCCAGAAATTTTTCCCACTCTCCATCTTTCTGCATCCACATCAGCATGTATTTATGGAAACACCACAGCCTAATGTCTTCCTGCCAATGCTAGATGAGGTCTTTCCTGTTATTAGACTCTCTCACTGGCTTAATCTATGAATGCACAATCCTGCATGAGTAAGAAATGCCTTGGGTTTTTGAAAATGCAGGGAATATCAAATTCCAATGTTTGTTTTTCTTGATATGCAAAGACTGTCCAGAACTGCTTTTGTTCCTGTGAAAATAGATTAAGACTTTTTTTTTTAATGAAGTATTTTTTGCAATAAAAATTAAACAAAACATATATATATTGATAATAAATATTGTTTATAGATACCTTGTGTTCTCGCTTGAGCCTATCCATATAGCAGAAGAAACCAACCTTCTCCCCTGCCATTCCTCTGACATGCTGATTGTAAATGTTGTAACTTATCAAGAACATTTCCAAAATATTTTAGAATATTTTCAGATACTTTTCAATATTTGATGTTCCAAAGGTTTTACTTTCCCTGCAAACCAGGGTGCTTGGTCCTTTAAATGATACTATGACGGGACTTTTCTTATTCTTTCATGTCTCTTGTTTCCCGAGTGAAAAAAGCACAGGCCTTGTCACAAACTGTTTTCTAAATTTTGAATCTTGGCATTACATCAGCCAGTTTATTTGTTTGTATTTTCACGGGCATTTATCTCTCTTTGGGGAATGATGGGCAAGTAGCGGAAGAAATAGCAATTTGCACAAACCACTTCATGAATTGCAACCAGCAATGAAACAGCTAGCGAGCATGAGCAGGACTTAGCCCAGCACAGATTAAAGCATGCCCAGCGTGGGGAGAGTGCGCTCAGCATGAGGGAGAATGTGCCCAGCATAGGGGAGAGTTTGACAAGTGTCGGGGAGAGCGCGCTCAGCATGAGGAAGAGTGTGCCTAGCACAGGGGAGAGTGTGCCCAGCATAGGGGAGAGTCTGCCCAGGGTGGGGGAGAGTGTGTACAGAGTGAGGGAGAGTGTGCGCAGTGTGGGGGAGTGTGCCCAGTGTGGGGGAGAGTGCACCCAGCATAGAGGGGGGTGGAGTGTGCCCACAATGGGGGAGAGTGTGTCCAGTGTGGGGGAGAGTGCGCCCAGCATAGAGGAGATTTTGCCCAGTTTGGGAAGAGTGAGCGCAGAGTGAGGGAGAGTGTGCCCAGGGTGGGGGAGAGTGTGCCCAGTGTGGGGCAGAGTGTGCCCAGGGTGGGGGAAAGCATGCCCAGTGTGGGGGAGAGTGTGTGCAGTGAGCGGCAGAATATACCCAGGGTGGGGGAGAGTGTGCGCAGTGTAGGGCAGAATGTACCCAGGGTGGGGGAGTGTGTGTCCAGTGTGGGGTAGAGTGTGTGCAGTGAGCGGCAGAATGTACCCAGGGTGGGGGAGAGTGTGCGCAGTGTAGGGCAGAGTGTACCCAGGGTGGGGTAGTGTGGGTCCAGTGTGGGGTAGAGTGTGCGCAGAGTGAGGGAGAAAGTGTGCAGAGTGAGGGACTGTGTGCCAAGAGTGGGGGAGAGTGTGCCCAGGGTGGGGCAGAGTTTGTCCAGGGTGGGGTGGAGTGTGCCCACAATGGGGGAGAGTGTGTCCAGTGTGGGGGAGAGTGCGCCCAGCATAGAGGAGATTTTGCCCAGTTTGGGAAGAGTGAGCGCAGAGTGAGGGAGAGTGTGCCCAGGGTGGGGGAGAGTGTGCCCAGTGTGGGGCAGAGTGTGTCCAGAGCAGGGGAGAGTGTCCCCAGTGTGGGGGAGAGTGTGCCCAGTGTGGGGGAGAGTGTGCCCAGGGTGGGGGAGAGTGTACCCAGTGTGGGGGAGTGTGTGCCCAGGGTGGGGAGAGTGTTCCCAGGGTGGGGGAGAGTGTGCTCAATGTGGGGGAGAGTGTCCCAGGGTGGGTGAAAGCATGCATAATGTGGGGGAGAGCTGGCCCTTCTGGGGAAAGCCCAGTGTGGAGCGTCTACAGGCCCATTGCTTAAGAAGGAACTGTAATGTTTAACTCCTAACTTTATTTCTATATGTTTATACTTTATACTAAGAACAACTGTAGTGTTGAACTTTTTAACTTGTTTCTTTATTTTTCTTTTTTCGCACCTAATAGAACATAGAACATTACAGTGCAGTACATGCTCTTCGGCCCTCAATATTGTATTTTGTATGTAGGAACCGTTGTATCCAAGATGGCAATATTATACACTTTTCACTGTACTTCTGTAGTTGAATACATGTAACAATAAACCTAACTCTAAATCTAAATGTGAATCTCTTCCCATTATCAAAAGGCCTCATCATGGGGCTTGAACATGAAGCTTCTATCTCAGAAACAGGGGCATTACCTTCTGAGACATAAGACTTCCCATCAGTTGGCTGGGATGTGTGTTCTTAGGTAGCATTATTTCATTATTTTTTGGGTGTTTGCATAGCATAGCAGCATGCTTCAAGAATAGCATGGGGAAAGTGCACTGATACTCAAAAGTTAATGATTTGATCAGTATTTGTAAAGTCTCCCATTTATCTGTCAGATGGAATTAGATTAACGGACAATATGGATCAGGATAACATGAGCTGCTGTTTATTACAAATAAGTAACACTCTGACACAGGCAAACAAATTAAAATTATCAACATATAACTATATTTTTTGAAACTCTAACACTTTAAAATCCTCACAAAAACACAGATTCAAACAAACAAAAAAAATTGGTGTTATGGGTGGAGGAAAAATATATTGGGAAACACAGTCCAAAAGCACCAATCCACAGACTTTGGTAAGGTACAGGCTTTGACTTCCAAATCCTTCTGTTCTCTAGTTTCCTTCCTTCCAGGTTCTTTCAGTTCATTTCCAGAGAGACAAGGGATTTCCATGTCAATTGTTCAGTTCCACAGTCATAGTTAGAAGCAGCAACGTATAACAACATATGGATGAGAGAGAACAACTGACTGCTCTAAGTTCGAGTTACTTTGCTGCAGAGATACAGGGACGGATCCTGCTTCTCCCACTTCTGCTTCTGTATTGTTCACACACCGTAACCAATCAGAGCACAGTCGTCAGGCTGATGACAGGCTGCAGCCAACACTGGTCACAATTGCACAGGCCAATAACCAATCTGTTGCCAAATCTCATTCTGTACGTGTACACGCACAAATGCACGCGTACACACACACAATGCCATTTTATCTACCTTTCCTACTGCTTCCAAAACAACAGTATAAACGTTATTCACAACAAATTCCAGTAACTGTTTTTAAAAGTACAATTCCTTTCACACTCTTTTATTTTAAAATATTTTTTCCCATTTTAGTCCAAAAATAAAGAGATGGACTTTTTACAACTCAGAATGTTCAACCAGCAATCCACACACAACCTTTCCTCAGGTTGTTAGGTAAACTTTGGAGCAGTGCTAGAATTGGCACTATATGATTGAGTCTTACACCAATTGAATTCCAATGTTTTTAAACCGTAGAAATTCATTAGCAAGGAATACAATGAAGGTCTAGAGTAATCAAAATTCATTCTGGTGATTACAGCAAACTTATAGAAATATTTTGATCCTGAGCATGGCCAGATTGAAGAAATATATCAACATGAACTTGAACCACTGAAATGCCTTAATCAAGACTATTGCTAAACAAGAGAGTGTTCTTGATTAGGATCATGATGCACAGTTTAAACTTGGTAAACTATTGCACAGGGTAAACTATTTCAAAATTGTGAAGATTCACTGGCTATAGGCATGATAAAACTAGAAATGAATTAACTATTCAGTTAAAGTGGAGAAACTCCTTGACCATGAATATTGAAAAATGATTGGAACTTCTTGAGCATGAGTAAATAAAAGCTGTAGAAGTTAATTTATGATGAATATTGTAAACCATTAGAAATCCATTAACAATGACAATAGTTAAATTGCTGGTGTATTGATAATATGTGTGATAAATGGTATTCATTCACCCTAAATAAAACAAAAACTGCAGCAATCAGTGAACATGAACACAGTAAATAATACAAATATTTATTCAGTATCAACATGGTAACATTGTAGAAATATATTGACTATGAACGAAGTAAAATTATAGAAAATCATTCAGCTGGAACTAAAACTAGAAATGCATTGACCATAATAAGTAGATATTCCCTGATTATTGTACAGATGCAAAATTCAATGAAGATGACAACAGTACAATGACAGCACAATAACCAGTGTAAAACATATTAAATAACTACGAACATGGTAATAATGCAAAAAGTTAGTTCACCGTGAAGGTAATCATTGGTGGCAGTTGTGGTTCGATTGATGCAGCTTTTGAATCAGGTGGGTCTACGGTAAATTCCATTGAAAGACAGAAACCAAGAACGGCACTTCACAGCAGGGAGGAAGGGTTGGTGTGTCCGTCATTCAGATGATTCACTGAACTGAGAATTCAGCTGTTCCCTTAGGTACGTGTGAATTGAATTGAATTGAATTAGCTTTGTCGTCCCATGTCCTCAAATGAGTACAGTGAAAAGTTTATACATCACCACTTGCAGCACCATCTTAGGTAATAAGAAAAGTATCTAAGTACAGCCTCTTATGTTACAAGATGTTAGAAAATTGAGAAATAAAATGTCCAGCATTACAGAAAAAAAAGTTCAGAACAGCGGTCTTCCAACCCAGACCACACTGGTATCTAGGCTCCAAACTGTACTGGGCCTTGGCTCCAGACCACACTGGGCTTTACTTTGAAGATCATAAAGCTGGGAGATCACTCTGATATTGCCTCAAGACTAGGAAACCACTTTGAGGCCATGTTAGGCCTAGAGATCACCATGTAAAAAATCCCATGGCATAATTTCAAAGAGGAGTAGAGGACACCCCCCAGTGTTTTGATCAACATTTTTTGGCAAGTAAATGACAATTTTTTAAATGACCGTTCAATCCAACAGAGTCCCTGCAAGAATATGAAAAATGCTTAAGGGAACTTAGAAAGGAAATTTAGAAAGCAAAGAGAGTGCATGAGAAAGCATTGGTGGTTAGAATAAAATAAAACCCAAAAGAATTAAAAATATACAAAGGGCAAGCTCATAACTAGGGAAAGAGTAGGGCCCATTAGGGGTCATAGAGATAAAGTGTGTAAACCTGAATGATGTGGGTAAAGTCATCAATGAATACTTTGTGTCAGTTTTCACAGTGGAAAAGTTTTCACAATGGAAAAGGACGACACAGGTGTGGACTTCAGAGTTGAGGCCTATAAAATATCAGAAGAAATTAGAGAGAGAGGAAGTACCAGCAGGTTTAGCAGTCTTATTGGTGGATAAACCAGCAAGCACAGATGAGATGTATTCCAGGCTGTGGAGGAAGGCAACACAGGGTATTGACCCTGACTGTAATTTTTACAACCTCTTTAGCCACAGGTGAGAGAAGTTTGTGTTTGACAAAGTTGATCAAATATTTTGAAGCAGTAACCAGGAATGTTGATGTTGGCCATAAAGCTGATCTGATCTACATGGATTTTAGCAAGGCTTTTGTTACACTCACTCATAGTAGACTGGTCAAATAAGTAAGAGCCCATGAGATCCAAGGAAAAGTGGCATTTGGATTCATAATTGAGTAAGAGACTGGAAGCTAAGGATGGTTTTAAAGAGATGTTTCTAGTGGGATTCTAGATGGTTTGGTTCTGGGGACTTTGCTGTTTGGATGTGCATTAATGATTTGGGCTTAAATGTAGCAACTATGATCAAGAAGATCCCAGATGGCATAATTGATAGTATAATAAATAGTGAGGAGAACAATCATAAACTGCAGAAGGGTATCAATGGACTGGTCAGGTGGGTGGGATTCAATCTGGAAAAATGTGAGATAGTGGAGGGCTAACAAGGTAAGGATTTACACTATGGGAGGATGCTAAATGTACTGAAATTCAGAGGGACCTTGTTGTGTATATCCACAGATGCCTGAAATTGGTAGGGCAGGAAGATGGTGTGATTCAGAAGCCATATGGGTTATTTACCTACGTTAAGTGAGGCATAGAATATAAGAGCAATGAGGTTATACTGGAGCAGTATAAAATGCTCGTAAGACACATGTGTTGTTCTGGTCACTACATTATAGGGATGACATAATTGCATTACAGAGGGGCCAAAAGAGATTTACTGAGATACTACCTGGTCAGGAATTGTCTTGCTTGGATCATCAAAAGGTGAACAGGAACCTACCAAAGATGTATAAGATTGTGAGGGGCAAAGAAAGGTTGGATGGGAAGGCACTTTCACCATTAGTAGAAAGGTCAGTAACCAGAGGACATAGATTTACCATAAGACGTAGAAGGCTAAGAGAGGATTGAGGAGAATTATCTTCACTCAGAGGACAGTGGGAGTTTGGAGCTCACTACCTGAAACAGTTAGAAGTCTCACAATGCAGGCTTTCAGAGCGCTGCTCCTTTATCACAGTCACTTCATATCTGAAAGAGTGATTGAGTCAGAAACTGTAGTAATATTTAAGCAGCATTTAGAAATCCACATTGTCAACCTCCAAAAGCTGAAAAAAATGGAATTAGTGTAGTCAGATGGAGCAAATGGCATCCTTCTGTTTTGTAAACATCTGTGTCCACGAGATAAACACTGATCATGCACCAGACCTTTTGCAGTTTCCCACTTTCTGGATTGGATATTCCATTACAGCCCCCCAGAACCACCCCCCTCCCCACCCCCTCCAATCCCAGTCTCTTAACAAAAAGCTTAGCAAGCCATAATTGGAGGCAAACAGGTTTCAGACACCCTCTCCCCACCCTCGCTTCAAAATATTTGAGTCAGTCTTGAAGGGACTGAAGTTCAGAGCTACCTTCTGGTATTGCGATTTTCAAATTGCTTCCACATCTTTTTCCTGACCCGACTGACCTAATGTCTGTATTCAATCCACAACAAGATTGTAAACAGTGCAAAGGAAATGAAGCAACATTGCTTATGTAACTACACATGCTGTATCTTTTCTGAATGTAGTACATTAAAACTGATTACAGCATTCACCTCTTCAGGGAGAAGTGACAGGATAAGGCTTTTAATTTGTGTTTTTATTTGTGATTTGAAATGACTACAAATCACGTCAATACACAACCTTTACATTACCATACAATTCAGCTAACAAAGCAGCAGTTAAAGCTTTGCACTGTTGCTTGTTAAGATTCCTTTCGGCTATCTGTTGTCACTGGTGGAATAAACTGTTCCTTAAATTGGAGGATTTCATTCAGACCCCAGCAAGATAAAAGTTAGGAATTACTCATCATTTAAATAGGAACAAATGAATTAAAGCCCAGCTCAAGAAAGATGGACCATGTGTCAGACTTCTCTGTGTTAAATAACTGCTGCTTTTATCTTCCATCTATAGTTTTACTTCTTATTGTTTGTGACCAGCAGAGCTGTAGGTGTTGTTTGTCTTTTAGATAGTGCGAGACCCAAGGCTAGGGAACTTTGAAGTGTTTTCAGTTCATGTCACCTACTGTTCCTGTCAGCAATCTGAGATAAACCTCATGGACTCAAGGTGTCTGGTCTAATTCCTTTATTGACACATAGTTCAGTCTTCAAACACTTGTGCAAATGAATAAGCGTCAAGATAGTAATGTGTCAGTAATGGCCTGCCAGATAAATGTGATTGTTTATACATGGGATCCCACTTGCCCAACTCCAACAACTTGAAATCCTACAAATTAACACCTTACTGAGATCAAAGACTTTTCCTTCTCCTACAATCATCTCAATGTGTTGTCGAGGAAAGAGGACTTATCTTAAGCGGCTTCTGTCTAATTTAAAATAGTCTATGTGTAAAACAGAAGGTTTTCTATGTCTTTCAGTGCGTAAGGGAGCAATTCATTTGTTAACAGCACGAAATTGAATAAAATTCACTAAGTACTGTTCAATGCATCTGTAAAGTAATTATTCTGAGTTGTTTACTCAATATAACCTTTTCTTACAAGGGTTTTCATTCTGTGATTGGTTAAGAGCATTCTATAACTTGATTATCTTGTTGTAGTTATGAAGAATTAATTCCCGATGATAAGACACAAAAACGTTTGGTACTGTTTTGAATTGTAGTTGGATAGTCTCTGTCCTTTAGTTTCAGAATCAGTCACGACCAGGCACATGCCTCAGCATATTTACAGTGATTTTCTGTTTGTTATCTTACTTCACCTCTTGCTGACCCAAAACTCTTGCCCTGGAGTGTTTCTTACATCACAGCGTGTTAAGTTCCATTTGGCCCATGCAATGTTTATACAATGCAAATTGACAGGAATTGACAAGGAAGTTGAATATTCAAAGCTAAATATAGCATTTCTGAATCTTGACGAAATTGCATTTTTCACATTTTTGCATAACTGAGACAGTCTGGTCAATGAGCTTAGGATATCTCCAGCAGTCTATCTCCATGCAGAGACCATATTATTATAAGTTTAAACTATATATGAGCATATTGCAATACATATGACCTTCAGTGGTTTATTACCCAGCCCTCAACACACAGCAGAAGATAAAATAATGCAATATATTTGGGCGGCACGGTAGCACAGTGGTTAGCACTGCTGCCTCGCAGCGCCAGAGACCCGGGTTCAATTCCCGCCTCAGGCGACTGACTGTGTGGAGTTTGCACATTCTCCCCGTGTCTGCGTGGGTTTCCTCCGGGAGCTCCGGTTTCCTCCCACAGTCACAAAGATGTGCAGGTTAGGTGAATTGGCCATGTTAAATTGTCCGTAATGTTAGGTAAGGGGTAAATGTAGGGGTATGGGTGGTTTGCGCTTCGGCGGGTCGGTGTGGACTTGTTGGGCCGAAGGGCCTGTTTCCACACTGTAAAGTAATCTAATATATTAAAAAGCAACTTGCATTTGTACAGGAGCACCTTTAACACAGTAAAATGTCCCAGGGTGCTTTAGAAGCACATTCTCAAACAAAATTTGACACTGAAGCACAAAAGGAGATATTCATACAGATCACCAAACACATGGGCAAGGCTGAGGGATTAAGGACCATCTAAAAGAGGGACAGAACGACAGAGCTTGGGGCATCTGCAATTGAAGGCACTGCCACCAATGGGACTGTGATGAAAATTAGAGACATGTAACAATGATGGAGAGTGTCATCAACAGTGCAACAATAACCTGCTCACTGACGTTTAGCCTGAGTTCCTTCAGGCTCACTCAGCTCCTGACCTCATACAGCATTGCTCCAAACATGGATAAATAGTGAGCTGGGAGTCACTGCCCGAGACATCAATACAGTTTTAGCTGAAGTATAAAACTTGATTGAGTTTTTTAGAAGAAGTAACAAGGAGGATTGATGAGGGCAGAGCAGGAGGTGTGATCCATATGGACTTCAGTAAGGTTCCCTCATGGGAGACTAGGTGGAAGTGAGGATGGCAGATGCTGGAGATTAGAGTCGAGAGTGTGATGCTGGAAGACCACAGCAGGTCAGGCAGCATCTGAGGAGCAGGAGAATTGACATTTGCGGAAAAGCCCAAAACATCAATTCTCCTGTTCCTTGGATGTTGCCTGACCTGCTGTGCTTTTCCAACACCATACTCTCAACTCCTCATGGTTAGCAAGGTTAGATCTCATGGAATACAGAGAGAATTAGCCATTTGGATACAGAACTGGCTCGAAGGTAGAAGATAGAGGGTGGTGGTGGAGGGTGGCTTTTCAGACTGGAGACCTGTGACCAGTGGTGTCCCGCAAGGATTGGTGCTGTGTCCACTGCTTTTTGTCATTTATATAAATAATTTGAATGTGAACATAGGAGGTATAGTTAGTAAGTTTGCAGACAACACCAAAATTGGAGGTGTAGTGCACAGCGAAGACGGTTACTTCAGATTACATTGGGATCTTGATCAGATGGGCCAATGAACTGAGGAGTGGCAGATGGAGTTTAATTTAGATAAATGTGAGGTGCTAAGTTTTGAAAAAGCAAATCAGAACAGGACTTATATACTTAAAGGTAAGGTCCTGATGAGTGTTGCTGAACAAAGAGACCTTGGAGTATAGGTTCATAGCTCCTTGAAAGTAGAGCTGCAGGTAGATAGGGTAGTGAAGAAGGCATTTGGTATGCTTGCCATTATTGGTCACAGCATTGAGTAAAGAAGACGGCAGGTCATGTTGCATCTGTACAGGACATTGGTTAGGTCACTTTGGGAATATTGCATGCAATTCTGGTCTCCTTACTATCAAAAGGGTGTTGTGAAATTTGAAAGGGTTCAGAAAAGATTTACAAGGATGTTGCCAGGGATGGAGGGTTTGAACTATAGGGAGAGGCTAAATAGGCTGTGGTTGCTTTCCCTGGAGTGTTGGAGGCTGAGGGGTGACCTTAAAGAGGTTTATAAAATCATGATGGGCATGGATAGGATAAATCAACAAGGTCTTTTCACTGGGGTAGAAAAGTCCAGAACTAAAGGGCATAGGTTTAGGGTGAGAGGGGAAAAATATAAAAGGGATCTAAGGGGCAATGTTTTCACACAGAGGGTGGTGCAGGTATAGAACGAGCTGCCAGAGGAAGTGGTGGAGCCTGGTACAATAACAGCATTTAAAAGGCATCTGGATGGATATATGAACAGGAAAGGTTTAGAGAGATATGGGCCACGTGCTGGCAAATGAGACTGGATTAGGTTAGGATATCTGGTCAGCATGGATGAGTTGGACCGAAGGGTTTGTTTCAGTGCTGTACACCTCTATGATTCTTTCAATAGTTTATTCTCATGTTGACATATTGTAAGCGCTTAGGTCTCAACTGTTTACAATGTATTTCAATAATTTGGCAGTAGGGACTAAATGCAATATTTTCAAATATGCAGATGATACAAAGTTAAGTGAGAATGTGTGTTATGAGGAAGATGTAAAGCAGCTTTAGAAGGATTTGGATAGCCTTAATATGGCAGGTGAAATGTAACGTGGAAAAATGTAAGGTCATCCACTTTGGATTTGCAAAGCATTTCTTAAGTAATGAGAGGTTAGATAGTATACATAGGGACACAGGTGTCCTTGTGAATAAGTCACTGAATGCTAACATGCATATACAGCCAGCCACTGGGAAGGCTAATGGAACATTAACTATTACTGCAAAAGAACTTTAATAGAGAATTGTTTTGGAGATGTGTTCGACTGCATCTGGTGTACTGTGTGCCATTTTGGTCACTTTACCTCAGGAAAGATCATAGAATCACAGATTTTTACAGTCTCGAAGGAAGCCATTCAACCCATCATGTCAGTACCTGTTCCCAAAAGAGCTACCCAGCTCATCCCATTTCCCCAGCCCTCTAAGTTAATCACTTTCAAATATATACCAGTACTTTTTTGAAACCTCCTATTGAATCTGCCTCCACCACTCTGCCAGGCAGCACATTCCAAATCCTAACAAGTCTCTGAGTAAAGAAGTTTGCTCTCTTTTGCTGATGATCTTGAAATTGATGGTGTAGCCATTGAGGGAGTGCAACAACGGTTCACCAGACCTGCTCCCAGAATGGTGGGACTGCCTTGTGAAGAGAGGTTCAGCAAATTGGGTCTGTATTCTCAACAGTTTTGAAGAATGAGAGGTGAATCATTAAAAAATACAAAATATGCAGCGGGGTAAACAGGATAGATGTTGCACTGGTTAGTGAGTCTAAAACTTGGGGCACAATTTAAAAATATGAGGAATTCCACTAATGTCTGAGATGAGGGATTTTTTTTTAACCAGAGGGTTTTGAACTTTTGGAATTCTCTACTGCCATAGGAATTCAGTATTTGAGTTTGTTTAAGGTAGAAATTGACTGACGTCTGATTACCAATAGCATTTGGGTTTATTTGTCAATTGGTTAGTGGTTAATTGTTATTGGTTCGTGGCCTATTCTTGTTCCTATACCATCCTGTCTTGGAACTATATTGACTTTCATAGGAACATAAGATCTCAAAAGATAGGGTGAATAGGCTGGGATTTCATTCCTTTGAGTGTAGGAGACTGAGGGGTGACCTTACAGAGATTTATAAAATCATGAGGGGCATAGATATGATGTAGGAGTGATGGCAGCTGCTGGGACAGTGAGCACACACCTCCAGGAAGTGGGAACAGTGATCACAGATCACCTGAACATGAATGGAATGCAACCCCTAGCTGGTGATGATACTGGTGATGTTGTGATACTGCCCTCTCAGTGCCACATGGCTACAGTTGATAGCACATTTAACCTACTCAATCCCCTCCTCATAAGAAAATCCCTCCATTTCTAGACTCAATGTTCTCCTGGACTGCCACCAATGCCAGAATATCTCTCCTTAGATAAGGCAACCAAAACTATTCATGGTATTCAAGGTCTGGTCTGACTAGTACCTTGTAAAAGCAGGAGCAAATTGCTGCAAATCCTGGAATCTGTACTGCAAACAAGCACTAAGACAAGAGAAAGAAAGAGAGAGAGAGAGACCAGGCGCGTGCGAGAGAGAGAGAGAGAGAGAAAGAGAGAGACTGGATGCGAGAGAGAGAGAGACTGCACGCAAGAGAGAGTGCATAAGAGAGTGTGTGCGCACGTGAGAGAGAGAGAGACCATGCGTAAGAGACCATCTGCATGCTCTATAATGCTCCCTAACTTTATACCTGTTCTGAGAGTGTGTGAAAAGTGAGAGTGTGAGAGAAGACAAATCAGGGCAGGCCTTACACAGTTAATGGTAGTGCCCTGGGGAGTGTTGTTGAATAGAGATCCTTCGGGGTGCAGGGACATAGTTCCTTCAAAATGGTGTCCCGGACAGGGAGGGTGGTGAAGAAGGCCTTTGGCACGCTTACATTCATCAATCAGAGCAATGAGTCCAGGAGTTAGGACGTCACGTTATGGCAGTACAAGAAATTGGTGACGCCACATTGGAGCAATGCATACCATCCTCTTCACCCTGCTATAGGAAGGATGATATTAAACTGCAAAGGATATGAAACAGATTTACAAGGATGTTACCAAGATGTAAAGACTTGCGTTCTCGGGAGAGGCTGGGACTTTTTTCCCTGGAGCATAGGAAGCTGAGGGATGACCTTACCAAAGGATATAACATCATGGAGGGCATACGTTTAAGGTGAGAGGGGAAAAATTTAAAAGGGACCTGAGGGGAAACTTTTTAACACAGAGTGTGGTGCGCATATGGAAGGAGCTGCCAGAGGAGATGATAGAGGCGAGTACAATTCCAACATTTAAAAGACATCAGGATAGGTGTGACGATAGGAAAAGTACAAATGGGACTGGCTCAGTTTTGGAAAATGTATGGAATGAGCCGCCAGAGGAAGTGGTGGAGGCTGGTACAATTGCAATATTTAAAAGGCATCTGAATGGGTATATGAATAGGAAGGGTTTGGAGGGATATGGGCCGGATGCTGGCAGGTGGGACTAGATTGAGTTGGGGTATTTGGTCGCCATGGACGGGTTGGATCGAAGGGTCTGTTTCAGTGCAGTACATCTCTATGACTCTATGACTGTATGAGATCACAATGGGTCAGGGAGCACACATGGAGAGAAAGTAGGCTAATGTTTCAAGTCTAGATGGATCTGATGAAGAGTCATGTACTCTCAAAACGTTAGCTTGCTTACTCTCCAAGGATGCTGCCTAACCTGCTGTCATTGCCACATTTTTTTGTTTTTAGTGTCTTGGGAAGTTTTATCAAGATTTCCCTGCTCTCATTCTCCATTCCCTTTAAAATAAAGGCTAGCATTCCATTTGCCTGCCCAATTACCAGCTGAACTTGAATGGCTTTTTGTGATTCATGCACAAGACCCCCCAAATCCCTCTGTGCTGCAGCTTTCTGCAGTGTTTCCCCATTTAGAGAACATTCAGCTCTTCTTCTGGCTAAGGCGCATAACCTCACATTTTCACATGTTATATTCCATTTGCCAAGTTTTTGTCCATTCAATTAGCCAGTCCATGCAGACATTTTGGGCTGAACCATTTTGGTTATGTTCACGTTGCGTTGGGTTTTGTGGAGGGATTCCTGCCACAAAGCCTGGCAGGTTTTCTTCCTGTGTCTTTTACTAAACTCACCTCATCAACTACCTACCCACTCCTAGGGCATCCCTGAAATCCAATTCCAGCTCCATCTGACCATGCACCCTTTCTCAGCACAAATCCCCATTCAGCAGATATCCACTGAAAGACTGGTAACCCTGGGGCTCATGCCACCTTTGAACCCGAATAAGCATGGGCAATTTATCATTGCCCCTCACCAGCAATCTCATGGCCCAGCAGGCACAAAGCCACACTCACGGCACCTAGCGAACATGGCTGCTTCACCCCTGCCCATATCACCTTGTTCTCTCACCTTAGTTGCTGGTTAACCACCATGAACACACTTTACCTGCTCCTGAAACATCCCACCTGAACAGCCTGTGAGTAAGTGTTACCCTGCCTCCAGTGCCCACATCACATACATACAAACAATTGACAATTCCAAGCAGAGACTTTAATCTGCAGATGACAAAAGACAACACAAACAAAATCAATAAACGCTAAAAGCATCCCCACAATGCAAATCAGAATTTAGCCTCATGACCAATGACTATTTTACAGTCTGCTGAATACAGTTGTCATCTATTGAAAGTGGGTATCAATGAGGTTCCATTTGCTTTGTAGCGTCCAACACAGCTGAGCTCTGTCATGGACAAGGAACGCTTCCTCCTCCTCAGTCTCCTTGTCCTCCTCCTTGGATTAGATTAGATTAGATTAGATTAGATTAGATTCCCTACAGTGTGGAAACAGGCCCTTCGGCCCAACAAGTCCACACCGACCCTCTGAAGAGTAACCCACCCAGACTCATCTCCCTCTGACTAATGCGCCTAACACTACGGGCAATTTATCATGGCTAATTCACCTGACCTGCACATCTTTGGACTGTGGGAGGAAACCGGAGAACCCAGAGGAAACCCACGCAGACACGGGGAGAACGTGCAAACACCACACAGACACTCACCCAAGGCTGGAATTGAACCTGGTTCCCGGGTGGTGTGAGGCAGCAGTGCTAACCACTGAGACTGCTCCCATTCCCCCAGCTCCCCAACATCTATCACATTGGCTTGTTGCCTATTCCATTGTACTGCATGCCCGGACAATGTGGCACAGCCTGTCCAGACTATACTGGATGGTACACTCAAGCAGCAGAATCTCATCTGCAGCAGCTCTGTTGTCTGGTCCACCATTGCCCTGATTGAGGCACAGGCAACATCATACCTACATTTCCCATCAGTCTGAGGATTCTACCAAGGTGTCATGAGCCACGATCACAGTGCGTATCTCTTGCCTCCAGCTTTGGAAGGCCCCTGGACTCTCCCAATCCTCCCGGTACGTGAGAGTGCTCCAGGATGTAAAAGTCAAAACAGTGATCATTCTCCATTTGGCGGCACAATGGCTCAGTGGTTAGCACTGCTGCCTCACAGCGCCAGGGACCCGGGTTCAATTCCCACCTCGGGAAACTGTCTGTGTGGAATTTGCACATTCTCCCTGTGTCTGCGTGGGTTTCCTCCGGGTGCTCCGGTTTCCTCCCACAGTCCAAAGATGTGCAGGTTAGGTGAATTGGCCATGCTAAATTGCCTGTAGTGTTAGGTGCATTAGTCAGGGGTAAATGTAGGGGAACGGGTCTGGGTGGGTTGCTCTTCGGAGGGTCGGTGTGGACTTGTTGGGCCGAAGGGCCTGTTTCCACACTGTAGGGAATCTAATCTAATCCATTCCAAACATTTCAGCCACATCTTTCAAGTGTTGTGTACTTTGTGGCTGCCAAAGACTGCCATATGTTTACAGCAGGGGTAGAAGTCATGTGACTATGGCAAGCAAGCTAGTTCATGTAATACAATTGCATTTCATGAAATATGCCTTATCTAAATTGAACATAATATTGAACATCACTGTTAAATCTCCCCTCAATCTACTTTGCTCCAAAGAGAACAAAGCACCTTTTCCACTCTAAAACAGAACAAAGAACTACAGATGTCAGAAATCAGATATAAAATCATGAATTGCTGGAAAATTTCAGCAGGTCTGGCAGCATCTATGGAGAGAAAGCAGAATTTTGGGTCCAATGGCCCTTCTTCAGCCAGACTTGTTGAGATTTTTCAGCAATTTTTGATTTTGTATTTTTCCAACCTCGCTGTCTAGCTGAAATCATTCTGGTAAATCAGCTCTGCTCCCTCTTCAGAACCCTTACACCCTCCTAACATGTTGTGACCAGTGCATTGAGCTGCCTTATGATCTGTCATAAACACAATGATGGGCTTTTTACCATCACTGTAGCATTTGTACCTGATGAGATGATCCTTATTTTATCTCCTGTAACATAAGAGCTAGATGCAAGTCGCGTGTTAAAAAAATTCAATCGGTTTTTATTACAGGTGCTGGTATTGACATGTTTTACAATCCCAGCCACTGTCTTGTCTGGGCTGGTGCTGAGCAATTCAGTTACAAACTGTAGCACACTGTCTTCAGCATGCCATGTTGCAAGTGGCTCTAGTAAGATGGAAACTGAGACCTTTCGACAGATAGGTCACATGCTATGATGCAGTAATGATATTAGGAGCACATCTCTTAAAGGTCGATTGCAAACTAGCTGTGAGAAATAAAACAACAACCAGCACAAGACACAGTAATCTAAAAAGCAGCTACATTGATTGTTAATTAAATGTATATGGGGTTTGCTAAGGGCAGTTTCACATATTTGTTCCTTCAGTGTCCTAACTTTCAACAAATCTAGATCCCTCACTTTCGCCCATTAAACTGAAACAGAGTCTGTCCACCCTGGGTGTTGTTTCAGTCATCTGTCTAGTAGCACGTTATATGTAGAGAAAGACAAGTGACGACAGGGGGGACCAACTCACAGTGGATGCCCTCAGCACTGGCTGGGGCTTCACCAAGAGTCTCCATGTCATCTATGACCTCACAGTACCCTGACAGTTCACTTCCACCCCTTTCCTCAACGTGGAGATCCACTGCATTGAACTTTAGTTACAATTGTCCTCCCTACCCTTGAAGCCCACAATTACACCTTACTAAAGCCCAACCCTCTCCTCTACACACTCCCAGTGAAGGCAAAAATGGTGGTCACTACTAATAACACCCCTACCTCCAAAACTTATCACTCTCTCCAATGCTGATCCGCATACCCCCTCAAATGGTTTCGGCCTGTCACCATACTTCTGTCAAAGCCCACAAACGCCTCAACTTCCTTCCCACCCCAGCCTTGTCTCCCTTGTTCTTTTCCGCAATGATTCCCACACTGTCCAGTGACCAGTGGGGTACCGCAGGGATCAGTGCTGGGACCGCAGCTTTTTACAATATATGTTAATGATATAGAAGATGGTATTAGTAATAACATTAGCAAATTTGCTGATGATACAAAGCTGGGTGGCAGGGTGAAAGGTGATGAGGATGTTAAGAGATTACAGGGTGACCTGGACAAGTTAGGTGAGTGG
>NC_057731.1:9084051-9117594 GCF_004010195.1 Chiloscyllium plagiosum | reverse complement strand
CAGAGATGGAAATGTGTTGCTGGAAAAGCGCAGCAGGTCAGGCAGCATCTAGGGAACAGGAGCATCGACGTTTCGGGCATTAGCCCTTCTTCAGGAATGTGACCATTGTGCAATCCGCAGTTGGACAAGTCCACTAATGGTGGCCTGCCAAGCTGCCAACTGACCATTGCCAAATCCCTGAACTGTGAGCAAACTGTATCAGTGACTAATGGTACCAGGACTCCCTGACTGACAGTGCACCCCCATCCCATCCTCAACTGAACTGAGACTAGGCCCCACTGGACTTCAAAATGGCTCCTTCTTGGGAAAAACAAAATTGCTGTTTGTTTGCAATGCAGGCTGCTGGAACAGGCTTTGGTATTAGATTGACATCTTCAGATGCCATACAGGGAATTTACCACCCTTCCTCGCCCCAGACAGATTCTTAATGACAAACAACCTGTTCGTACCTCAGTGCTAAAGGCCACTTGAACATGGCAGAATTGAGAGCCTTTGGCTGAAACACCAACATACCATGGCATGGCGTTATATGACAAGGAAAGCAGGTCGGCACAAAGCAAACAAGTGTCAAGAGATCAAATGAGCAGGCCCTAATGTGACCTGATCAAATCCATGAGCTGGGTGCCCTGCCCTGAGTGTAAAGTACCTCAGCTGCAGCCTTTTCCAGAATAGTTGCAAGGCAGACCTGAGCTGCCTAAGTAGCCTCCAAATTGATCAGAGCGATACCATGTTGCACCTGATATCACGGGGTGGCATGATGCCTACGGGGGCTGACATAGCCATTGCTGTTGGTGCAGCTGGGGAGGTTCACCATGTAAGCCAGTAGGGAGCACAGAGAGCATGCAGGATTCCTGGTGTTGGGGATTGCAGTGTGTGAGACTGAGTGAGCAAACATGTTCTGGCCATCAGTGTGGGTGGTAAAGCATGAGACGTTTTGAGATAGAATGAATGTGAGGGAGAAGATGGTGGCACTGACGTTGGTGGAATGGTGAGTGCCAATGCCCTTCTTCCAACTCAGTGCCATGCATTTCTCCACGTGGCTGAGATCAGGTGGCTATCTCAGATCAGGCTGGCACAGTCTGGTGTCATGGCCGCCACTGCTGGTCCTGGAGGAAGACAACATTCTGTGTTGTACCACCCCATACAGCAGGATCTCCAGCTCACTGCCATTAATGAGTGACACCAATTTCCACGGTCTACCTTGCCTAGGACAAACATTGGGACTGTGCAGGGCAGCTCTGGACCCACAGTGCTCATCCAGGTATGAGCAGATTTTTGCTGAGTCCTAAACCTTTCTGGGAACCTCACGCTGTAAGATGGTGATAGAGTGGAATACCACAGGGATGTGGTCAGTAGTAAATGAGAGTTTGATAAGAAACTGAGAAAGGTTACTGGGACTTGCAGTGAGAAACTCTCCAAAAAATCTTAATGCAAAGCGGAGCAGGTATGAGGGACTTAATGTTCTACTTCTGCTCCTATTTCATATGTTCATAGGTGTGGCTTAGTCCGCAAGTGCTGCTAAATCTCAGGTAACTGCATGGATGGCTTCCCCTGAGGACACTTTGGCAACACTGATGGATAGCCAGCTCCCAAAGATCAGTCAGTGGATGCTGAAGGTATTCGTTCGTACAAACACCATGACTATTTGCTCAATGTGTCAGTGGCACAGTGAGACAGGATAAAGGACCTAGCTTCTCCCACGGGCCCTCATCAGGCTATGCTTGTCAGGGCAGTAGAAATATCTTTTACCAGGGATTGGGAGCAGCTGCCTTCTGCTTCTGGAGTTCGCCTCATGGAATTCCAAATGTGGACAGTGGCTCTTCAACAGCCCCATTTGCAAATGTCTCCAGCAGCTACGACAACTGAGGAAGGTCCAGGAGCTGTGCAAGAGCCCATTGTCATGCTGAGGCCCTCCAGGCAATCTAGGTAATGCCATTCAATAAATCTCACATTTTCTGTGCTTACCATCCATTCAGTTCTTGTTGCCTTATTCAATAATAAAATTACCCTCGCTCATCAATGAGCTGCTAAGCTTGGAGTTGGCTGTCAATCTTTAGTGCATTGATATTGAAAATTAATCCAAACAGGAATGTATGAGTTTGCCCAGATGTCCTGTGCACACCTCTCAATGACCTTCCCCTTGAGGACAAGCAGTTCTTAAAGCTCAGCCATCTGATTGGCAGTTTCCTCCTCGCCAGATCAATGATGTCTTCATTATTCAGGCAGCATTCTGGGAGATTCCACATGTATGTGGATGGATCTCTGAAAAAATCCAGAGGTAAAAGAGTTGAGAGCCTGAGGATCTTCAGACCCATTAATATGAGATGTTCTCAAAACTCCACGGGTTTTAAGCTCACACCAGAATATGTCACATCAGTCAGTGATGTTCTATCTTGAGAAATGCAATCTTCACTGATTCTTGCACAGGGCTATTTGTAGTTAAGTTGTGGTTGCTACACTCTCCAGCAGACTGGCTTTCCTCCAAGTAGTAGCCTGTTGTCATTTTCTAGACTAGAGTGGTGCTGGAAAAGCACAGCAGTTCAGGCAGCATCTGAGGAGCAGGAAAATCGACGTTTTGGGCAAAAGCCTTTCATCATAAATAGAGGCAGAGTGCCTGTAAGGTGGAGAGATAAATGAGAGGAGGATTTTCAGTTTACTGCAAATCCTCTTGCAAGGATGTCTGCCTTGAAGAAGTTTTCCTCCTCTCTCTACAAGAATCTCAGGGAGTCCCTCTCCCACTGCAACCCCCAAGTCATTTCCTCTGGCCTCCCCTCATTTATCTCTCCACCCTACAGGCACTCTGCCTCTATTCCTGATGAAGGGCTTTTGCCTGAACGTCGATTTTCCTGCTCTTCGGATGCTGCCTGAACTGCTGTGCTTTTCCAGCACCACTCTAGTCTAGAATCTGGTTTCCAGCATCTGCAGCCCTTGTTTTTGCCTGTTGTCATTTCCCTATGCAGGATGTTTCCAGTATGCCCACTGGAGACTGGTCCTCTGTCTTCTCCTGTTGTGAAGGTGCCAGTTCCTTCTCCTCCTTCCCTCAGTGTCACTCCTCCTCCTCATGGGGACCTCTGAGACTGAGTGCGTCAGTCATTTGCCACTTACTTTTTTTTCACATCTCATGTACTGTCCTTGCAACTGCTATCCTGCTTTTATTGGATTATTTTCTAACTGCCCTGTTACTCTGTATCTTATAATCAATTCAAGCACTTTGCCTACTACAGATGTTAAAACGATTCACTTATGGGCCACATTGTTCCACACAGTTCTCTGCCTTGATTCAAATGTTATGGACACTTCTTTAAAGGTTCTCACTAGGCATTTATGAGACCATTTGTGAGACCTGCCAACTTGCAAAGTGCCTTTATCGCAAAAAGGGTGAAACTGAGCTGAGAGTAAGAGCTATAGCTGTAAGCAATCTCTCAGCAAATGCCATCATAATGTGCATGACCCTTTCCTAAAGCCCTCCATACACAAGTGTGGAGAAAACATTAGGTGATAAATAAGTCTTGCAGATGACAATGGATCTGGATCTGTGGAACAGTTAGATTGCTCCTTGCACATACTGAAAGCAGATGTTCATCACTTCTGAGTGAATTTTAAGGCTTGGAGTGACAGCTGTTGGAAAATATTTCATTGAGATGATATAAAATTGTATACTGTGTTGTGTATCTCACACTCACCATCTATTATTTTGGATTACAAATGAGGAAACTGCTGTAAATTTCATACTTCAAAACAGTGAGACTACTGTTTGTTTCAGTATGTTTCATGCCCATACTGTAAGCCAGAAAGACAATGGGAATGCAATCAGCCATACTGTGATATAGGAGAAAGTGAGGACTGCAGATGCTGGAGATCAGAGTCAAGAGTGTGGTGCTGGAAAAGCACAGCAGGTCAGGCAGCATCCGAGGAGCAGGAGGGTCGATGTTTCGGGCATAAGCCCTTCATTCCTGATGAATGGCTCATGCCCGAAATGCTGATTCTCCTGTTCCTTGCATTTACTGTAATATGTTCTGTTTACCAGAAGGGAAGTGGTTTCATTACTTCAGGGGGTTTAGATGGCTCTGAGGAAACCTTTGAAATGATAATTTAATGCCTACATCAAGCCACATTAATGATTGACCCAACAACCTGCCTCACCAATGAGAGGTATACCTATCTGTTGATGTCACTGTGGGTAGAATAGCCATAGCTAAACAATCGATGGGAAGTTTCCCAGTGATCTTATCCAGTTTTGATTGGTTACACTTTAGCAGTACCCTTGTGTACACTTAAAGTCCCTAAAAATTCTGTATGTCGAAAGCTCATCAGGCTTTACTAAGTGTAAAATGTCCTCACAGGGAGAGAGTGTAAACTCCGTATTGGACAACAAATAGCTGGAAATTTTCCAGTAGCTTGAATGAGGATCTTGAATATTTTTAGGGCCTAAAAATATTACCTTTCCATTATTTTAGACATCATCAACGTACAAGACTCACAAGCACCAGATCAATGAACAGAATATGGAAAAATAATATATCACAACTTAACTGGTCTCAGTTGTTTTGAAATGAAACCACATCCCAAGCTCTTAAAATATATAGTTGGAAAATGTTAAACTTAACATTTGTTGCCAATTACAGGAGCTAGTATTTCTCTGAGCACTGCATTTAAAGATTCAATGTTAAACCTTGTATGAATCTCTCTGTTTCAGGAGCATAAAATTTACCTGATATTGTCAAAGGAAGTTCATACATTATAACAAACTTAAAACTTGAATGAATGCATTGAATTGATAATTGCCCTGCCAGTGTACCGGAAGTAAAGAGAGATGAATCATAGAAAAGAATAATATAATCCACCCACTGGCTTCTTCCATAACTTTAAACGTTTTAGTTTTGATAATTATTCAACTTTCTTTCAAAAGCCATGACTGAAAAGTCTTCAACACACTCAAGCCATGATTCTAACCATGTGCTGTGCAAAGTTTCCTCGTCACCTTTGTTTCTTTTGACATTCACCTTAAATTGATACCGCTGGATCTCAACCCTTCCACAAATGGGAACATTATCTCCCTATTTAATTGATCCATAAAGGTAACAATTTGAAGGTTCCATCTAGTCTCCACTTGGTTGAAGGAGAACAGTCAAGCTTCTTTCCACTTAACTGAAGTCCCCTGACCCTAGAACAATTCTTATAAACCTTTTCTTCAGACTGTCTAATCCGTTCACATCCTTCCTAAATATTGTGCCCAGAATTGTATATAATACTCCAGTTAGAAACAGGGATTGTCCCTGCTTAATTTTCTATCTTTATTAAATAAAAATGCTGCGGTGAAGAATTAAACATAGTATGTGACTAAATTGAACAGGAACTGTCCCAGTTCCTAGAGACCTTTCAATCCACAAGCCTCGCATCTGTGTGCGTTTAAACAAAGTAATCATCATCATTTTCTGGTGTTTATTTAAATATTACACAGTTCATACTCTGAAGAGTCCTTGTGTGTTTGGTCACAGCATGAGCCACTGAGATCACAAGCTGCATTCACCCAGGAGACAGCTGGACTGTTCTTCATGGATATTTCCAGAAGCCTGTTGCTGATGATAACCTCTCACCTCAGACTGACTGCTCCTTTCTAGGCAAGCTGGAGGAAGTATTAGTGGTGGGGAGTACATTGGCTGGTCACAATAATGCTTGAAGTGAATAAACTCAGACAAACCAAACATTTTAAAAATCCTAGCATTCAAAATGAGCTACAACATTTAAGTTAGGCTTAATGGTCACCCTGTAAGACAAGTAGGCGCTTGAAATCTGATAGACCACAATCCATTAAATGTGTATTTCTCTGTAACGTGTTAAAAATCAATATCTGTAACTTTGAGGACTTTCTTTTAATACTCACATTCCAAAACCAATTTAGTTATACTAGACAAATTTCAATATGTCACAAAGTCGCATAATCAGTGAATTCCTGTTTCCCACAGCATCACTCTTATCTTCAAAGGAACAGACACTTGGGACATCAAAGAAGTTAGCTGTCACCAATTGTATTACTTCCACTGAAATTATCGACAGACTCCTATTTTAAACTCATCACTGAAGGAGGCTGGGAACTTCTTTACTGCAGCACTCTTCTGCTCTTTAACTTCTAGCTAGACCTACATTTCTAAGATCACAGTTCGAAATTGGAAAATCCAAGCTATTGTAATTACCTATAAGATACTTCGGTCTGGCAGCACTGTCTAAATTGCATAGACATGGACCTGTTGATGGTATTGATTACGGCCTTTATATAGCCACGAAGGCCACCTTTGATCGTCCGGGGACCCTGGGAGAGACCCTGGGGTGGGGGGCGCGGTTAGAGACCTAGTAAATGCGGGTATAATAACTGTTACTCCCATGAACGGGAGCTTCGGTGAAGGTGCGGCGAATGGACTAATGTAATGTGATTTAATTTTAGTCAATTGTTATTTAATTTAATGCTATTTTATTTAATTTTAGCTGATTCTAATTTGGGTTAAGTTAAGTAAATGTGAGACAACTGTATCTTGCAGAGTAGTAGTCAGTTTATTGTTATCATTACTGTAATATAATGTTACTTCTACTTTTCTGTAATTTTGTACTTCTATAACTTTTTGTTTTTTTGTAAGAGAGTGAAACGTTTTTCAATAAATATGTATATAAACATAAAGATGCTTAGATCAGTCATTTACTACTGTTTATTCCTGTCTTTTAAATGTTTGGCTTCAGTTCAATGCTTGGTTTTTCTTACTCTTCTTGCAAGATCTTCCAGATGTAAAATCTTTTGGCAAGTCTTGAGAAGATTTGTAGCTCAGGTTGAGGTTCTGGATGTAGGTTTGCTCGCTGAGCTGGAAGGTTCATTTTCAGACGTTTCGTGATGAAACGTCTGAAAATGAACCTTCCAGCTCAGAGAAAAAACCTACATCCAGTAAAATCTTTTGCATTTGGAAGAAAATATATCAAACAGTGCATAATGTTAGGTGCAGATCTTATGTATATTTTTCTTTAATAATATTTAAATGGTTTCAGTTCTATGTTTGTAAATAAAACCTGTATTTGAAACGGTTTATATCGAATAGAACTTTTGACATGCTCCAGCCAGATTTACATCCATAATATTTATGATTTGCTGTATGTACTTTCTCGTTTCAATGGTATTGTGTGCATTACTGTGTACGTTAAAGGGTCATTACTGTGACTGACACAAGCAACCAGTAAAATGGATTCAGCAAAAGGGAACAACAAAACCTGAGCAGGATTTATAAGAGATTAGACAGGTGCTTGGATATGAAAAGTTTAGAGGCATATGGGCCAAGCGCAGGCAAATTGTACTAGTTCAGTTTAAGAAACCTGATCAACATGGATGAGTTGGGCAGAAGGGTCTGTTTCCGTGCTATAAATGTTATCCACAGAAATCAAAATAGTTGTCTTTATGAGAAATCAGTATAAAAGATGCCTGAGGATGTTTTAACTGTTTCAGAGGGCACAATATTCATGAACACCAAATCAGCAAAACTGAATGTCCACTTGTTTTAGAACCCAGCTAATGTTCAACCTGTCAATTGTAATGGACAATAACCAATCTGCTCTGTCAGATTGCAACTCAGGTGGAGAAAGTAAGCATTTACCCACATTGAAGCATTTGGATTTAGGTTTTGAGTGAATAAATTAATACTGCCTGTTCTTTAGGGAGGTTCTGCCCTGTTTGTAAGGTAGTTGGTTTCATAATACAGAATGTCACAAGGAAATGTTTCCATCTTTGCCAGAGGAACACTTTGCCCTTTGGTCATTGTTGTGTAAGAATGGGTGAAAATTGCATTCAGCATGGGCTAGCATTTTTTATGTGTGCTGATGGAGAAAAAGATTCCAATCAGCTGCCAACCTTTCCATCCAATCCAACAGCCAGCATGCAAAGTTGGCAAAAAGAAATCACTTCTGAGACATTTTTCTCAAAAAGGAAATCAAAATGTGCACATCCTGCATTATTTTTCATTTTCTTAACATCAGGCTATTACTTCCTGACTAAAACCCAAAGTTGTGAAATGTTTGTTCAATTTTGAGGCAGGGATGCTCCATAATAGTTTGTGAGTACTCTTAAAAGTAGTGTTAATGCTTGCTTCAATTGAATCATTCTCAGCAGATTGGTGTGAATCTGACACCATTACTTCAGTATCCTAAAAGCTGGTTGTTCATGAACTCACTGAAGTTCTTGTACTGGTTATCAGTGCTGAAGCTAAAGGCAAATCTGTAAAACAGCACTTCTTTGGCCCAAAAGCACAAAACTGCTTTGACACCACACAATTCTGTGTTTGATCATGGAAACATGATGTCCTCAGGTTTATATAGTTACCTTTGATCACTTATCCTAAGACCAGAAGCTTAGAGAAGCCAACTTTGACTGAAATTAGCAAGAACATTTCAACAAGGAGGAGATACTGGTAAACCCTTAAGAACGCTTCGAGAGAAGTTTGTTGTGGTGCAGTCTTGACAGCAGAAGGAAAGGCGTTCTGACAGAGACTTCAGATTGGGCACATGTGCAGAAAAGAATAGCCTCCAGCAAAAAAGTAAATCCAGGATAAAATGCAGCTGAGGGAGGCCTGACCCAGGCATGAGGTCATAGAATCCCTACCGTACAAATTGGAGAAGTTTGGCCCATGAAGTCTAGATCAACCTTCCAAAGAACATCCCACTTAGACCCTATAACCCCACATTGAAAACGACTAATCCACCTAGCTTGCACACTACAGGCAACTTATCCCATCAAGTCTATATTAACCCTTCGCAGGTTATCCCTCAACCCAACCCACACTATCCCTGTAACACTGGATTTACCGTGGCTACTCCACATCTTTGGATACAACAGGGCTTTTTCTCATGGCCAAAGCACCTAACCCACACATCTTTAGACTGTGGGAGGAAACCAGAACACCCAGTGAAAACCAGAACACCCAGTGAAAACACCACATGCACAGTGAGAATGTGCAAACTCCACCCAGACAGTCACCCGAGGCTGGAATCAAACCCAGATCCTTGGTGCTGTTAGGGCAGCAGAGCTAACGACTGAGCCACCATGCCACCCAGAATACTGAGAAATCCAGAACAGTTTGTCGCCCTGATCTAAACCCTTACAATGGTTAAATATACCAATGTCCCATGTCAAAATTGACAATTATTCTGACTTTGCCATGAATTGTAGATTCCAATTATCAAATTTATGTGATAGCAACACCACTCTGAAGTGCAATTCTAAACTTTTATTCCTCTTTCCTGTCTTGAATAAGATTTAAAATAAAATGATTTGTTCAACAATAAAGGTTCTTTTTTTTGGGTGAGGCATTAAACCAATCTGCATTCTGCCCTCTTAGGTGACTGTAAAAGATTGAATGATACTGTGCTGAGGAAGAGCAGAAAGGTTCCTCCCTACTTATCCCTAAAGCAATATTGATAAAGGTGAAATGATCTGTTTTTGCTGTATGTGGGAGCTTGTTTTATGCAAATTCAATATTTCCTGAATCATGACACTGTTGTGAAACTTGAAAGGGTTCAGAAAAGATTTACAAGGATGCTGCCAGGGTTGGAGGATTTGAGCTATGGGGAGAGGATGAACAGGCTGGGGCTGTTTTTCCTGGAGCGTCAGAGGTTGAGGGGTGACCTTATAAAGGTTTACAAAATTATGAGGGGCATGGATAGGGTAAATAGACAAAGTCTTTTCCCTGGGGTGAGGGAGTCCAGAACTAGAAGGTATAGGTTTAGGGTGAGAGAGGAAAGATTTATAAAAGAGACCTAAGGGGCAACTTTGTCACACAGAAGGTGGTACGTGTATGGAATGAGCTGCCAGAGGAAATGATGGAGGCTGGTACAATTGCAACATTTAAGAGGCATTTGAATGGGTATATGAATAGGAAGGGATTGGAAGGATAGGGGCTGGATGCTGGCAGGTGGGACTAGATTGGGTTGGGATATCTGGTCAGCATGGACGGGTTGGATCGAAGGGTCTGTTTCCATGCTGTACATCTCTATGACTCTATGACTCTATAACAGTGATTATATTTGAAATGTGCTCATTGGTCATTCAGTGCAGTGGGAGGCTTTAAGGAAAGGCAGGCATTGGAGGTGGAGGCTCCACAAACATAGTCACCTTAATGATGGGAATGTCAAGCAAACCAGTGCAAAAGAAAAGGCTAAAACATTTACAATAATCTTCGATCAGAAGTGCTGAGTTAATAATCTGTCTCATCTCTTGTAAATGGTGAACACTGCGGCTTCTGAGGAGCAGTAATGTATTTCTAACTTAGGATGGTGAGTAACTTACATGTGTAATGTCCCCATTGTCTGCTCCCCTTGTCCTTCTAGATTAGAGTGGTCATGGTTCAGAAATTGCTGAATTTCTGTAGCTAGTACACACTGCTGCTACTGAATGTTGGTGGTGGAGGGTTTGGATGCTTGAGGATGTGGTGCCAACTAAGCGGGTTGCTTTGTGCTGGATGGTGTTAAGCTTCTTGAGTGTTGTTGCAGGCCAAGTGGGGAATCAGGAGGTGAGATACTTGTCACAATATTCCTAACCTCTGATATGCTCTTGTAGCCACAATAGTAGGACTAGTCCAGTTCAGTTCCTGGGCGATGGTAACCCAATGGGTATTCATAGTGGTGGAATCAATAATGTGAACAACACTGATTGTCAAGGGATGGTGTTTAGATTGTCTCATATTGGAGATGTGCATTGCCTGGCATTTATCTGGTGTGAATGTTACTTGCAAATTGTCAACCCTAGCCTGGATCTTGTCCAGATCTTGGTGCATTTGAACTTGGACTGCTTCAATATCTTCAATATTGGTGTATTATTGAAAATTATGTAACCATTTGTATACATCCCCCTCCTGATGGGGGGAAGGTCATTAATGAAGCAGCTGAAGATCGTTGGGCCGAGGACATTGTCCTGAGGGACTCCTGCAGACATGTCCTGGAACAGAGATGACTGACCTCCAACAACTACTTTCCTTTGTGTCAAGAATGATTCCAACTATTGGAGAGTTTATCCTGATATCAGTTGATTCCAGTTTTTTGGCATGCCCTCATGCACTCTTCACTGAAGTAGGATAGATCCCTTTGTTTGATGGTAATGTCAGAATGGGGAAAATGTCAGGTTATGAGGTTACAGGTTGTGTTTTGGTACAGGACTATTGCTGCTAATGACTCACAGTGCCCCATGAATGCTAGGCTTACGTTGTTAGATCTGTTTGAAATCTATGGCATGCAGCAAGGTGGTAATGCCACACATCATGATGGAGGAAGCACCCTTCATGTGAAGACGGAACTTTGTCTCCATGAGGATTTTGCGGTGGTTATCCCTACTTAATTTATTCTAAGCACCAGTTTTTTGGATCAATATTTGATTATCTGAATCTTAGATTAAATTCAAATGACTGTTCTCATTTACACGTTCCGGCCACATATATGCAAGTACAACATGTGATCCTTTACTACTGTAGATTATGGTAAATGGCTCAGTGTTAGAAGGTTAAAAAAATCCTTTCTAAAACAGCGGTAAACTACTGAGTATGAAATCGGAATCGTGGTCACCATTTTAAATGTAAATAAACAACAGACTATTAATTTAAATTAGATCAAAATGTTACTTTTTATGTATTGAAATAATTCAATTGGGATGATTTGAATCTCAATTAAAATCTGTTCAATTCGTTGTTTTTGGCATTGGACAGAAAAAATTCATTGCATTTATCTTGAATCATACTGACTGTGGTATAAACAGAAGTACACCACGGTAAATTAATTTCCATTTCAGAATCATCTCTCCGTAAAAAAAACTATATTCATTGAAATGGAAATTCCAGATTTTTGGAATGAGGTAACAACAGTTTGTACATTAATGGCATCCCACAACTTGATTTTTTTTTATTTAAAAAATTTACTTTATTCATAAAATATGTACATACATAGTCACTAAAGCAGTTTGGTTCTGTGCAGTAGCATATGAAGAAACAAAGATTGGAGTTTGACTCTATCCAACAAACAAACCAAAGGCATCTCTTACTTGAGCAAGATTATATTTACATATATTGAGGCATCAGGAGAATCCAATAACTGAACGGATCTCCATTTAACTTCGGCAGAAAGATCTCAGACAGTGGTCTTTCCCCATTGTGCCCTTATGCCAGCTGCCCCAAGCTTTAGTCTGTCCCTCAGCACATAGTCCTGGACCTTGGAATGTGCCAGCCCATAACACTCAGTCAAGATCAACTCCTTGTTCTGGAAGGTGAACAAGCTTCAGGCAGACCAAAGAGCATTTTTCACTGAGTTAAGGGATCCTTCAGGGGCAGTCGATATTTGTCTCTGTATGTGTCCCGAGGAACAGGCTGCATGGCACAGAGTCCTGCATCTCGGGATGATCCTAAGTGTCAATATGACTTTTTCACTCTTTGTGAAAGCTTCTTCTTCATTAAGCATTTCCCTATTCCATTTGACATGAGTTTGATTATCAGATGGATTGTTGAGCCAAATATGCTAAATTTGAACCAAGATTATTAAACCCTCAGTAAAGCTGCAACCTCCTGATCTTATCAATCATATTTAATCTGAACGTGTCCCAAGCTAATAAACCGAGTTTTTGGCATAGTCTACCAGAATACCTATTCCACACCATTATTGATCCACATTCCATTGTCATTGACCCAACTGTTGTCATGAATATGCACAAAACCTCATACAGGGAGCCTGAGTTTTGGAAGGGAATTTGAAAATTACTGTTGACTTTGGTTTTGTTCCATCAGCTGAGCAGTGTAGTACCACTATGAATCTTGCCTATTGTTCACTTTCTATGGTTTTCACGAGAACTGCTTTCAGACCTTTCCACCCTACAATTCGAATTTGGGCACATTGAAATTAATGTCGTGAGTGTGGTGATGGAAAAACACAGCAGGTCAGGCAGGCACCTGAGGAGCAGGAGAATCGACGTTTCTGGCATAAGCCCTTCATCATACTCTTCTCTCTGATCTCCACCATCTGCAATCCTCACTTTCTCCACATTGAAATTAGTGGGAATTTTAGCTATGATTCCCATGTAGCAGTAGCCCTTCTTCTATTCTCTGTTAGGTTTTCACAAGCAGAGGTTCCTCTCGCTACAGCACAGCCATCTGGCAAGTTAGTAAATGTTATGGCTTTCAGCTTAAATTGGAACTTCATTTCTTATTTACGACTTCATGCTAAGAAGTACAGTAATGTTTTTTAGATTAGATTAGATTACTTACAGTGTGGAAACAGGCCCTTCGGCCCAACAAGTCGGCTTTCAGCTTAAATTGGAACTTCATTTCTTATTTACGACTTCATGCTAAGAAGTACAGTAATGTTGAACTTATTTTTTTATTTTGCTATATTACACCTAAGATTTTATATTGGTACCTTGTACCTAAGATGGCACCGTGAATGGTGACATTGTAAACTTTTCACTAATACTCCTTGGATGTACGTGACAATAAAACCTAATTCTAATTCTAAAATCAGCTTCATACAGTCTTTTGCAGGCAATTCCATTTCTGTTCATCAGTCACCCTGTGCAGTATGCTCATGTCTTAAACACACACAGCTTGAGCCTTATTACCTTCTTGAATGAATGTACTAACTTATAAAGTGAGTATAGCCACAAACATATAATCATGAGCTTAAAAATTGAGGCTAACTCCTAATGCAGGTTTATCTCTTATCTTGCCTTTGTTTGCTGAAAAATGATAGAGTTGACATATACGCATATGGGTTTAAACATGAATTATGGAAACAAAAAATATATTAGGCTGACTTATGAGCCAGGTCAACTTAAATGTCATGAGCTTTGGTACATAGAATAGAATCATACTGAGGAAAATACGGTCACTGAGTCCACCATGCATGTGCCAACTTATTGAAAGAGATTTCCAATTAGTCTCATTCTCCTGCGTTTTCCTCTTGGCCTTGCAGATTTAACCTTCTCAAGCACAAAAACCAACCCATTTTTGAAAGTTAGTGTTGATTGCGCTTAGACCACATTTTTCAAACAGTAAATTCCATAACTCACAACATCATGAATTATTCACTCATTTCGACTCCTCGTAAATCCCAACTGTTTTTGGCTAATGTATTGTTAAAACAAAGAATGGCAATGAAGAATTGCATTTAAAGTCTTGATTCCAAACGCGCCCATCAATTTAACAAAAACTAATTTTGCAAAGACCACACAGTGAAACTTTGCACAGATGGAAAATGTTCCATCAGCTTAACTCATTTGACTTTCTATTTTGGGTGTGGTTCCTGGAAATTGCCCGCTGATTAATCTAGAAAAGGATAATGTCATTGTGATTGAACATATTAAAAGACATTACACAAGCCATAGATAAAGGGTCCTGCAAGGTTGGAACTGGCAAATTTGTCATTCATATTGCAAGTTATTTTCAGTTTGTCTGAAATTCTAAAAAAAAACACAAAATGCCTGACACTTACTCTGCTACAAATACAATGCAATATATCTTGCTACATGATCAGGAATGGCAATAGGTTTCTTGGAATATCTCCTGCTCAATTAACACTATTTTACTATAAGTGTAATGGGAATAATTTTTACAGCTTGGAGATTTTGTTTCCTCGCCAATTAACTATTTCAATGGTTATTCACAGGCTTGCCATCTTCTTTAAACTTGTCCTTTAAAAATCGCATGTAAACTACATGGAATCTAAGTAATAGATTGTTTATGATAAACTTAAAGTTAGACATATCTACAAACTTGCATAAATAAAAAAATCTAAATTGCATAAACTCCAGCTATAATCATTTGCATTCTTAATATTCTTGAGTAGGTTTTCAAAAGATAGCAATCCTAAAGGATCTCTTAGTCCCACTTTAGATGGGTGAAGGGATTCCCATTGCAATTCCATTCTAAGCTTCAGGCAACCCACACATCCATGAACATAGATTCAATCGTTCTTTTGAAGCTCTTTTTGATGAGCTGACTTTAGGCCCTACAAAGCTTATGAAGTTGCAAAGATGTGCCTTTGAGAAACTTTTTCCATGCACCATGATCTGCTCTGTAATGAAGTTAATGAGTGCAAAAGGTACTATTTACATATATAATGTTTCACAGCTTAGGGTGTTTGGCAATCATTTAAATATATCATGACAAGGGAAGCGTTGCATTAAATTAATATAGATGCCTCTAGGACATTCGCAATCCAACCCTTCAACCAGTCTTCACTGAAAGCACAGTACAGAGAAGATCTTAATGAAACCATAAGCTGTTACCCAAGGCTAAGTATACCCAGCAAAATGGAAAGTTTGCCAAATGGTGCTAGACCTGGTTACAAACTTTAAAGGAAAGATGGTAGGCTGTTTTCCTAAGAAAGCGTTCCCCAGCCTTCCCTTCGTTAATTGCTTCCTGATGAAAATCAGAAAAACTGCATTTTTTCCTCTCTTAAATGAGTCTTAATAACCTGTGAGTGGGCAGATTTATCAGGAAAATATCCAGAGGACATTTATTCTAATGAGATGGCCTTGGCAATATTTCTTCCTATTTCCTGTCAACAAGGCAACCGTGCCTCGGCAACTTTCCAATTAATGTGAGGCCTCAGATGCAATGACAAATGATAGAGGGCTCTTAGGGCACACACCACCCACTCCCATTGGATTTCACAGTTTCTTAAAACTAATCTTGTTTTTCAATCGACCTGATAACAATCCGAATCATTCTGGCTGCCTCATCTGTCATGCAGTACGGGAAGGGTACCACTCTGAACTGTATATTAGGTGGAGGTGCGATCGTGAGATGAGTGGTTGGAGTGCAGTTGTAGAAGGAAGCAAAGGGGTGGTGTTGGTGTGGAAGTCCTTCTGTTTTATACAAACTGAGTCTTTGTGGTCTGAGGCCATCCTTGTCATCTTGGGCAACAATGTCAATGGTCTTGTGTTGCGTCCATTTCTCCACTCACTGTTTCATTATCCATGCCTGCCCCATATTTTCATCCAAAATGAATGATCGGCCTGTTCATCCTGTCTTGTATTTCACCATCAATGCTCGGCAATGTTGTGCAAGATAAAAATGCAACACTGTCATTTTGTGCTCTGAATACTGGGGGGGCAGACCAGGTCTATCTTGATATTTGAAGCCTACCTTCAACATCCTTGATCTGTGACTAACGTGATGCTTATGTTTCTGTCCGTGTGCCACTGTAGCATTTCATCAGTGAGGCTCCTCAGAGGTATCATGAACCAAGTTTGAAGTGGGTTTCCCCATGTGCCAGCCATTAAATCTGCTTCACAAACAGATGTGGGACAGGGAACTGCCACAATGCAAATGCACCATGTCAGCTCCCTGATGGACTGACAAATACATCCAAACTCATCCAGCTTAATCCTGAGATGTTGAAAGCCTCTCAAGTTGAAAATAGCTGCACTTGTACAATAATTCTTTGCTTAACCAACGCCAGAGGGATTTTGAACATCAGCTATGAAAATCACCATAGGCAACTCTCTCATTAGAGAGAATGAAGAGAGAGAGAGAGAGAGAGAGTAAATGGTGACGTTAAGTTGAATATCACCACAGCTCAGATGGGGAATAAGATTTTCATGGTGATCTCGGCCAGTAGAGGAATTGAATCCATTCTATGAGTATCATGATCCACTTAATGGAGCTAACTGATGCCTCCCTCCCTTAACTGTAATAAATGAACTTCTGTTCAAATGAGATAAAGACAATTTAAGCATTCACCTGAACTCTTTACACAGTCTCATCTTTAGTAACCAGCAACCGGTGCTGAAGGTGTTACATTTGAAGCCAAGTTAAGTTAAATATTTACAGCAGCAGCTAATGTCTTATGCATAATAATATCTCATAAGACATTAGTTGCTGCTGTAAATACCACCCTGCCAGAACTAACGAGAACTCCAGTAAGTACCTTATCTACAAACGTCTGAATACACTTCTGTTAAATCTAAAAGTCACATGTTTTAACTGGAGTGGGCTCATAATTGAAAGTGTACTCATTTTAGACTCTGTACAATCCTAACCCACCCATTCTGAGTGTTAAAACTGCCAGGTCTTTAACTCAAAGCCCATGAACTAATTCAATGTCTGTCTTACCTATTGTGCACGAGATTTCAGTACCATGAAGGTTTCTGATTGTATCCTTGTATAAATTGGCTGAAGACATAGTATCAAATGCCTACTCATTGTGCTGTTTCCATAGACCAATGGTTTCTCTTGAAAATGGCAGAAGTAGAAATCAAGGAAAAGTTTGAATAAGCTGCATCTTTCGAAACCACAGAATGTGCCAAAACTTATAATAGTTGATGAAGTGGGTATTGAGGTAGAATCACTGCTGTAATATATGGAAAATAGAAGCCACTTTGTGCACAATAAGCTGTCACAAATAGCAATGCAATGTTACACAATTCATTTGTTTTAATGATGTTGGTTGTGGGATAAACACTGGCCAGACAACTCTCCCTTGTTATCTTCAAGATAATGTGATAGGATGTTTTGCATTCACCTGAGTGGGCACTGGGTTCTCAGTTTAATACCTAACTGAATTACAGGAGTTGAGAGTGTGGTGCTGGAAAAGCACAGCAGGTCAAGCAACATCCGAGAAGCAGGAAAATCGATGTTTCAGACAAAAGCCCTTCATCAAGAGTCCCGACAGTGTGGGAATGTCTCAGCTTTACACTGAAGTGTCAGCCTGAATTTTGCACTAAGATCTCTAGAGTAGGATTTGAATCAACAATATTTTAACTCAAAAACAAGAATGCAGTCATGAAAGCACCATCAAATAACTATTTATAATATGTTTGTCATGCCACAACCATGATTGACATCTTTGCCTCTGTTAGCTTAAAGTTCTCTAGCCTTCCGCACATACCTTATTTTTTAATTTCCTATATATACAGAATCTGTCATACATACAGCTTTGTACCCCTTGTTCTAGACAAAGCAACCACTTGATCAGCACCCCATCTAACAGCTTAACAGCCATTCCGTGCCTACTGAGAGCAGTTTGTGATGTCCTGCAACCATTTAAAAGCTGTGGCTTAGACAGGACGATAAAAGCCCCATATCCTTTTCTGAATAGAAGGGCGGCAGACTTATGGAAGCACACCGCATGCAAATTACTTTCCAAACCACAAACCATCCAGACATGAAACTCTTGCTGCTGAAACACTTCCACTGGCCAAAATCCTGAAACTCTCTTCCAAACAGCGCTGTGGGTATACCTGCACCATATTGCCAGTGGCACTTCAAGGAAACAGTTCACCACAGCCTTCCCTTATTAAGGGCAATAAGAATGAACAATAAATGCTGCATTTGCCAGCAATGCCCACACCCCAAAAATGAATATAGAGATGGTATATACTGATCGTTCTCAGGGGAATGGCCCACTTTAGTTTGCCAAATAAATATTTGGAGACAGTGATAAGGAACAGGAGATGTTATTGCCAGCACTGAAATAACTAGAGACAGGTTTATTCCTGTCATGACTGTAACAAGGTCAGCCAAATGGACCTCATAGAATTTGACTTCCTTTGACTGGGGCTGTTAACCTGGTCCAATCAGGGAGCCCTGGCTGACAGTTATAAACAGGAGTGTTAAGTATAAGCACTACCACGGTTAGGCGGTAGTGTGGGTACTTTTTTAAAAAAAAACAGGTGTGTCAGAGATTCTGTTCACTCTGAGAGCTGCCTCTGAGGAAAGTGAGTGAGTGTCAGTGACTCTCGACGTGTAAATAAAGGGTGACATGGTGACAGGATACCAGCCTCTGTGGAGTTATTTGCTTAAAAAGAAATCAGGAAGGCAAACAGGGTATTCTAGGTAGCTTTGGCAGATGGGATCAAGGAAAACTCCAAGATGTTTCGTAAATAAAAGTATGGGTTTGTTTAAGAGAGGGTCTGTCTGACAAAGTTAATTTAGTGTTTTTGAAAATGTGACTAAGTTAAGGTAGTGCAGAAAAAAAAATAAACAGGAGTGTTGGGAGTCCTCCACCTTTCTCTCGGGATCTGGGGTGAAGGGTGCTGCATGCAGCGGTCCCCTGCAATCGCAGATTGCGGTGGTTCACGGACTCCCAGCCCAACTGCTTGTTCTGTGGCGCTGTGGAGTCTGTGGACCATGTATATATTGGGTGTGGGCGTTTGCACTCCCTTTTTGATTTCCTGAAAAACCTTCTCCTCTGTTTTTGGCTGCACTTCAGTCCCACGCTCCTGATCTTTGGGCACCCAGTACGGAGGAAGGAGGGCAAACAGGAGTGTGGGCGCCGCAGGGAGTGGAGTGCATTATTTCTCCCTCCAACTCCATTTTGATTTAGTCCCTACCCTCCCCTTCACTGTTTTGATCACACAGCACTGCCCTTTGATGTGAAGGGCAGTGTTTGTCACTGGCCACCCGGGTGTTTTCCTATTTCCCTGGTGGTGGAATTTGAATAAAGATTCGTGCACTTTGTGTCTTTCACTGTGTCTCACACCTGCACACACACAACATGGGTGCTGGGGAAAAAAATAAGCACTACCGCAGTTAGGGGGTTTAACAGAAAAAAAAAGAAAAAAAAATTAAAAAATAAACAGGAGTGTTAAGTATAAGCACTACCACGGTTAGGCGGTAGTGTGGGTACTTTTTTTAAAAAAAAACAGGTGTGTCAGAGATTCTGTTCACTCTGAGAGCTGCCTCTGAGGAAAGTGAGTGAGTGTCAGTGACTCTCGACATGTAAATAAAGGGTGACATGGTTTCCAGCCTCTGTGGAGTTATTTGCTTAAAAAGAAATCAGGAAGGCAAACAGGGTATACTAGGTAGCTTTGGCAGATGGGATCAAGGAAAACTCCAAGATGTTTTGTAAATAAAAGTATGGGTTTGTTTAAGAGAGGGTCTGTCTGACAAAGTTAATATAGTTTTTTTGAAAATGTGACTAAGTTAAGGTAGTGCAGAAAAAAAAATAAACAGGAGTGTTGGGAGTCCTCCCCCTTTCTCTCGGGATCTGGGGTGGAGGGTGCTGCACACAGCAGTCCCCTTCAACCGCAGATTGCGGTGGTTCACGGACTCCCAGCCCAACTGCTTCTTCTGTGGTGCTGTGGAGTCCATGGACCATGTATACATTTGATATGGGTGTTTGCACCCTCTTTTTGATTTTCTCTAAAACCTCCTCCTCTGCTTTTGGTTGCACTTCAGTCCCACGCTCCTGATCTTCGGGCACCCGGTACGGAGGGGGGAGGGCAGGTCTGTGTGGAGTTTGCACATTCTCCCCATGTCTGTGTGGGTTTCCTCCGGGTGCTCCGGTTTCCTCCCACTGTCCAAAGATGCGCAAGTCAGGTGAATTGGCCATGCTAAATTGTCCATAGTGTTAGGTGCATTGGTTGGAGGGGAGATGGGTTTGGGTGGGTTGCTCTTTGGAGGGTCGGTGTGGGCTGGGGGCCTGTTTCCACATAGTAGGGAATCTAATCATCTTTATAAATAAAAGAAAAAAAAACAGATTGTCTGATACCTTCAGGTTGAGTCTCCTCCTAGGTGGTGCGCCCTGGCAACGTATTTTTATCCCACCAGGTACGTAACTATTGCACGCAGCTCCTGTTCGTCGACCGTGACAGTTTGGAGGTCGCCCTCAGGACGCTGCCTGTCTTTTACCAGGATCTAATCACTGTCTGGAACATGGTCGAATCGCGTCACGCCTACCCTCCGGCAAGAGTAGCGGCTGTCGTCATGGAGCTGTTGCTCAGGAATCCGCACCTCCGTACTCGCGGGTTCGAGTGGCTGTCAGAGGGGAGGGCCGTGGCGGCGAGGGTGACCAGGGTCGGGGACGTGCTGGATGCCAGGGGCCTGGGCTGGACGCTGCCACAGGACATAGCGAGCGGCAGATGCCCGATTCATGGCCACTGCCATTCAATGCCTCAAAATGGCGGTGATCGAATCTCACATCGTGCACGGGATGCTCAGGTGTGTGGTGGAATCCTGTCTGCACTTACCCCAGCCCGAACGGAATTTCACATTGGCTCCAAGGTCCCGTACTTTCCATGGGAGACTGTGTCCCACAACCTGAGCCGCCTCCGGAGTTTTACTTTTGCCCCCTTTAGGGACATAAAACAGCAGACCCTGTATCGACTGCTGCTGCACACTGTCCACCTCTTTTCCATTATCCACAGCGCAGACATGCCTTGGTGTGCCCATTTACCACCAGGGAGTCTCTATGCGGGAGTCCTCCCCCTTTCTCTCAGGGATCTGAGGTGGAAGGTGCTGCACGCAGCAGTCTCCTGCAACCACATATTGCGGTGATTCATGGACTCCCAGCCCAACTGCTTGTTCTGTGGCTCTGTGGAGTCTGTAGACCATTTATATATTGTGTGTGGGCGCTTGTACTCCCTTTTTGATTTTCTTAAAAACCTTCTCTCTGTTTTTGGTTGCACTTCAGTCCCACGCTCCTGATCTTTGGGTGTGGAGCAGGGAATGTAGGTCACAGGACCTCCTTGTGGGTCTGCTCCTGGGCCTGGCCAAACTGGCCATAAACCAGTCCAGGCAGCGGGCCGTGGAGAGGGTCATTAGGGCAGACTGCCAGCCCCTCTTCCGCGGTTACGTTAGAGCCCGGGTGTCTCTGGAGAAGGAGCATGCGGTGTCCACCAACACCCTGGAGTTGTTCAGGGAGAGGTGGGCGCCGCAGGGAGTGGAGTGCTTTATTTACTCCTCCAACTCAATTTGATTTAAACCCTGCCCTCCCCTTCACTGTTTGATTATGCAGCATTGCCCTTTGATGTGAAGGGCACTGCTTGTCACTGGCCACTCAGGTGTTTCCTTTCTTCCTGGTGGTGGAAATTTGAATAAAGATTTGTGCACCTTGTTATTTGTTATCTTTCTCTGTGTCTCACACTTGCACACACATGACATAGGTGCTGGGGAAAAATAAGCACTGTGGGGAAAATATAAAGAGACAAAAAAATTCACAGAAGTGTCAGACATCCTGCTCACTCTGAGGAAGAAAAAGCAAAAAGAAGAAAAAATATAAGAGTATCGGAGGTTCTGCTCACTCTGAGAGCTGGAGCTCTTTCAGTGGTGATAAGAGAAGAGCTTGCCACTGATTGGCTCACAACAGTTGTCTTTGCATTGGGGCTCACAGTTGGGGTAATCATTTCTGGCATCATTATTTGGGAAGCTTGATTCCTTTGATCGTGTTGTTGAAGACTGGGCCCAGTATGTGGAAAGAAGGCGTTAGTCTTTCCAAGCAAATGACACTGGGGAAGGTGAAAAGCAATGAGTAAGTCTCCTGACAGCATGTGTACCTACAACTTTTTCTGTTATTAGGAGCTTAACTTTTCCTGAGGTGCCAGACACTAAAACCTTTCAAGAGTTGACACATTTTGTTAACATGGAAAAAGTGAGGACTACAAATGCTGAGGATCAGAGTCCAGAGTGTGGTGCTGGAAAAACACAGCATGTCAGGCTGCATCGAAGGAGCAGGAAAATCACATTTCGGGCAAAAGCCCTTCATCAGGAATCATCCTGATGAATTTCCTGATGAAGGGCTTTTGCCCGAAATGTCGATTCTCCTGCTCCTCGGATGCTGCCTGTCATGCTGCACTTTTCCAGCATCACACTCTCAACATTTAGTTAATATTACAATCCCAAGCCTCGTCTGATTCTGAGATGCTATCAGTTTTACTCAGCAATTCGAGAACCAGGGGAATCCGTGCCGGGATTTTTGAAGAGGTTATGATGACTGGCAGAGGCATGTGACTTTGGTTTAATGCTTAATGAAATATTGACAGACCGGTTGGTTTGTGGGATTAATGATGTCACCATGCAAAAGTGCCTACTAGCTGAAACTAAAAAGGCTTCAAACAGGCTCTACAACTGGCTTTATCATTGGAAAATGCAGCAAGTTGAGCACATGAGTTGCAGGCTATTCCAAAGGATGTGGATGCTCTCGCCATTTCAACTGAGCTTAGGGATCACCACTTGAAGGTTTTACTCACAACATATCCTGAACAGAGGGACCCTAGGTCAGCCCACAGCAAAACAAAGCCAAGCTTCGACCAAACAGTTCACATTTTCTTTAGGATCTCTGTAGTTGCTACCGGGTATTCAGACTCGGGACAGCAAAAACGTCCCACTAGACTTACATTGAATAAGAGAGCTCACAGGCTAGTATCCAGGAGAGTGCATACCCTGGAAAATCCATCTCCATCTGGTTTAGAATACTTAAATTGTTTAGCAACATCCAAATCAGAACCAAAATCAAAATAAACATCTAGCTATATAGACCACCTAGTTCTAATGGATACAGGCCCTGCCATTTCAGGGATCGCAGAACCAGTCTTTAACAAAATTCACTCTGGACTTCAACCAGTAAGTTTGTACAAGATCTCAGCAAGGCTGAGAACCTATAAGGAGAGGAGAAAGTGAGGTCTGCAGATGCTGGAGATCAAAGTTGAAACTTTATTGCTGGAACAGCACAGCAGGTCAGGCAGCATCCAGGGAAACATTGAATAAGAGAGCTCACAGGCTAGTATCCAGGAGAGTGCATACCCTGGAAAATCCATCTCCATCTGGTTTAGAATACTTAAATTGTTTAGCAACATCCAAATCAGACCATTGGTAGAACTTCAGTTCTAGTCTCTAATGAGAAGCAACTGGTTTAGTTACCACTCTGACCCAAATGATAGGACAAAATTAGGTAACTTACCTCGAATGGCTCACCATTTTTCAATTGGAAAATGGCTGCCTGAGTGAGATTGTAATTAAATATGTGCAAGTGTTTCAGGAAGATCTACAGACTATCAAAAGAGCTGAGGCAACTGTACATGTTGTCCAAAAAGCAATTCCATGATTTGGCATGCCCACCCAGTGCCATTTGTCTTGTGGGCAAAAGTAGAGGCAGCAATCAGAAGGCTGGAATGCGAAGGAATCATCAAACCAGTTTGTGGAATGGGCAGCACTGGTTGTACTGTTTGTGAAGCCTGATAGGTCAGTTTGCCTTCGTGGGGATTTTAAAAGCAATGTAAATCGCATTTTGCAACTGGATAAATACCCAGTCCCTTGCACAGAGGATTCATGCATAAAGTTGGCAGGGGGACTGTCCTTCGTGAAGCTGGACTTGAGTCATGCATACTTGTAATTGCAGTTCGATGAGGATTCCCAGAATTATGTTACAATTTGTACCAATATACAAGACTACCATTGCCTGTGTAATCTTTCAGCAGATAATCAAAAATATTTCACAAGATCTACACCAGTATACCATTTATCTAAATGATGGTCTGATAACAGGGAAGATCAATAAGGAGCACTGAGAATCATAGAGTCATAGAGATGTACCATAGGATCACAGACCCTTCAGTCCAACTCGTCCATACTGACCAGATATCCCAACCTAATCTAGTCCAATTTGCCAGCATTTGGCCCATATCCCTCCAAACCCTTCCTATTTATATACCCATCCAGATGCCTTTTAAATGCTGCAATTGTACTAGCCTCCACCACTTTCTCTGCAGCTCATTCCATACACATATCACCTCTACGTGAAAGAGTTGCCCCTTAGGACTCTTTTATATCTTTGCACTCTCACCCTAAACCTATGACCTCCAGTTCTGGATTCCTCCACTCCAGGGAAAAGACCTTATCCTATCCATGCCTCTCATGATTTTATAAACCTCCATAAGGTCACCCATCAGCCTCCGACATTGTAGGGAAAACAGCCCCAGCCTATTGAACCTCTCCCTCTACTTCAAGTCCTGCAACATCCTTGTAAATCTTTTCTGAACCCTTTCAAGTTTCACAACATCCTTCCAATAGGAAGGAGACCAGAATTACACACAATATTCCAAAAGTGGCCTAACCAACATCCTGTATTGCTGCAACATGACCTCTCAACTCCCATACTCAATACTCTGACCAATAAAAGAAAGCATACCAAAAGCCTTCTTCACTATCCTATCCACCTGCGATTCTACTTTCATGGAGTTATGAACCTGCACTCAAAGGTCTTTTTGTTCAGCAACACACCTTAGAACCTTACCATTAAGTGTATAGGTCCTGCTAAGATTTGCTCTCCCAAAATGCAGCACCTTGCATTTATCTAAATTAAATTCCATCTGCCACTCCTCAGACCTTTGGCTCATCTGATCAAGATCCTGTTGTGAACTGAGGTAACCTTCTTCGCTGTCCACTACACCTCCAATTTTGGTGTCATCTGCAAACTTACTAACAATTCCTCCTATACCCAAGGGGAAGCCTGTCGAATGCCTTACTGAAGTCTATATATATTGCGTCTACCACTCTGTCCTCATCAAGCCTCTTTGTTACTTTTTCAAAAAACTCACTCATGTTCATGAGACATGCTTTCCCACGCACAAAGCCATGTTGACTATTCCTAATCAGTCCTTGCCTTTCCAAGTACGTGTAAATCCTGTCCCTCAGGATTTCCTCCAGCAACTTGCCCACTACTGATGTCAGGTCTATAGTTTCCTGGCTTGTCCTTACCACCTTTCTTAAATAGTGGCACCACGCTGGCCAACCTCCAGTCTTCTGGCACCTCACCTGTGACTATCGATGATAAAAATATCTCAGCAAGAGGCCCAGCAATCAATTCCCTAGCTTCCCACAGAGTTCTAGATTACATCTGATCAAGTTCTGGAGACTTATCCACTTTTATGCGTTTCAAGACGTCCAGCACTTCCTCCTCTGTAATATGGACATTTTTTCAAGATGTCACCATCTACTTCCCTTCATACTATATCTTCCATGTCCTTCTCCACAGTAACCACTGATGCAAAATGTTCATTTAGTATCTCCCCATCTCCTGTGGCTCCACACATAGACTGCCTTGCTGATCTTTGAGGGGCCCTATTCTCTCCCTAGTTACTCTTTTGTCTTTAATGTATTTATAAAAACCCTTTGGATTCTCCTTAACCCTGTTTGCCAAAGTTATCTCATGTCCCCTTTTTGCACTCCTGATTTCCCCTTTAAGTATACTCCTACTGCCTTTATACTCTTCTAAGGATTCACTTGATCTATCCTGTTTACACCTGGCATATTAGAGAACTTATAGTCCTTAGACGTTTCTCCCAATTGGTCATCACGATCAGAACTGAAACCTTTTTGGACCCGGAGAGACAATTTCACAGTAGAGGAGGCATATTATCATGAGGAGCAAATGAAGATGTTGACAAGAAGTTATGTCTGGTGGCCAGGATTGGATGCAGACATAATCACATTGGTGGGGCGGTGCCCAGAGTCATAACAGTGTCAAAAGTTACTGCCATCAGCTCCACCATATTCATGGAAATGGCCAGGTAAGCACTGGACTCAGTTACACATAGACTGTCAGGTTCTTTGATGGGCTCAATGTTCTTAGTCATTGTGAAAGCTCACTCAAAGCATTGGACGTGCATAGAGTTCGCTCGTCAATCACAGGGACAATGATAGAAAAACTGCACACATCTTTTGCAATACACAGACTACCAGAAGTGTTGGTCACAGATAATGGTCTATCTTTTCCCAATAGGGAGTTTGAGCATTTCAAAATCTGAAGGGTATGTGACATTTAAGGTCAGCTCCATACCATCCAATGGTCTGGCAGAAAGTGCAATCCAAACTTTGAAGGCAGACTTAAAGAAACAGCCTACAGTTTCACTGTATGCCAAACTGTCCCAGTTCTTGTTTGATTATAGGACCACCCTTCATGCAACGACAAGGATAGCTCCAACAGAGTTTCTAATGGAGAGAAGACTCCGCACAAGGTTAAATCTGATCTTCCCAGAGCTGAAGGGGAATGGGGCGGTGAAACAGCATAAAGAATACGAATGCTGGACAACAGACTATGCTACGTAAGAGCAACAGTTTGCTTCAGGGGACAAAGTTTAATGTAAGAACCATGGGGATGGCCCTGCATGAGCAAGAGGTATGGTTGATGTAAGATCAGGTGCAGTGACGTGTAATGTTGGGCTAGGTGTGACTGCCTTCAACAAGTACATGGACCATATGAAAGATGCGCACTCACAAATGGGTCAGCTCCTCAGAACTGTTAGAAAGGCTGACAGAATCCATGGGTTCTCCATCTCCATTAAGCGTTGAAAATGCCTCACAATCTGAGACGGACAGGATGGATGTCGCAGCCTAAATGATATTGCTGCCTGAAGAAGAGAATGAATTTCTTCCAAGATGTTCCAGGTGGAAGAGGCAGGTTACTGTGTGTGACACACTGGTCATATCATATGCAGCATCGGAGGAACCTGACCCAGTGTTAAAACACCCCAAGAGGAGCGAGAAAAAAATAGTACTGGTCAATGGCTTAGGACTTGGGGTGGGGAGGGGTGGGGGAAGCAATGTAGTGATTGAAATGATGTCAGCCAAGTGGATCTCATAGAACATGAATTCCCTGATTGGGGTTGTTAATCTGGTCCAATCAGGGAGCCCTAGCTGATGGATACCAACAGGAGTGTCAAACTTCCTGTTCACTCTGAGAGCAGTATCAAGGACTTTCCACGTGTAAGTAAAGAGTGACTCGGTAATGGGATACCAGCCTCTGTGGAGCCATTTCATCTTAAACACAGAGACAAAATTGGACACCGTTCTCTAAGTGTGGTCCCATGAAAACCCTAGAATGTAGACCATTAGGTCCAAGGGCATTTGCCAGTGCATACTCTTTTAAATTTATGAGTTCAGAATGTTCATGGCATTCCACAGTTGATTAATGACTACTGAAATGTGCCACCGAGGAGAGGAACATGCTTAAAGGTATGATTGATTTGCACACAAGGTCTCACAAACACAAGATCTGCAAGTATTATGCAGTATTATTCCAAACCTTTGGGGGACCGAATATTAGTAGTAACATGGCAATGCAGTGAACCGCCTATCAACTTGATGAACATTTTTAGTCAGGGTGAGCTGATCATTCTTGCAAGTCTGCATTCCATGTTTTTTAAAAGTTCTTGCATCTTATTTTAGGATGGTTGACCAGGCCTGCATTTGCTGCCCACCTTAAATTATCCTTGAGCTGATTGGCTCTCTAAGCCATTGCAGAGGACAGTTACAAGTTAAACACATTGCTCTGGGTCAGAAGTCACATGTCAGCTAGACCAGGTGAGGATGGTAGATTTCCCTTCCAAAAAGGCTTTATTGAACCACATGGGTTTTTGTGACAATTAGCAATGGATTTCATTAGAGAAATCTTTGTTTAAACCACTATACCACCACCTCTCATCATATTTTGTAAGTCACTACTAAATGAATTACTAGTGGTTTGCTTCAGGGAAGCTCAATACAGACATGAGGGAGAAACTATTTTAAGAACACATTGAAAGAATAACTGGAGGTTTGGTGCATGCATCTCTTATAGAGCATGAATGCAAGCATTGATCTTTTGGGCAACTGACACTGTCAAGGTTAATGGAATAACTTCTAAACCCTTGTGTCCTCTATCCACATCTTGCCTGAATGTGAAAAAAATCAGGATATTTATTGTAAAGTTAAACAAAGAACTGCTGATGCCAGAAATCTAAAACTAAAATAGAAATTTCTGGAGAAACTCAGCAGGTCTGGCAGTGTCAATGGAGAGAAAGCAGAGTTAATGTTTCGAGTCTGTGACCCTTCTTCAGAACTGAAGAACTTCATTGCATTTGGGCAGTTAGTACTGTAAGGTGTGATTTTGTTTCTTTCAGTGAAGCTTTCTCTACCATTCCTTTGATGTAATCCCTGAACTGGCTAAGATAAAGAGCAACTATTCAATTATCCCGGCTATTTCTGCCTTTTAATCTATCAGGATGTGTCAAATCTCTCCAGGGAGTGTTGTGTCTCTAAATCGAGTCTATTATTTAGGTCACTGTTCATGATCTGTGAAAGATTATTTTGTAATTTCAAAGAGGACAAGACCAATCCATGGGCATCACTGAATTATATAGGAAAGGGATATTTTGTTGGAAGCTGTGGCAATGCCTTCATATCAAAACAAATTGCCACTGCTTGTTCATTTCAAATTTCATCTCCTGCCATTTAATGCTACATTGTCATCAATGACAAATACTAGCACAACTGAAGTGTATTCATTCCATCTGTGAAGTATGACTTTTGGCAATGAGAGCTGGCACAGCACTGCATTTTTGTGCTTTGTTTCAGGTGTGAGAAACCTTATCTCCCACTTCTTTTGAGTGTTTCCCTTGTGATCTGCATTGGCTAGTCACTACTGGATTGTTGGGAGGTTTTGCTTACAGGAGCTTACCGATAGATGACTAGAATGACTAGAGGTCAGTGGATGAGTTTTGCAGGAGTCCAGAAAAGTACATTAGCCAAATCAGAGACTGATGGTTGATTTACATAACTCTGGTCTGTTGTATTGGATCTGCAGTGTCGTAAATTGGATGTCCTCTTGCCCTATTCCAAAGAACATGGCACATGTATATTGCATTGTTTGAGTAAAAGGAAGTCATAGCATTATTCAACAGGCTTCTGCTGATGTTGTGCTCCTCACTCACTCCAAGGATGACGCAGACAAAATGGTGATAAATGGATATCAGTCTGGGAGCACTGAATAGACAGTCACCATGCAACGTAGGCAAAGCATTTTGTGGAAACTGCATCTAAAGACTGACAAGGTGTGCAAACTCTGCTGGGAAGATATCAAGGAGAGTACAGGAAGTAACACTGACCATTTCCAACCATAGCTCAAATGTGGGAACATAGGACTTAGAAAGCAGCAATAATGCATTTAGGTCTTCAAGACTGATTCGCTGTTCAAGAAGGTCATGGCTGAACTCAACCTTGGATGCAACACCAACCCCCTTCCATAATCCTTGACTTCCTGGTCCTTAAAAAATCTACCTGAAAAAATTCCTTTAATAAGTTTATTTTATGGAGATCAACAAGTGCTTGGAATGTTGTAACATGGTAGGAGTGGCTTTGCAGAGTGAACTTTCACCCCCAATAAGTGTGTATCTTAAAATGATGCTCAGAACATCTGAATTATGATACCACCACAATTAACAATTATGGCTCCCAAATGAGACTGCAGTCACTGGTGACATTTTTATTTCAGTTAAAATATAGAAAATTTATATTACAAGACACTCATTAACAATAATATAGAACAATTTACAACACTGGCTGAACAGGGAGGAAGGCATTTCAGCATTTTCCACAATACTGGTCAGTCAAGTATTTACAGTGTAAGTGCCAGACTGAAACTTTTACAACACAGTAATTTACTGCAAGTATTACAGTCTACATAGTTCCTTAAAAGGGAACCAAGAAAAGCTCAATACACTTCGAATTCTGAAGGATGCCAGCATGCTTCCAGTCTAAAGCCCGCAAGAGGGGGCTCGGCTCGTTGGCTGATCATGAAACGAAGTCTTCACCATCCACCCCACACCTCCCCCACCTTCCCAACAAACCTCCCTCCCAAGCCCAATGCCTAAAGGTCTTGGGTCAGTCCTTTCACCATTGTTCACAGTGGTTCAGGGTCACTGGCAGGTGTGCAGCCTAGAGCTCTTGCCGTGATTCCCTCCTCTCTGTATCCGACATGAGAAACCCTGGGCGCAGTCACATCTCTGGAAGATTTCCAGGCCACGGGAGCCTTTGCGCTTGTGTTTGGTGCACACCTGACCTTCCCTCAGCACCGGTTTGCAGATCTTGGACCAGAAGTGTCGGGCACAGCATAGGCCTTGGTCACAGTCAGAGGATCTGAGGCAAACATCACCTTCTTGTCCTAAAATGGGAAAGGGGGAGATGAAGAGAGACACAGTGAGAAATTTTAAAGACTGAGGTGCAAAGCACAGATTTGGAACCTGTTTTGAGTTTGCCTGAGCTCCTACCTTTAACTGGATGGGACCGTGCTGGGAGAGTTGTCCTCCTCAGATGACTATCCAGGGTGGTTTGCTGCTCCTCATGGTTCCAACTATCCAGGATGCTCTCCTCAATTTCACCAGGAGTGTGTTCAACATCATTGGGCATGCACAGTCCTGCAAGACAATTCACACGTCAAACTCCAACTTCATTTATTTCCTCCAAAGAGAAACATGTATCCGGCTCCCACTACTTCCATTGGCCCAAACATTCTGACAACTTACACCTGATGGCTATCAATTCCAATGGAGTTCAGATTAGCCAGTGAACTAAGTCAATTAGTTCCTGTGGCACAGTGAGTATGGGGCCCTGAGACCAAGCAAACTCAAACAGAGAAGATGGAGGAGGCGGCGAGGGGATTACTGCAGCGGGACCTAGGGTTAGCCTCTTGGCAACTTTCAAAGTCCATGATCTTACTTCACTCTAGGGAGACAGAACTGCTGCTTTGGATTAACTGAGGCACCGTAGTGCGACATGGTGTGGACAGAGAAGTTTCCTTGTCTTGCGCTTCCCCAAATTTCCAATTTGAAACATTTTGCCATCGGGCTGTGTACTTGACATGGAATGTGTATTGTAACGTGTTAACCTGTTGCAGCGGTATTGACAGGATATGTGCGGACAAGTTAAATTTTACTCAAGTTTCTGTAATATTCATGTTGAAACGTTTTAGATTTGTAACCATAAAATACGTTTTTTTTAAAAAACACAACATTGCGATTGAAAAGCTCCAAGTTTTTATAACTTTTTCTCTCTCCTTTAGTCTTTATCCAGTTCGATTAGATCCACAAGATGCTTCTTCCTGCAGCCTAGCCCAGCACAGAGCATCGTTTTGTCCTGTTCCCCCCCCCCCCTCTCTCCCCGCACTATGAGACTCACCATTGCTGCAGCGAGTCCCCGGACAGCACATCGCATCTCGGAGACATCGTTTCCGTCGCCGGCGGCAGTTCAGACAATGTTGGGCAGCGGCTCGGGAAGAGGAACAGAACTGCTCGACAGCGCAGTCCCGGTCATCCAGACAACTGGAGATCTGCAAAAAGGGAGCAGAGTTTGGTTAGTCCCCACCAAAACCGTGTGGCACAGCAGTACATCAGAGTACACAGGAGCAGACCCTGAAACATTGACACTCCTACAGATATACCCTGAGACGTTCAACACATACAGATATACCCTAAAACACTGATAGCCATTCAGACATCCCCTGAAACTTTGACACACATTCAGATATTATCCTGAACCATTGATAACCTTTCAGGTACACCTTGAGACTTTAACACGCATTCAGATATTCACACACACACAAATACAGGTATACCCTGAAACTCCGACATACATACCCTGAAACAGTGGTATAAAGAAATATAGCCTGAAACAGTGAAGCATACGCATATATACTCCGCAACATTGGCACATACAAAAACACCCTGAAACACTGGCACACAGGTATACCCCACAATCACACTGTCACACACAAATATACTCCGCAAATTTGACACGCACACACACACATGTACTCCGCAACACATATGCAGGGGGTAGACCCCGCGAAACATTCACCAAAACATACCCAATCTCTAACGCACAAATACTGCAATAGTATAATTGCTGCAACAAAAGGTAGTGTCTCCAAAAAAAAACACTTCGTCCAACCGAACGGAAATATTTTGGCAACAGACACTGTTGTGTTAGAAACACAGGTCTGAAACATTCAAAAAGTTGGTATAATATTTGACGGCAAAATCTTAAATAGAGAAAATGTCGTAATTCCAATGCAAATATTGACCATTCCAGATGAAACAATGTTTTTTTTGTTTTGTCTGGGTGGCCAGCTGGGTTTTGGAGGGAAGGAGAGGATCAGGTGCTAGTGGGTTTGACACTGACCTGGAATTGCTCGACAGCGTGGTTCTTGTTGACACTGTGATGGACTACAACCTGGGGAGCCGCGCTGACTGGGTGGCTGGGACTCAATACCACACCACTGGCTGTCTTGATGGCATTCGAGTTGAAGGAGCTCACGGTGTTACAGAGGCAGAAGGTGAGCAGCAGCCTGCCAACTCTCACAGCTTCCAAATACATGATCAGCAGCACACTCCGCTCCAGGACACCGCCGGATGAACGCAGCGAGATGAACCAGCCACCAGAGATGCCTGACAGAAACCTTGGGAGCAGCGAAGTGATAAATCCTGCTGTCCAGGAACACGGAGATTTGCCTGCTGGTTAACTCACTGCCCTTGCAGAAACTTTTCCCGAGTGCAGCCGCTTCCTGAGCAGTTTTATAGCTGCTGATGGTGCCTATGTTCCCGCCCCCCTCTCTCTATGTGTAACATAGGACGGCCTGGGATTTCCAAACATATGCTCGGAGAGTTTGCAAACCCACGTGTGTGTGTCTCTCTCTCTCACACACTACCCCCAACCCCTCCCCCATCCAAGGTATAATCAACACTCATTCCCATTAACTTCTTTCATCATTTCCCGAAAGATGCCACCACATTGAGGCTTGACGCCTTTCTGAAACCTCTCTCGATCTTTATCTCCCTCTCTCTAATCTGTCTATCGGAATCTCCCTGGTTTCCTCTATTCCCTCTGTATCCACCTCTCCCTTATTACCTCTCTTTCTCCAACTCCCTCTCTTTGTCTCTAACTTTTTAAGCCCCTTTTCTCAATTTCCCGCTCTCTGTCGCCATCTCCTTTTTCTCTACTTTCCCTCGAT
>NC_057731.1:9068339-9083984 GCF_004010195.1 Chiloscyllium plagiosum | reverse complement strand
CTCCTCTGTCCGTCCTCCTCTTGTTTTGCTCTCCCCTCTCTGCCTCTTTCAGTCTCATTCTAGCTCGCTCTGCCTCCCCACTCGGTACCTTATTCTGTCTCTGGCTCTTTTCCTTACATCTGTCATTCCTATTCTTCACGATTCTATTCAGAGCTTCGCGACTCGATCACTAACGCTTGTCTCTCTCTGTCCTCTCTCTCTCTCTGTCACAGTGCTGCTGTGCTCGCTTTCTCTCTCTCTCTGATGTATTTTGCCCCCTCTCTGCCTTTCACCCACTGCCTGTTGGTCTTTCTATCCCCTCCTGTCTGCACATCCCCTCTCCCTGCTCCTCTAACTTGCATTGCGTGTCTTTTTAATGTCTTTTAAATGCCTGTGTCCAAATTGAATAAAATGAATGTGTGGGGATGGCGCATCAGGGGCGGAAAGGAAAGGCTTCTCGCTCTGAATTTCCTCTATTTGTAGAAATCATGGGCGTGGGACCCATCCTGTCGCAATATTCATCCTTTATCCGATGAGTTTCACGTCTGCTTTTTGTTTATTTTGGAGCCACGGAGAGCTTCAGGACCAACACACCCTGTCTGGTTGGGAAATAAAAGAATTGAATGCATTCAGATCATCTTCGCTCCATTTGCAGCATTTGATTGGAACGGGGCCCCAACTTTGAAATCCACTTGATGAAACAGACCAGGGAGATCAAAGAGCTTGTGGAGATTCCGGACAGGGAAGAGTTTACCCAGTGAATTATCATACAGCAAAACAAACACAGGGAGCTCAGCGCTGAATAATAAACAAGTTAAGCCGCTTTGTATGAACTGCTATTGTGGTCTTTGACTTGATGATAAAACTTAGCGTCGTTTCTCAAATTGTTGAAGAGGTGTCAGCTGATGCGATCTTTACAAAAAAAACATTAAACATGGAAATAACCGGGGGGAACACCTTGTGCACCTGTTCCTCTTTTGGCCGTGAGGTTTTGCTTTGGTTGATATCGCGAATAATGAGTTTGGAACCACAGACCTTTTTTCATGTGCGCGTGTTCTTTTTCTTCAAATTGCTGTAACAGAAGCTTTCTGGTTGCAATGCAACGGGGCTCTTTGAAACGGGAGGGAGAAGGCTACAGGTAAGTACAGCCCTCACTCTCAACAGGGTTTGAAGTGCACCAGCTGTGGTAATGCAAGAAACTCAGGAGCCAGTTTGCAAAGGGCCAAGCTGCCAACAGCAAAGTTGTTATCACAGAGATGTTACTGCACAGAAGCAGACCATTTGCTCCAGCTGTATGACGTACTTGGTACCATTCCCCTGCCTTCTCCCATAACCCTACCATTATTGCTTAAGAGATAATCAATTCCATCTTGACTGTCTCAAATGAACCTGACTCCACTATTTATACTACTTATTGGGCAGATTCCAGTACTTAACTGTTTGCAGTGGGGTGAGTTCCTTCTCTCACCTTCAATTGCTCAGTAATGTAGAAAATAGGAGCGGGAGTAGACCATTCAGCCCTTCAAGCCTGCTCCATCACTCAGTATGATCATGACTGATTATCCAACTCAGTTGCTTTCGTCCCATAATGTTTGGTCCCATTTAGCCCTCAGAATTATACTTCACTCCTTCTTCAAAACATTCAATGTTTTGGCCTCAACTGCTTCCTGTGGCAGAGGCTTGCCACTCTCTGGATGAAGATATTTCTCTTGATCTCAGTTCAACCAATCTCAGTTCATTCCCTCCACCACCAATGCTCAGTAGCAGCAGTGTGTACGGTAGAAATTCACCAAAGATCCTCAGTCCGCACCTTCTAAACCCATGAACACTGCCATCTCGAAGGACAAGGGCAGCAGACACATGAGAGCACCAACACCTGTACATTCCCCTCCAAGCATCTCACCATTCTGTCTTGGAAATATATTGCTGTACCTTCACTATCCGGAGATTCCCTCTTTGAAGGCATTGTCAATCTACCTACATGGAATGCAGCAGTTTGAGAGGGCAGCTCACCATTAACCTCTGAAAGGCAACCAGGGATGGGCAATAAATGCTGATCAGACATCACTCACGTCCCATGAATGAATAAATGAATAAAAATAAATTGGCCTGCCCCATATCTTTAGACCCCCTGTCATGGACTGCCCAGTCATAAGGAACATCCTATCTGCATTTGACCCATCTAGTCCTGCAAAACTTTTATAGGTTTCTGTGGGATCTCCTCTCATTCTTTTAAACTCTTCTGAATATTGTCCTAAATGATTCAACCTCTCTTCATACTTATGCCCGAAACGTCGATTTCCCTGTAAATCTGCAACAAGACATTCCTCCTCCTGTACTCGATTCGTCTCACAATGAAGGCCAACATATTATTTGTCTTCTTCACCACCTGCTACACTTGATTTTTTTTTGTCAGTTGTCTCGAATCTGTGTTCTCCCTGTTCTCAGTCCTTCCATCAGTGGGAACAGATTTTGTCTATCCATTCTGTCCAGTCTCTTCATAATTATTCTGAGATCATTTGTCTTTTTTTTGATCTTGATTGATAAACATTGATATGAATACTGGAGTTAACTTCCCTTGTGTTCTTCAAAGTACACACCTGGAACTTTTACATTGATCTGAGAGGGCAATGGGCAGCAGTCCCTCAGTACTGCACTGCAGCTTCAGCCTTGAATGCTGTGCTGAAATCCTGGAGCATGAAACTTGAAACATCAGCCCTCAGCCAATGGTTCATAGACAAACTGGTGAAGACACTTTTCATGCTCTGAATAAATGGACACAAGGAAACTGCAATAGCTACAGCGGTCACCACCAGAGGCCAGGATTGCAAACACAGACCAGGCATCTGACTCGCTAATCTATGTACTCATGTACCAATAGAAATGGCCAGAGCAACACATCAATGTTGCTTTACTCTCAATGACTGACAGAGATATCACTATCATAGCAACAGTGTAGAATGGGTGTGACTCTGACTCCTGCATTTTTTGGTGAGAAATAATTTTCGTTTGACAATTCCAAATTTAACAAGATTAAGTTAGGTTATCTGGTTGTTATGAATGGGTTGGACAAAAGGGGCAGATTCCATGCTATACATCTTTATGACTCTATGTATTTCTATTAGGAAATTGAGATTTGGGCAGCACGGTGTCTCAGTGGTTAGCACTGCTACATTCCAGCCTCAGGCAACTGTGTGTGTGGAGTCAGCACATTCTCCCAGTGTCTGTGTTGGTTTCGTCCGGGTGCTCAGTTTCCTCCCACTATCCAAAGATGTGCAGGTTAGGCGAATTGGCTATGTTAAATTGCCCATAGTGTTCAGGGATGTGTAGGTTAAGTGCATTCGTCAGGGGAAATGTCAAGTAGTAGGGTAGGGTATGGGTGGGTTACTCTTTGGAGAGTTGGTGTGGATTTTGTTGAGCCAAGTGGCCCGTTTCCACATAGTAGGGATTCTATGAGATATTGATTGGTTAGGAATGTGAATATGTTGAGAACAACATGATTACTTTTCATTGTAGGCCTGAAAAGCATTTTGGATGTTTGATATTGACACGAATCAGTGAAACTGGTAGGTAATATTGCATAACATTGAGAGTGATGTTAAAAGGATACAGGCAGCTCTGATTGTCCTTTCTTTGCGAACATGTTTGCTGCAAATGATCATGACTGACACTTCAGCATGCATTGGCACAGTGGCTCAGTCAGGCACTCAGGTTCAATTCCAGCCTTGGGCTACCACCTGTGTGGAGTTTTCATGTTCTCCCTGTGTCTGTGTGGGTTTCTGCTCAGATGCTCTGCTTTCCTCCTGCAGTCCAAAATTTGGGCAGATTAGGTAGGTTGACATGTTAAACTGTTCTGTAGTGTCCAGGGATATGCAGGCTAAGTGAGTCAGTCATTGTAAATGCTGGGTTACAGGGATGGAGTGGTAGTCTGGGTATGGTGGGTGCTCTTTGGAGTGTCAATGTAGACCTAATGGGCTGAATGACCCCTTTCTGCACTGTAGGGATTCCGTGATTTCACCAACATGGCTACGAGAGGATAATATATTCATGAGTAAATCATCATCATATTGTTTGATGAGTGTCTGTGAATGGATGAATCTTCCCTCATGTTGGGTATTTTGAAGAAAAACCAACCCGGACGGGAGCTGATGTGATCAAATCTGGACTGCCCAATGCTAAATCAAATCTGGCCACGCTTGCAACAGCCAACTTAAGTGCAATTAGAGGACACAAAACCCATTACTTTTGAGTAAGGTTGGTTAGTTGAGTTATGCTGAGTCAAGACACCCAGGCAATATTTTTGTTTTCCTTCCCATCTGAATTGGCAAATAGGAATTTGATCAATGTCAGATTTGGAGGCCATGATGAGGAGGTGCCGGGGTTGGACTGAGGTGGACAAAGTTAAAAATCACAAAACACCAGGTTATAGTCCAACAGATTTATTTGGAAGGACAAGCTTTCAGAGCACTGCTCCCTCGTCAGGTACCTAATGTTGTGTGATATTTAACTTTTAGATTTGGAGGCAATAGCCCCTCTGGCAGTGCAGTACTCTCATCCTAAGCACTGGATTGACAGTTTGAAAGAAATAATAAAAATCCAGATATCTTATCATCACATTATCAATTGTTTATATAAATTGGAGTTTTGGGCAAGTTACGTCAACTGTCATGTCCATCGAGCATTTGGGATGTCACCGTACTAAAGCATTTCAGAATTGAATTAAGAGCTGGACATAAATTCATTGAAGGATTTTGCAACATTTTCCCTCACCACCCATTCCCACTGTCACATCTTTGTAAAACATAAGATGCATCATAACATGAATGCAAAAACCTATGAAATGCTAACAGATCACATTAGTAATAGAACAAATTGTATCATAGGATGTTATACTTAAATGAAATAGGTTTGCATTAGGGGCCAGTAGCATAGGTTCAATAAGCCTGTCCATTATTCTGTTTTGAGATGATCAGTGGAGTTGGAGATGGATAAATGATCTGGAAATTTTGATTAGCTACAATTAGGATCACAGAATATGAAGATTTGTTTTCCTCAAGAAGTTTCATAGTTGGAATAGAATCCATTAGAAGGTAGATTGGATGTGTGCAATGAAAGAAGCAAGTCAGATAAGCAGATGACCCTTTTACAGAAGTAAGTCACATTAGTCTTGTAACTATATGTGTTTCTTTGAATACTTATTTAACAACCCTCCCGTGATCACTGGTTAGCACAATGTTGGTTTTCAAGCAGAGTCTTACTGCTTGCAATCCTCACCCTGTTAAAATGATTTCTTATCTAAGTAATCCTCCTGAACAATGGATTTTGTTAGTTCCATTCCAGTTAAGTGAAATAGTATTACTGGGATTCTAGCAAGAGTTCCAGGTAGGGAGATATTCATAGGATGTGGGTGCCATTGGCTCAGCAGGATTCAACAGCATAGTGGTATTATCACTAGACCAGGAAATTGGTCTAGTTACCCTGGTTCTAACTAGAAAGGGGTCATTCTAGTTAGTCTGGTTACCCTGGTTCAAATCCCACCATGGCAGATAGTGGGATTTGAATCCATAAAAAATTGGAATGAACATGCTAATGATGACCATGAAATCATTGTTGATAGTTGGGGAAAACCCATCTAGTTAGCTCATGTCTTTTAGGGAAGGAATCTGCCATCCTTACCTGGTTTGGTCTACATGTGACTCCTGACCGAAAGCAATGTGGTTGACTCTTAATTGGCCTTTGGGAAGGGCAATAAATGCTTACCTAGCCTGCAACTCCCTCGTACCATGAAAGAATATTTAAAAATTCTAAACTAGGGATTACCCACATCCAATTGCCCAGAGGGCAATTAATAGTCAACTGCTTTGCTGTGGGTCCGGAGTCACATTGTAAGGCAGACCAGGTAAGGATGGCTAATTCATTTCCTTAAAGGACTAGAGTTTTTCTTAAGAATTGAACGTGGTTACATGGTTGCAATTGGACTGTCTTTTTATTCTAGAACATTTTTTGAACTGAATTATATTATAGATTATGTTTTAGCCTCAACCGTCTCTCTGCAATTTCCTACAGTCACTTTCCATGAAGTCTGGACTAATCCTGTCTTCCTTTCATACGCCATTGGTGACCTTGCTCTCAGATCTAGGATTCCTCCGAAATCTCTGAGTCCATCACTCCCCTTTTAGGAATCACTTAGTTTATTTACTAAGCTTTTAATCACACTGCTTGATAAGTGACTCTTGGGTTTGGGGTCAGTTTATTGTGTTTTAATATCTAGTAAATTATCTTGGGAGGTTGGTCTGCTTTCAAGGTGCTGTGTAACTGCAAGTTGTTTGTAAAGAAAATGAATCTAGAACATGTAGACATTACAACTGTCCTATGTGGTTTACAATATAGTGTACTAAACACTGCTAATTACAATTCCACCCCAACCCCCACATGCCAGTATAAGATTTAATTTTTGGTCAATGTGTGAATGTGTGTTGTGTCTGGTATGTAGTTGCAGCACTTTGGCCTAACCCTTACTGCGCCTTTCAGTACAAGCATTGAAGACCGGCACATTTCAACTTCCAGGACGATTTGCTGAGGAATAACCTAAATCTCGGGGCATCTCCTGCAGTAGTGCGATGGCCACTACCTAGAACCTTTTAACCACACTGTACTGAGTAGCTGGGAACCTTAATATCCCATGGCTGTGTGCTTTATAAAAATGTATGCTGTAAAACAAGGGTATTGGTCATATATTGAGGCACCTCACAGTGGAACATGTTATATAGAAAGCTTCATTTGCATTTTCTGTGATCTCCAGTTTGAAATGTTTGCCCTCAGGCTGTTGCCTGATGTGCAATTTTTTTGTGTCAATACCAAAACTGCTGTAATTGTATTGAGTGGAACATGTTGAAAAATCCTGCAAATCTTGTGACACGCAAGTCAAGACTTTTTGTAAGATGTTTTGTTTACAACGTTAATAAATAAAGTGTATGCTTTGACGAAAAAAAAGCTTTTGGATGGAACCAAGAACAATGCTCCCCAGATCCTTGCTGCACACCTGGAGTCACCCTTGCTCTTTGCCCTCCCTGCAAGCGGGTGGGAAAGGAGATAGAGAGAGAGAGACACTGTTGTCCACCTACTTCTGGAATGTGCCTTTACAAAGAAAGCCTGTGGACAGATGTGGTGGTTTTTTTCGTGAGGTTCATTCTTGGCACCTCTGTGATGGAAAATTCTGTTTCATAGGGTGTTCCCTGGGGGGACACACCCAGATGAAAGTGGAGCATCATCAACCGGATGAATTTTTTTTATCGGTGTGCCCAAAACTCTCTGGTGTTGCAGTTCAAGATGTCCACTAAATGAATAATAACCGATGCCGAGATCCAGGACTATGTTCTGAGGGATACACTAAAGCTTGGGGACGCTGCTGCAGAGGTGCAGTGGGAATTTCACCATCTTTTATTCAGTGTTGATGCCTTTCAGCTCGACAGTACACTCACTTCTGGTTAAACCGGCGAAAGCTAGTGCTTCCAATTAAACCTGTGGGACTATAGCCTGGTGTGTGTTGTGATTTTTAACTTTGTATACAGTCCAACACCGGCATCTCCAAATCCTGGTTAAACTCAGAAGTGTTACGGTGGATCCCTGAGGTCGGCCTGATTATATTGTCTCGTTGTCAGGCTCTGACAGAAAGTGTTATCTGCCTGGGGCCCTTGTTCCTCACCCCTGTGGATAACAAGGAGTTGGTGTATTGCAACGGTACTGAAGTACCCTACAGTGCAACATGTCTTTGGAGAAACGTTGATTGTACTTTGTATATTATTAAATTCAAAAGTTTTAATCTTGTTTTACACTTTTTTATGAATAAAGCACACGTTTGTGATGAAATAAATTGTGTTGCACTCAGTAGACGTGGATATGAAGTAAAAACAATGACTGCAGATACTGGAAACCAGATTCTAGATTAGTGGCGTTGGAAGGATATGAAGTGTTAGTTACCATTTGGGGTCACTCTCAGTGGCACCGCCTCCCGGAATAATTTCTCTCCAAATTTCTCTTCCTTTGCTTCCTCCAGATATGGCTGGAAGTGATCATGTAATTTGCGATTCAATACTTCCATTTTTGGACAAACTGAAGCAATTTGTTACATTTAAGGGAAATTGCGACACTCTCCGAGTGAAGTAAAACTGTTGGTCTATAGCCTGGTGTTGTGTGATTTTTAACTTTGTCCACCCCAGTCCAACACCGGCTCCTCCTCCTCATCATAACATTGACAGCATGACGTCCCTTCATGCTGTTTTAAAATTTATTTTGTTGGAATATTTTGAATGTTTGAATGAAAGTGAATCTCAACTCGGAACTAGTTCTTAAAACAAAATATTCATCTAAGTCCAATTGTTAGAATACACGTGAGATTAGTTTAAAAACACGTGGGCCATTGATTAAATTCTATGCTGTTCAGTGTAGAGAACAAAACTAGCAGAAAGTTCATTTAAGTTTAATCGTGTGAATTGTCATTAATCAAAATCTGTGGTAAAAGGGGGATTTGTTTTAACAACTCAGCCAGTGCGGGGAGTGGTGTGGAAAAGAAGGTTATTTAAGGTGTTCTTTGATGAAGACAGATCAAACAGAATTGTCAAACAACACTAACCTCGTCTTAATCAGGCTTCGAGGGGATGGCGTTTATACAAACACAACTCTGTTATTTGTTGCCCTTCTCCCTATTGACTGCTACTCAATAAACCATCGGAATAGGTACATCTAATCCTAATTAAGATGCTTGGCTGCCGAACTAATCCATTTAGACTACAGTGGCTGCTCGTAAACGCTCGAAATACATGTCAATTTTGATTAGAATTGACACAGACTGGGCAAGGTTCAGATCCTGAGCAGAAAGTGATCACTGTACGCCACCTCGTGGTTCCCATTGCAGCGGCGTGACCAGCACTCAGTGCAACCCGTTTCCCAACTGTTTGTGGAAAAGGGGAATTCATCGCGGTTTCCATCGCGAGTTGATTAGTCACCCGTAAACAATGCGAGTTATTTTGGTCAATTCAGAGAGAACAAATTGTTTTGATGCAGTTTGCGTGGTTGAAAGAAAAGTTTTGTTTTGTGTAAGTAAAGATTACCACCACCAGTTAAAATGGAAGATTTGTGATAGTTATGGAATAAATAACTTTAGTTGCATGATGAATGACTGGGATGTTTTATGTCTGTTCGTTTTTAGGCTATAGACATTTTTATTTTGGTCACATATTTTCAGTACGTGTATTTTTTTTGTGTAACCGGGTTTTACTTCATCTAAACTGCTATTATTTCTTTTCATTTCCTGCTGCTTCATCTAAGGGTTAGCCTCCAGTATGGGATACACTTAAAAGGAAAATCATTTCCTCAATAATCTAGTTCGTTTAGCGAAATACTGATGCTCCAGACACTACCCTTAGAAGAAAAAAACTTCCATTCATTTCACAACCACGGGTTATCCCAAAGCAATTTGCAGTCAAGTTGCATTTTTTGAAGAGTAGACTCTTTGTAAAAAAAAACGTGGCAGCCAATTTGCAAACAGCAAGCTCCCACCAACAAAAATGTGGTAATGGCCAAACTTTGTGTAGTTATCTATTTATCAAGTTCAAATCCTCAAAATCAAGCAAGGGTCTCCCAATTTGCTGAATTCAACATGATTCGACTACGACTTCCGTCTGTATCAGGGACATTCCTTGGGTAAGAACAGTTGTTGTTTCTGTCATTGCTCATGTACATAAGGTGCATATTGTTAACCACACAACAAAGATTATTTCTTTCATAGTGTATATCCAACACAACAATGACTTTGCCTCTGTGTTAACTGGTGCTGGTCATTTTTTTCTTACAACTTCAAATTTTCCTGAAAACATAGAGAATGCTAGAGAAACTCAGCATCTGTGGAGAGAAACTAAAGTTACCCTGATTTAATTTGGTTGATTTATTGTTGTCACATGTAAAGTGAAAAATGTTGTTTTGTGCACTATACAGACGGTTTGTTCTGCTACCCTGATGCACCTTGTTATGGTACAGAGTGTTACAGCACAAAGAGGGTGCAGAGAGAGAGATCAGAATTAAGATTTGAGAAGTTTGTCAAAATGTTGAGGTCTCAACAATGGAGTAGATCAGCAGATGCTGAAGATCTGAAATGAAAATAAGTTGCTGGAGAAACTCAGCGGGTCTGGCAGCAACTGTGGGGAGAAAGCAGAGTTAAAACACTTTGAGTCTAATGACTCTTGGTTTAATTTTTTAAAATCTATTCCCCACACTACCGCCTAACAGCGATAGTGCTTATATTTTCCCCAGCACCCATGATGTGCGTGTTGGGGTGTGAGACGCAGTGAAAGTCAACAGGTGTATAAATCTTTATGTATTTTTTCATCAGAAAGAAAGGAACCACCTGAGTTGCCAGTGACAAGCAGTGCCCTTCACAACAAAGGGCAATGCTGCGTGATCAATAAAAGTGAAGGGGAGGGCAAGGATTAAATCAAAAGAGTTGGAGGGGGAAATAAAACACTCCATTCCCTGCAGTGCCCACTTCTCCCTGAAAACCTTAAGGGAGTTGGTGGATATCATGTGCTCTCTCTCCAGGGACACCCGGGCTTTGACATAACTGTGGAAGAGGGGCAAGCAATTGGCAGATATGAATACCTCCATGGCCCGCTGCCTAGACCTGTTTACAGCCAGTTTGACTCTTAGTTTAATTGGTCATCAAATGTGGATGGGTATATGAATAGGAAGGGTTTGGAGGGATATGGGCCAGGTGCTGGCAGGTGGGACTAGTTTGGGTTGGGATATCTGGTCGGCATGGACGGGTTGGACTGAAGAGTTTGTTTCTGTGCTATACATCATTATGACTCTATGACTCTAAACCAATTATTTAATTGGTTAAATTAATGGTTCATTAATTCAAATAATGTCTGCTAGTTTATTTTTATTTCAAAAGTATTTATTTATAAAAATAAGTTTTTATATGCATAGTCACTAAAGCAATTTTGTTCTGTGCAGTAGCATATGAAGAAACAAACAAACATTGGAACTTGATTCTATCCAACAAACATTTGTTACTTGTACAAGTCTGTACTTGTATATATTTGAGGCACTGGGGGTAGGGTTGGGAGGGATAACTGAGCAGACCCTCATTTACCTTCAACAGAAAGACCTCAGACAGTGGTCTTTCCTCACCGCGCCTTGGTGACAGCTACTCCAAGCTTTAGTGTGTCCTGCAGCATGTGGTCCTGGACCTTGGAATGTGCCAGTCTACAACACTCGGTTGAGGTCAACTCCTTGCTCTGGAAGACGGGGAAATTTCATGCAGACCATAGAGCATCTTCCACTTTGATGGTCCTCCAGGTGCAGTCAATGCTTGTCTCGGTGTGTGTCCCAGGGAACAGACTGTAAAGCATGGATTCCAGCATCTGGGTGCTGCTTGGGATGAACCTTAACAAAAACCATTGTGTCCCTCTCCAGACTTTCGTTTGCAAAGGCACATTCCAGCAGGAGATGTGGGACAGTCTCAATCCCCTCCCCACAATGCAATGGCACAGACTAACTAGACCTAGATGAAGAATCTCGCAGACAGTGTCCTTCTCACTACCAGCCCAGCAATGCCTTGGTGCTGGTTAGAAAATTCTGGTGATGAGACAGAATGCCAAATGACCTTGACAGTCTGCTCAGGGGACCATGCAACAGGATCCATCTTCTCCTTTTCTATTGGGATCTCGAGGATGCTGCATGCTAACCACTTCCTGTTAGACTTGTGGTTAAAGATACTTTTCTTTGCAAATTTCTTCAGGAGGGACAGGTGATACAGTTCAACTACTTAGAGTGTTGTGCAGCAACAAGGGCAGTCTCATCCTCTGGGGACAGGTGGAACCTCGGTACATAGTGATGCTTGGTGTTTGTGTACCAAAGGTCTGCACACAGCTTGATGCAGTCACATACAAAGGTGACCATCAGGATCAGGGTGGCATTGGGATTGTCCTTCCCCATCACTTAGCCAGAGCTTTGTTCATGGTGTCCCTGTGAACACAGTCCAGCTTAAACCTCCAGGTGAAGTGGTAGATGGTTTGGGCGACTGCAACAGTGCAGGTTCTGGGAATGGGCCAGACTTGTGCCTTGGACAACGACAAAGAGAATGCCTCACCCTGATGACCAGATGAAGAGGGAGCAATGCTCCAAAAAGCTCAATTTCTGCCTCACCTTCATGATGTCCTCCTCCCAAACTTTTTACGCATGCCCTGGCCCTCCAAACCATATTCCCAGCACCTGAAGGGGATAAAGAATTGGTTGGCCCAGTTCCGAAAGAACATGACCTCTCTATTGGTTTGATTTACCCCAGGCTTCCGAGACCAATTCAAACTGGTTGCAGATATTTTATTTCAAAAATACAGGTTATTCATAAAACTATCTTTCCATGCATGCATAGTCCCTATAGCAGTTCTGTTCTGCCTGTAGCATATGAAGTAACAAAAAAAAAAATTGGAGTTCAAACTGGTCACAGGTTTTGTTAATTTCGGATGCTCCTCAGAAATGTTGCTCCTGTTGGTTGCCAGGATGGAAGAGCTGGGTTGAACAGGACATCATATAATTGAGGACTTTGGTAATGTTGATTGAATGAGAAACGTTTGCCAATGCCTTGTCTAATAACAAATGTTGGACACAGTTTCCATGAACCCATAGTTTTCAACCAGCATTTAAATCCAGTGACATATAAACAATTAAAGAACATTAAAGCTGCTTAATATTGAACAGTTATTATGGAAGATGTTGAACTTCGGAAGAGGCTGCATATGAACCTTTGCTGTTTTCCCATACCACGTAGAGCAGGTGAAATTGAAACTAGTAGAACCTCAACAAATAGCTATCTCTTCATTATCGCACAGCACAGTTGTACCACTGCTGTCACCTTGACAGGAAGGGTCACTCTGGTTTTGCTTCGCAGATGCTGCGGATCTGCTGAGTTTCTCCAGCAATTTCTGACTTCCAGCATCCATAGTTCTTTTTGTTTGTTGAAACCGAATGGTTTGGGTTCACCTTATTGTGAATGTAGCATTTCACTCCTGAGCTCGCTGGAGAAAGAGATAATGGCCCAGCCCAGCTGGTAGTCTCACCACAGTGAATTTTCAGTGGACCCAGTTCAGCTCTCGATTAAGGAAATGATCCATATTAAAAGTATGCACATGGTCTTGGGAATTTCAATGCATTTTTGTATTCCCAAGCATTTAATCTAACTGACATGGAGAATAGAACTAAGGTTACGTGAAACAAACATGCCTGTGCTCAGCTCCTTGTCAGTATAACTCATATCAACCAGCCAAAGATTGGACACTGACTGGTATCTGCAGTAGAACTGGAGCAGTGGTCACAGTTAATAAACTCAGTCAAGAACATCTTCTCTATCTGTCAGTACAGATGCCTCATCAAATGGGGAGAAAATTCAGAAGTTTAGGTCAGTGCCATATTAAACATGAACAACCATTGAAATCAATGGTCTGAAGATCACATGTGGCACACATCCTGATTCTCAACATGTGCTGCTGAGGGTAAGAAAAGTAATTCTAGAATGCTGTGTGTAGATTTAACCATTTCCTATATCAAACACACTTTGCTATTTTATGAAAGCGAGCTGGATTTAAATTTAAGATTTTAGTTTTGTTATTGTGACCTCTACAAGGTGTAAAGGTTGACATATCTGTGAATCTTTTGTCTATATTATTACATGCTTGCAATCAGTTCAAGAAACAGGATTGCTTTAAATAGTACTGTGGCTAGATTCTGCTTATTGGTGAACATTTATTTGAGTCCAGAGCAGTAATAACAATTCCTTTAAAAAGTCCAACAATGGCAAAATATTCTTTGACACAAAAGTTAAGGGCTAAGTTCTGCTTTGAGAGCCACCATGCATGGAAGGGGAAATCTCCACATGCTTGCCTTTGTTCCTTTGCTAATCACTTGTGCTTAACATTGGCCACTGTTTAGCACTAAAACTGGAATTTAACTTCAGTTCAGTTCACCTTGATTCATTTGTCCAATTTCCAGTTAGGAGATTATATCAACATGTGACTCAATATTTCTCTTCCCCCACAATCATTTCTTCTGAAGTAAAAAGCCTAATTCTGTTTTAGCTAAGCTTCTGGATCAAACAACACTGTCTATTTTATAAGGTACTGTGCAAAAATTTTCTAATCTTGAATTTTACTCTTTACAGTCCAGAGAAAGTCATACCTTGACCCTCAATGCTTTACATTTCAGGGAAGTAGATTTAGAGTTGATCAGTATATTATATTTCTCATTCCTGATTAAGGCTTTTGCCTGAAACATTGACTGTCCTGCTCCTTGGATGCTGTCTGACCTGCTGTGCTTTTCCAGCACCACACACTCAACTCTGATCTCCAGCATCTGCAGTCCTCACTTTCACCTACATTATATTTCAGTCCCTCCCAAATCAACTGTGTGAATGAACAGTACATTCTGGTCATTGACACATAAGGTTTGCTTTGGTGAGTGAGCCAATGGCGATGGCAATTTGATCCAACCTTCACGATAACAGAGCAGAATGGAGAAGACAAAATATTCTTGTCGACTTGAATTTGTTTTCTATATCTGTCTCACAGTAGCTGCTCACATTTTTGGTTTGGAGTGAATAACTGAGCATGGAACTAAGTCTGATTTTAAGATTAATCACAACGCTATATTGAAAGTTGTTTTGTTTAAATTTTTCCTTTTACCGGCCCTGCTTCTACGTGGGGCTATTGGAAGATCAATTCATCTATGTTTTCTCGGTAGGTTTCATTTTTTGGGGATCCAGGCAACAATACTTGCAACAGTTCGAGTTTTGTTGAAAGTGTTTTTTGTAATCGCAAATGGGAAGGCTTCCATTAAAATGAAGAAGTGCTCCTCAACACATTGGAGTGGTAAACTATGAAGTCTTTTTTTAAAATATGGCTGAAAGTAGGTTTAGCAATAATAATAAGCATGTGTAACATGTGTTCAATTGTCTGCTGGAGTTACTTGATTTAAAGTCACTTCAAAATGCTGAGTGATAAAATGGCTTCAGTAGATAGTGAATTATATATATATATATTGTAGTGGTGAGTTTTTTAATAAATTAAGTATTAGTACAAAGAGAACAAAGAAAATTTACAGCCCAGGAACAGGCCCTTCGGCCCTCCAAGGCTGAATCGATGCAAATGTACTGTCTAAAACTGTCGGTCAATTCCTAAGCATCTGTATCCCTCTGCTCCCCACCTACTCCTGCATCTGTCCAGATGCATCTTAAATGAATCTACTGTGCCTGCTTCTACCACCTCTGCTGGCAATGCGTTCCAAACGCCCACCACCCTCTGTGTGAAGTACTTGCCGCGTGTATCCCCCTTAAACTTTCCACCTCTCACCTTGAATCCTTCACCCTGGGGAAAAAGCTTGTCTCTATCCACCCTGTCTATACCCTTTATGATTTTGTAAACCTCAATCAGGTCCCCCCTCAATCTCCTTTTGTCTAATAAAAATAAACCTAACCTACTCAACCTCTCTTCATCGCTAGCACCTTCCATACTAGGCAACATCTTCGTAAACCTTCTCTGCACCCTCTCCAAAGCGTCCACATTCTTTTGGTAATGTGGCGACCAGAACTGTACACAGTATTCTAAATGCAGCCAAACC
>NC_057731.1:9051224-9068238 GCF_004010195.1 Chiloscyllium plagiosum | reverse complement strand
CTCAATACCCCATCCAATGAAGGCAAGCACACTATATGCCTTCTTGACTACTCTATCCACCTGTGCAGCAACCTTCAGGGTACAATGGACCTGCACTCCCAGATCTCTCTGCCCATCAACTTTTCCCAAGGCTCTTCCATTCATTGTATAATTCACTCTAGAATTAGACTTGCCTAAATGCATCACCTCACATTGATCTGGATTGAAAGCCATCTGCCACTTTTCCGCCCAACTTTACAGTCTATCTATATCCTCCTGTGTTCTCTGACAGTCCCTTATGCTTTCTGCTACTCCACCAACCTTTGTGTCATCTGTAAACCTGCTGACCAAACCAAATGTACCCTCTTCCAGATCATTTATGTATATCACAAACAACAGTGGCCCCAACACTGACCTCTGTGGACCACTGGTCACCTTTCTCCATTTCGAGAAATTCCCTTCAACTACTACTCTCTGTCTCCTGTTGCTCAACCAGTTTTATCCACCTAGCTAGAACACCCTGCACACCATGTGACTTCACTTTCTCCATTAATCTACAATGGGAAACCTTATCAAATGCCTTACTAAAGTCCATGTATATGACATCAACAGCCCTTCCTTTATCTAACAACTTGGTCACTTACTCGAAGAACTCTATCAAGTTGGTAAGGCACGATCTCCCCCGCACAAAACCATGTTGCCCATCACCAATAAGCTAATTCCTTTCCAAATATAAATAGGTCCTATCTCTCAGTACCCTCTCCAACAACTTCCCCATCACAGACATCAGGCTCACTGGTCTGTATTTTCTTGAAATATTCCTACTACCTTTCTTGTTCAGGGGGACAACATGAGCAACCTTCCAGTCCTCCGACACCTCACGTGTATTTAAGGATGCCACAAAGATATCTGTCAGGGCCCCAATTATTTCCTTTCTTGCCTCCCTCAGCAACCTGGGATAGATCCCATCCAGTCCTGGGGATTTGTCCACCTTAATAACCTCTAGCATACGATTTGCTTCAAAGTGTCTGTGCACCAAAGAAAATTGGTAATTTAAAGAGCTTACCTAAACCAATGTAATCAGTAGAACTTGTAAGTCTAACCAATAAGCCATTGCCTGAATTGCTGCAGCCACTCTTTTTTTGAATGTACTCACACTGCAGCATGTAGGAGGTTCAAGGGTTTCAACTTGGTGGTAGCGATATATTTTCAAGTCAGGATGTTTGAGAGTTGGAGGGGTACTTGATGGTGCTTTTATGTCTCTACTGGCCTTGTAGAAGTCACACACTTGGGTCGTGTTTTCAAAGAAGTCTTTGGTAACTTACTGTATTGCATCTTCTATATGCTGTGCACCGCAGTCATAGTTCAACAGAAATGGAGGCAATGAGTTTTAAGGTGGGAGATGAGGTTCTAACCAGGTGGGCAGCTTTTCTCTGGATAATGTCAAGTTTCTTGAGAGTTGTTGGATCTGCACCTAACCAGCCAAGTGGACAGTATTCTGTCACACGCCTGACTTGTGCTTTTGAGGATTCCGAAAGTGAATTACTTCATGTAGAATACTCAGACACCGATCTGTTCTTGTACCCACAGAATTGATGAAGTTGATCCAGTTCAGTTTCTGATGTTGTTGGTGAGGGATTAGAAAAAGATAATTCTATTAAATGTCAAGGGGCAGTGGTTAGGCTGTGTCTTGTTGGAGATGTACATGACTTCGCAGTTTTGTGGCACAAATGTTACTTGTCACATATTAGCTCAACCTAAATGATAATCAACCATAGTACATGAAAGCACAAATTGTTTCATTATGTGAGGAATTATAATGAAATGGGACACTGAAAGCATCATCAAACATATCCAACATTATGATGGAATTCAACTACGGATCTGCTTAGAAGGTCAGGGAAATCTCAAAGATTATACAATTAATGGTAGGGCCCTGGGTAGTGTTGTAGAACTGGAAGAGACATAGGGGTTCAAGTACACAATTCTTTGAACTTTGCATCACAAATAGATGGAGTGATTAAGAAGGTATTTCGCACACTTGCCTTCATTGCTCACACCTTTGAGTAATGGATTTGGAAAGTCATGTTGAGGTCTTACAGGATGTTGGTGAGGCCCCTTCTGGGGTACTGTGTGCAGTTCTGTTCGTCCTGCCATAGAAAGCAAATTATTAAGTTAGAGAGGGTTCAGAAAATATTTATCAGGATGTTGCCGGGAATGGAGGGTTTGAGATATAAATAATAAGCTGGGATTTTTTTTCACAGGAGAGTAGGAGATTGAGGGGTGACCTTATAGAGGTTTGTAAAATCATGAAGGTTCTAGATAAGGTGAATAGCAAGGGTCTTTTATCTAGGTTGGGGGAGTTCAAAACTAGGGAGCATATTTTTAAGGTGAGAGGAGAAAGTTTGAAAAAGGGCATGAGAGCAGTTCGAGGGTGGAAGGAACTGTCAGAGGAAGTGATGGATGCAGGTACAGTTACAACATTTAAAAGACATTTGGATAAGTCAATGAACAGGAAAAGTTTGGAGTGATATGGGCGAAATGCAGGCAAGTGGGACCAGTTTATTCTAGGATATGGGCAGCATGGATGAGTTGGATGGAAGGGTCTGTTTCCATGCTGTATTACTCTATGCTTAAGAGTATTTGGTTGTAATATACCTTTATCATAACTTCCACAATCTTTGCACAGGTTTGTCTAATTCCACTCTATTTCAACTGGAATTTGAAGAAAAATCTTTTGGAAATAGGCAAGACTTCTGAAGCAAAGGTATGCCTTCAGTAATGTGGATAATGTGAGAAAATACAGTGAGAGTAAAAAAAAACTAATACTCAACATCAATAATTGGTTACTACCTTACTTCCATTTATTTGCTATCTCATTAATGACATAATTGCCTCATTCATAGGCGGCTTGCATTCTTCCCTCCTCTCCCAAAAATCTGGATGGTGACCATTCCAAACATGAAAGTTTGAGTGTGGTGGATGCAGCTTGTTTCTTGTTAACTCTGGGCTCTCCATTCTAATGTCCCCGAATGCTCAATGGACAGTGCCTTCCTGCACCAGCTTCACCGCATTATTATAGCAGACCTCAGAATCCTCTTCAGGTCTCCGTGTCAGAGCTCAGGGACACTGCTAACTTGCAAACTCCTCCCAATTTGTTTCGTGCACAGAGACGCAGTGATTTCCTAGCTCTAAGCTTCATTCTTTAGCACTCACTCATTTTGTGATCACTTGGAGGCATCAGCCTCTGTGGATTGCATAGATTTTAGCCAGAGGGCAGGAAGGGTTAGTTGTCACAAAATTTGGGGTGAGTGAGAGCTGTTCAATGGAAATGCTGCATACAATAGTGAGGTTGGTAGCCCACAAGCATTAGTGGGGTTTGTGTCCATTGGCAGAGTTACTGTGAGTGTAGTAGTAGAGAGAAGCTGATAGCATTAATCTTGCAGAGCACAAAGACCATTGACCTTTCCCTGCAGTGCTATCTCTTCTATCTGACCCTGAAAGCACAAACCTGGGTTGTTACCTCTTTCCACGTCAGTTTTGTTTGGTCCCTTAATGTTCTGTAGTGGTTTGCTGGGTAGAGGATAGCCCTTTTCATGAACACCCTGGCCCCTGTCTGGAAAGGAGAATGCCAACGTCCCTTTCTGAAACACTTCGGTACCTGTTCCTGGCTTGCAGCAACTGAAGTAGTGTGCAGTTGGGCTTTAAATAGGACACTGTCGGCTTATACACAGGAAGTATACAATGGCAGCGGTGGGAGTTTCGCCTTTATTATAATTTAATGAGAAGGACATCAAAGAGGCCAGTTGTATAATTAATGAGGTGAGGAGTGGAAAGTAGGGTGAGAATAGTCACTGTGAGCCATGATAGGACAACTATCATGAAACTCTCCAAAAATAGCACAGCCTAAAACAATCTGAAAGTCCAACCCCCGACCTTAATTATGTCTGGTGCTGTTTAGCCATTCTTAAAGTGACAGTGACAGGCTTTAGTGTGGAAATGAAGATATTGCCACATAATCAAACATTCATTTTGAATGCAGCAATATAGGTTTGACAATCCCAAATAGCAAAAACAATGGTCTGTGTTTCCATTCTGATGGTAACATCTTATCTTTTGGTGTAATTTGGCTGATATTAGTGTAACAGATACAAAAGGTAAAATTTTAAGGGCAAGTTCTACTCTGTACAATTTGAATTAGCTTTAAAAGCATTGCTCTAGAAACAAGGAATCACCACTAAAAGTTTTGCTCATGGTGTTCACTTGCAATCCTTCAGTGAAGCTTTACAAATTAAAGTGGACTGTTTATGTACAAGGTCAGCAAAAGGTATGTTTTGAAAAGTTTTGATTTTTGAAAAGTTCCCAAGCGACTGGCTATTGAGCCCATACCTTTATGTTTTTCTAAAAGTCATTTTCAATCAGTTTAAAACATCACTCACAGATGGTGAATTGACACTGATTAAAACTTGTTTTTTGTGCAGGCAAACAAAACACTTTTTGCTACCTTATTTCACTGGTTGAAGGCAGATTTTGCCAATGTTGATAATACCAATATGTTTGACAGGCCAGGAAAATGGGCAAAGAAATGGCAGATGGTAGGAAGACTAGAGGAGTAAATTATTTTCTAAGTAGGGAAATTCTTCTGAAATCTAAACCACAAAGGGACTTAAGAGAATCCTGAACTTAGACTCCTAAGGTTAACATGCAGGTTCAGTTGGCAGTTAGAAAGTGTTAGTATTCATTTCAAGAGAGCTAGAATACAAGAGCAGAGATGTACTGCTGAGACAATATAAGGCTCTGGTCAGACAGGATTTGGAATATTCTGAGCAGTTTTGGGCTTCATATCTCAGGAAGGATGTGCCGGTATTGGAGGGACTCCAGATCAGGTTCACAAGAATGGTCCTGGGTATGAAAGGCTTGTCGTATGAGGAGAGGTTAAGGATTCTGGATTTGAACTCGATGGTGTTTAGAAAGAGAAAGGTGACCTAATTGAAAACTTTACAGAATACCAAGAGATGTGGATAGCGTGAACATGGAGAAGATGGTTCCAATAGAGGCTAGGACCGGATGGCATAGCCACAGAGCGAAGGAGGAATTTCTTCACCGAGTGGGTGGTGAATCTGTGGAACTCAATGCTGCAGAATAGCATGGAGGCAAATCATTAAGATAAATAGATAGGTTCTTGATTATCAGGGGGATCAAGGGTTACCAGGAGAAGGCTGGAGAATGGAGCTGAAAAACATATAAGCCATGATTGAATGGTGGAGCAAATACAATGGAGCAAATACAATGGGCCAAATAGCTTAATTCTGCTCCGAAATCTCATGGTCTTATATCTCATGCTTCACGTGCAATGTTTTTGAAACTAACTCACTCTCTCCTAACACAAAAGGTTGTGGAAATTGCAGTTATGAAAACTCCAAATGGTTCTTGAATTATTCAATTGTTTGCTCTGGTTGTATTGATATGAGGTAAAATGCACTGAAAACCAGCGTCATTGATTGGAAGCACCAATTCAACATATTTTGTTGCCTCCCCAGTCCTTTCTTTGCTGCTTTCTATTCCCTATTTTAACTTATATCTCATCTGTTGCACTTCCTTGTCGTCATATTCTCATCTTTGATAACCTAACTCACTCAATATCATTATGGCCTATCCAAATTTAATGTGTATAGTCACAATTTCTCTGTTTTAAGAGTCTAACTGAGTCTGTTTGCTGATTTTTACTCACCTAGCTGTCAGGGGAATTTTAAAGATTGGGTTTTCATGCAATCTTTTAAACATTGAAACTCAAAGAGTTTTCATATAAATAGTTCAAAAGTAATCATCTTTATTTTAGCTCTAGAAAGTATATAACAGGCACTCTGCATTGACAGCTGCAGGGAGATACAAGACAAAATCAGGGACAATTAAATATGTAAAAGTTAAAAATCTACAACCAAAGGAGTGCAACAAGCCTGTGAACAGCATTCAGTGACAAAATATACATTTTGACAAATTCGCCATGCTCATCTATCCAAACAGGAAAAAAAAAGACTAAATTGGAAACAACTCCCAACAAATACTTCATATAAATTTATAAATGTTCAGTAAGTTGGAACAGTTGATGATAAACTTCGAGTTAAATAGAGACGGGAAATATAGATCTTAAAAGTGGGTATCAGCTATGTTAAGCCAATGCTTGAACACAGTACTCTGATGAGACAGTTTACAGTTATCCTGAAAGATTTTGAACAATGTTCACCAGGGCCACATTGTAATTTGACAACATTAAGGAGATACTTATACCCTAACATTTTGCAACACCGGTATATTAAAAGACGATAGGCTTCCATGTGTCAGCCAAAGTAATGGTAGTTATGGTCATGTGACTTTTGTTTTGTTGCATGTGCACACATTTCACAGAAATGATGCACTATGTCATCACCATTCTCACAGCCTCCCTAAAACTGAACATAACTTCTGGTATCACAGGATATTTACTGTAACTTGTACATCATATTGACAAAAAAGCCTATTGAACCTTACAGAACAGAGAATTTATACAGAAGCCAGCTAAGAAGGATTGATCCTTGAGGTTTTTTGTTTGTTTTTGTTTTAAATTTACGCAGCAAAAGGCCAAATTTATAAATTTGTTTGGATGCCATGTGTTTTAAGGCACTTGAGACAATGCCAAAGCTTGTCTAACCTATGGTCTTTAAATTAGAATTTGTTTTAGGCAGATAAAGCCTTTGGACTTTATCTTACAGTTAGTTCAACAGCATTGGGCTCTTTTATAATATGGAAAATGCATCAAGTCAACTAAAAAGAAAAAAAAGGGGTTAAATCACAGACAGAGTCTCAACACCCAAAACAGATCAACTTATTTACAATAATATAGAGCTTGTGGTCCAATTAAATAAAAACAGTAGATACAATATTTTGAAAATACAAAGCTGCAAATATGACAAACCCTCTTGACCCACAGTATTTGGTTGCTACTTCACATGAGATTGTATCCAGAGTTTCCTCCTTCACTTTCACATTGTATTTACAGGTCTCCCTCCATTATTTCTATGCTCATCTTTCACAATTCACCAGTAATAGAAGTTACATTATAACCCTGACACTCTTGATGAATTTATCAATACAGAGAGAGCATAATTAAAGAAAACAGCCCAAGAAATACTTAAACATTGCTGATTTTTAAAAAAATCATGATTGGTAGATGTGTGGCATCTTTAAATATTGGAATGTGCACTGAGAAAATATGTTCGGCTTTTTCGTTAATTTTGCAGGACTTTGTATTGCCAAAGGAGAGTTGGTCATTTCACACCTACAGCTTAAAGAATTTTTATGGTGGCTTCCAAAGCAATACCCAGGTGAATTGTGGGCTATAAAGGATTACATCCATGTTTTTCTAAAGAGCATTTACCCTTAAATAAAGACTTGAGATTAAATTCAAAGTGACACCTTGTTAGTATTGAGGGTGATTAATATGTAAGGTAATTAGTGAGATTAGTGGATGATTGGTAGTGACCAACTTCTCACTTTGTCCCCTTTAGTGGTGTCATTCTACAATAGCACAGAAGAGTAGACGAAGAAAAACATTGCACTGATGAAGTAAAGTCCACATAGTCCAATGTTCCAATGGGTCTTTTATTCGTGTGTGAGAGAGAGAGAGAGAGAGAGAGAGAGAGAGAAAGAGAGCAACGACTGGTGGCGCTTTAACCTGAGGACCACACAACTCAGATAAGGCGAGAGGTTGAGAAGGAGAGTCCTTCATGGTAACCTCAGCCAGTGCAGGAATTGAACCCACTTGTTGGTGTTACTCTGTGTCTAGCTGTCTCATCGACTGTGCTAACTGACCCCCTTTTACTTTGATACAAGTCCTGCCCAAATCCCAGGTTGTCCAAAACTACCATCCAGTCAATCAGAGATATATTTTGAAAAGAAATGATGTAGAAATGCAACACTTTGTGCAGAACATGGTCCTAAACAGCAATGAGATATGCAACTGGATGATTAGTTTGCTGATGTTGTTTGAGGGATATTGGCTTGGATTCAAAAAAAGTTCATTACTTACATTTGATCCATTTTGAAGCTTTTGACTGGGAAGGAGGTCAGAATTCTATTCAAGGAAATCTTAAATAAAAGGCTAGATTTAAAATAAACACACCTTTGAGCAGCATGACTTAGAAATCTAACTGTAATAACAAATTATTAGACACAGTTCCATGAGCCCATAGTTTTCAGCCAGCATTTAAATGCAGTGGCATGTCAAACACAAACGATGACTATTAAAATGCATCTTCTGGCAGTATTTGACTGTCAGTATCTCTACATTGTGATACAGAGAAAGGTATTGGCCTTTACAACTTATAGGAGACCATTTTAATAGTATTTGATCAGGCAGGCACTCATATTCGAGTGGAAACAAAGTCCCAATAGCAACAGCAATTGTGCTTTATGCATATAAATATTGATGCCACTATTAAATATATCATTGGAACAGAGATGTAGTATCCAGACTAATAATGAATAAAGTGACTTAATGTGAAAAGTGAGGTTTAATGGTCCTTTTGGAGGGGGGTGGAGATACATACACACGCTTGTCTCTCACACACACGCAGATGTGCGTACTTGCACTTGAGTGGGAACATCCCAAATTCAATTCTATAGTAAGTATCATAGTCCCCTGAATATAAATCCCCTGAATAAATACCTACATTTGTCTTTTTATTTTAATTAGAAAAAAACCCTTAAGTTTACTGGTTTCAAATGACCCATTTTATAACCTTTTTTGAGTATTACTTGGTCTCTGGAGCAAAAGCAATAGTCACCTCAGTGAAGGGAAAGCCTTACATGTATGCTAATAAAACAGGTTGCTCTAGGACCACCATCTAAGTTGCTACTTTTCGATTCAGATCTAGAGTGTTTCTTTTTTGAAAGGAACACCATCGCAATTATCTAACGGCGTCGCTCCTAATTCCGCCATTGTCAGTGGGGCAGGCATCAGTCAAGGCATCATGGTGATCCAGAGCACTAATCCTCTTTCTGCTTTCTTTCCCATTTACTGGCAGTCTCTTTTCCACTTTCCTCTGACCAACATGCTGTCCTAGGCAAGGCAGAAGCAAGTTTGCAGGACAGATTTAGAAATCTGCATCCCATCCGGAGTTGTCATCAGGAGGTGGGTCGTCATTGTCTTCAGGGAAGCTGTCAAAGTTGCTTGTGTCTGTTGGAGATGTGACCTGCAAAAAGAAACTTCATGACATTTTCAGCTGACAACTCAAAGTAGATGAATTCTTATCTCTCGCTTTCAGTACTGAAAGGAGACTTGCAAGGCTGCAACATTACAACCAAGTTACTCCTCAACAAACAAAAGAAAACTTTTTTTGCAAGTATAAAATAAAAACTGAAAGTACTGCGGATGCTGTAAATCAGAAACGAAAACAGAAGTTGCTGGAAAAGTCAGAGTTAACGTTTCAGGTCCAGTGATTCTTCTTCAGAACCATGGAACTGAAGAAGGGTCACTTGAGATGAAACGTTAACTCTGATTTCTTTCCACAGATGCTGCCAGACCTGCTGAGCTTTTCCAGTAATTTCTGTTCTCGTTTTTTTTTTGCAATGTCATTCAAGACCTCAGGAAATTCCCAAAATATTCCACAGCCAATAAAATATTTAAGTTCAGTCACTGCAGCAAATGTAAGAAATGCACCAACTAAATTATTTTGTTCTTTCATGGGATTTGAGCATTGCTGGCAAGGCTAACCTTTATTGCCCATCCCTAATTGCCCATGAGATAGCGGTAGCGAGACACCTTGTTGAAGTACGGCTGTCCATTTGGTGCAGGCGCACATAAAATGCTATTAGAATGCTCCAGGATTTTCCTCATGTGACAGGAAGGAACAGTGATTTAGTTCCGAGTCAGGGTGGTATGTGACTTAAAAGGGAGCTTGCCAGTGGTGGTGTTCTCATGCATTCACTGTGCTCGTCTTTCTAAGTAGTAGAGGCCATTGTGTATGTATGACTGGAACAATGCACCTCACTATGTGATCTTTTTGCTTCCATGTTCACTCTAAACGTAGAGACTTACACAGCGTACTTGGTCTAGTGTGATAGAGGAACGTGAGGACTGCAGATGCTGGAGATCAGAGTCGAAGAGTGTGGTGCTGGAAAAGCACAGTCGGTCAGGCAACTTCCAGGGAGCAGGAGAATCTGCTCCACCCTTCTCTTTGACCTTCAACCCCACTTTCATCCATCTATCGCATTCCCAGGTATCTTCCTCCTAGCCCCACCCTCTCCCATTTATCTCTCAGCCCCCTTGAGCACTGCCTAATTCCTGATGAAGCGCTTATGCTCGAAACATCGATTGCTCCTTGGATGCTGCCTGACCTGCTGTGCTTTTCCAGCATCACACTCTACGACCATTGTGATAGAGGAAAATCGCTTGATCATCTAATTTGAAGAGCCTATTACCTTAAAGAAGACATAGTTTATTGCATAATATCAACTAGATACAGGTTACATTGATGAGTTTAGAAGATTGAGAGATATAATGAGGCGCTAAAGGGGATTAATAAAGTAGATGCACAAAGGATGTTTCCTCAGTGTAGAAGAATGTAGAAGAAGAGGTCATAATTTTAGGATATTGGGCAGCAGACTTAAAACAGAGATGAGGAGAAATTACTTCGCTCAAAGGGTCAAAAATCTGTGAAATTCATGACTCCAGAGTGCAGTGGCTGTTAGGGTGCTGGGTAAATTTAAGGAGGAGATAGACAGATTTTTAATTAGTAATAGTTGAAGGGTTATGGAGAGCAGGACTTTAAGGCCGAAATGAGGTCAGCCATGATTGTGTCAAATGGCAGAGCAGGCTCAAGGGGCTGAATTGCTTTCTCCTGATTGTAGTCGAGAGAGTGGTGCTGGAAAAGCACAACCGGTCAGGCAGCATCTGAGGAGCAGGAAAATCAACGTTTCAGGCTTGTGAGCAAAGGGGGTAGAGAGATTTCAATCTCCTGATTTTAGTTCTTACCTTCTTGTATGATACTCATTGTTACACAGAGTAGAAGTAGAAGTTTTGTTCACAAGTCCATTTGACATCATTATAGTGGGTGGTGTTTACGATACTCCACATTATTAAGCCTTTCAGATATATACAGCTCCCCCAAAACCTTTTACCCCATTATTAATATATGTTGATGGTGGGGGTTCAGCCCATTCAATGGCAAGGAGTGTTGGTTAGATTCACTCTTGTTGATGAGGGTAGCAGCCTGGCACTTGTGTGGCATGAATGTTGCCTATCACTTATCAACCTAAGCTTGGATCTTGTTGAGTCCCTGCTGTGTATTGGCATGGGCTGCTGCTGTGCCTGGGGAGTGTCAGTGAGCAGGACTGTCAACAATGTCTTCCACTACTTTGCTAATGACCAAGAATAGATCTTAGGGGTGATATTTTGCTAGGTAGGATTTGTCCTTGTTTTTGTGGACAGGAGGTATTTGGGCACTTTTTTTCCACTTTGATGGGTAGGTGCCTATGTTGTAGCTGTGCTAAAATAGCTGAGCTATAGGGCACAGCTAATTCTGGAGCACAAGTCTCCTCTAAAATTGTTGGGATGTTGTCTGACAGTACTGCCTCTGAAGAATGGACTATTGGAAATTCGCGTCTCTTTTTAATCCTCATTTTTGTGGAATATGGACATTGCTGGCTTACCAGCATTTATTGTCTGGCCCTAGTTGTCCTTGAGAACATAGAACAAACCCTTCTGCCCTTGATGTTGAGCCGACCTGTGAACTAATCTAAGCTCATTCCCTTACACTATCCCATCATCATCCATGTGTTTAGGGAGATTTAAGCAATCCTTGAATAATGTGGCTGAGTTGACTACATTGGCAGGCAGGGCATTCCACGCCCTTACACTCTCTGAGTAAAGAACCTGCCTCTGGCATCTGTCATAAATCTATCATCCCTCAATTTGTAGTTATATCCCCTCGTACAAGCTGACAACATCATCCTAGGAAAAAGACTTTCACCGTATACCCTATCTAATCCTCTGATCATCTTGTTTGTCTCTATCAAATCCCCTCTTAACCTCCTTCTTACCAATGAGAACAGATGCAAGTGTCTCAGCCTTTCCTCATAAAACCTTCCCTCCAGACCAGGCAACATCTCCTCCCACCTTTTCCAATGCTTCCACATACTTCCTGTAATGGGGTGACCAGAACTCTACACAATATTCCAAGTGTGGTCGCACTAGCGTTTTGTATAGTTGCAACATGACATTACGGCTCCGGAACTCAATCCCTCTACCAATAAAACCTAACACACTGTATGTCTTCTTAACAGCACTGTCAACCTGGGTGGCAACTTGCAGGGATCTATGTACATGCACTCCAAGATCCCACTGCACATCCGCACTACCAAGAATCTTTCCACTGACCCAGTATTCTGCCTTTCTGTTATTCTTCCCAAAATGCATCACCTCACATTTATCTGCATTGAACTCCACTTGGCATCTCTCAGTCCAATTCTGCAGATTATCCAAGTCCCCCTGCAACCTGCAACATTCTTCCACACTGCACTACTTCACCAACTTTAATGTCATCTGCAAACTTACTAACCTATCCACCTATGCCTGCATCTAAATCATTTATAAAAATGACAAACAGCTGTGGTCCCAAAACTAATCCTTGTGGCACACCACTCATAACCAGACTCTAGGCTGAATATTTTCCATCAACCACCACTCGCTGCCTTCTTTCAGAAAGCCAGTTTCTAATCTAAACTGCTAAATCTCCCTCAATTCCATGCCTTTGCATTTTCTCCAACTGCCTACTTCAGCTTTACTGAAGTCCACGTCAAATGCCCTACCCTCATCGGCATGCTTGGTCACCTTCTCAAAAGCTCAATGAGGTTTGTGAGTCATGACTTGCCCTTGAGAAACCATGTTGACGATCTGAAATCAAATTGTTGCTTCCGAGATTATTATAAATCCTATCTCTTATAATCCTTTCTAAATGTTTCCCAAAACATACGTAAGGCTCACTGGTCTATAATTACCTGGGCCATCTCTACTGCAATTCTTGAACAAGGGTACAACATTTGCAATCCTCCAGTCCTCTGGTACTAAAACTATATACAAATATGACTCAAAGATCAAAGCCAAAAGCTCTACCATCTTCTCCTTAGCTTCCCAGAGGATCCTCAGATAAATCCCATTCGGCCCAAGGATCTAAAGGACCTTGATCCTTTCTAGTCTACTATCTCGTATTTCAGTCTTCTCCACTACAATATTCTCCCTTTCCTGAGTGAAAACTGATGAGAAATGTTCATTTAGCACCTCCCTCGATCTCCACAGGGTCCACACACAACTTCCCACTTCTGTCTTTGACTGGCCCTATTTCTACTCTCTTCATCCTTTTATTCCTCACATACCTATAGAAAACTTTAGGGTTCTTCTTTATTTTACCTGCTAGAGACTGCTCATGTCCTCTCTTTGCTCTTCTTAACTCTCTCTTTAAATCCTTCCTAGTTAATCTGTAACTCTTCATTGCCTCATCTGAATCATTCATCTCATTGTCACATAAGCCTCCTTCTTCCGCTTAACAAGAGATGCAATTTCTGCAGTAAACTACGGTTCCCTCACCTTATCACTTCTTCCCTGCCTGATAGGGACATACCGATCAAGGACACACAATCTCTGTTCCTTAAACCAGCTCCACATTTCGATTGCCCCCATCCCCTGCATTTTGCTACCCCATTCTATGAATCCTAATTCTTGCCTAATTGCATTAAAATTGCCCTTGCCCCATCGATAACTCTTGCCCTGTGGCATGTACCTATCCATTTCCATTGCAAAATTAAACATTATGGTCAGTCTCTCCAAAGTGCTCACCTACCACTAAATCAAACAGCTGGCCTGCTTCTTTGCGAAGCACCAGATCCAGTGTGGCCTCCCCTCTTGTCAGTCCTTCGACATACTGTGTCAGGAAACCCTCCTGCACACATTGGACAAAAACTGATCCATCTGATGTACTAGAGTTAAAGCATTTCCAGTCAATGTTGGGGAAGTTAAAGTCCCCCATAATGACCACCCTTTTCTTTTCACTCCTACCCAGAATAATTTTGCCAATCCTCTCCTCCACCTCCCCGGAACTCTGTGGAGGTCTATAAAAAACTTCAAGCAGTGTGACTTCTCCTCTCCTGTTTCTAACCTCACCCCATACCACCTCAGTAGGTGAGTTCTCGTCACTCAGGGATGGTGAGCTGCCTTCTTGAGCTACTGCATTCCACCTGCTGTGGGTTGACTTGCAATGCCATTAGTGAGGGAATTCCAGGATTTTGACCCAGCCTCAATGAAGGAATGCTGACTTATTTCCAAGTCAGGATGGTGAGTAGCTTGCAGGGGAGCTTGAAAATGCTGGTGTTCCCATATAACTGCTGCCCTGGTCCTTCTAGATGGAAGTGGTTGTGGGTTTGGAAGGTGATGCCTGAGGATCGAAGGTGAATTTCTGCAGTGCATCTTGTAGATAGTACACATTGCTGCTACTGAGCGTTGGAGGTGATGGGAGTGGATGTTTGTGGATGCAGTGCCAATCAAACAGATTGCTTTGTCCTGAATGGTGTCAAGCTTCGAGTATTGTTGGGGCTGCACTCAGCTAGGCAAGTGGAGAGTATTCTATCACACTCATGACTTGTGCTTTGTAGATAGTGGACAAGCTTTCAGGAGTCAGAAGGTGTGTTACTTGCAGCAGTATTCCTAGCCTCTGACCTGCTGTTGCAGCCACCATATATGGCGAGTCCAGTGAGTTTCTGATCAATGGTAACTTCCAGGATGTTGATAGTGAGGGATTCAGTGATGGTAACACCATTGAATGTCAAGGGGCAGTGGTTAGATTGTCTCTTGTGTGATGATCATAATCTGGCATTTGTGTGGTGTGAATGTTACTTGCCACTTGTCACCTTGGATATTATCTAGATCTTGTTGTATTTGGACATGATCTGCTGCAATGTCCAAAGAGTCGCGAATGGTGCTGAATGTTGTGTGATCATCGGCAAACATCCACACTTCTGACTTTGTGGTGGACGGAAATTGATGAAGCACCTGAAGATGGTTGGACATTACCCTGAGGAACTCCATAAGAGATGTCTTGGAGCTGAGATGACTGTCGTCCAACAACCACAACCATCTTCTTATGTATCAGGTACAACTCCAATCACCAAAGAGGTTGCCCCCTGATACCCATTCATTCCAGTTTTGCTAGGGCTCCTTGGTGTCACACTTGGTTGAATGCAGCCTTGATGTCAAGGGCTGTCACTGTTACCTCACGACTGGAATTCAGCTCTTTTGTCCATGTTTGAACCAAGGTTATAATGAGGTCAGGAGCTGAATGGTCCTGGTAGAACCCAAACTGGGCATCACTGAGCAGGTTATTGCTGAGCAGGTGCTGCTTGATGGACTGTTGATCACACCTCCTATCATTTTACTCTTTAAAACTGAATATTTACCATATCGCATGAGATTTCTTTTAACTGGTATTACAGTAGTCACTAGGCTTCTATAAATATAAATAGATCTCTAGAATTTGAAACAATTATAGGACACTGTGGACAACATGCCTCTAAGTTCAGTAAATCTATATGCACAGCTGTGAATTTTGAACAATACCCAATGTTACCACATTCTCATGACATTCGACTATTCTCTATTTTAAAGAAGAGGTATTTGGGGAAATTGGGAAAGAACAGACGGGAAATTGGTAGTCCAGGAGCTAAGAAACAACCAGTCCAAGGGTGAGGCAGGAAGAGGTGGGGGATGAGGTAATGCGCAGTCAGTGTCTGTGATGTGGGTCAGGTCTCTAGTTATCCACAAGTTAGACTAGATTTGCAATCTCTAATTGTTGAACTGTTCCAAGTTGGTCAGCCTGAATCTAAATTACTTGCAGATGCTGGAATCTGAACTGAAAACAAAAAAATGCTGGCAATCTCAGTGGATCAGGCAGCATTCATAGAGAGAGAGCAAGCTAACGTTTCAAATCTATGATGTGGAAATGCCAGTGTTGGACTGGGGTGGACAAAGTTAAAAATCACACAACACCAGGTTATAGCCCACCAGGTTTATTTGGAAGCACTAGTTATCAGAGCGCTGCCAGATGACTTTTCATCGGAGCTGAAGTGTGGAGGGGCCAGCATTTATATAATACTGGGGGTGGTTGGTGGGCAAGAAAGGATGTTGATAGTTCAGATTAAGTGATTGGAATGTGAGAATGGCAGGAAAATTGTGTGCCTCCTACCAGACTGGAAGGAACAGACAGACAGTCTCACTGGGGTGGGGGAAGGGGAGAGAGGGTGACAGAGAATGTAACAAGCAATGCTAAAAGAAAGGGAAGAATTGGGTTCACAATTTGAAGGTGTTGAAATAAATATTGAGCCCAGAAGGGTGTAAACTGCCCAGTCTGAAGATGAGATGTTGTTCCTCCAGTTTGCGCTGTGATTCACTGGAGCACTGCAGCATGTTGAGGACAGACAAGTGAGCATGCAAGCAGGATGCTGTATTAAAATGACCGGCTCAAAGAGTTGGAAAGACTAAGGTCATCTCCATCCATAAAAAGAAATGGAAGGGTGTGAAAATATGAGAATTGAAAGGCTTGCATAGAGGTAAAGATGCTGTGGTTCTGTTCACCGAAGTGGAAGTTTTTGTTGCAAACGTTTCGTCCCCTGTCTAGGTGACATCCTCAGTGCTTGGGAGCCTCCTGTGAAGCGCTTCTGTGGTGTTTCCTCCGGCATTTATAGTGGCCTGTCCCTGCCACTTCCGGTTGTCAGTTTCGGCTGTCCGCTGTAGTGGCCAGTATATTGGGTCCAGGTCGATGTGTTTGTTGATGGAGTTTGTGTATGAGTGCCATGCTTCTAGGAATTCCCTGGCTGTTCTTTGTTTGGCTTGCCCTATAATGGTAGTGTTGTCCCAGTCAAATACATGTTGCTTGTCGTCTGCGTGTGTGGCTACTAAGACACACAGACCAAGTCCTGAACTATGAAAGCAACCACCCCAATACACACAAAC
>NC_057731.1:9036180-9048728 GCF_004010195.1 Chiloscyllium plagiosum | reverse complement strand
CTGCCGCTTCCAGTTGTTAGTTTCAGCTGTCCGCTGTAGTGGCCGGGAAAGGGCACTACCATTATAGGGCAAGCCAAACAGAGAACAGCCAGGGAATTCCTAGAAGCATGGCACTCATCCACAAACTCCATCAACAAACACATCGACCTGGACCCAATATACCGGCCACTACAGCGGACAGCTGAAACTGACAACCGGAAGCGGCAGGGACAGGCCACTATAAATGCCGGAGGAAACACCACAGAAGCGCTTCACAGGAGGCTCCCAAGCACTGAGGATGTCACCTAGACAGGGGACGAAACGTTTGCAACAAAAACTTCCAGCTCGGCGAACAGAACCACAGCAACGAGCACCTGAGCAACAAATCTTCTCACAAACTTTGAATAGAGGTAAAGAAGTTAAAAGAAAGGATAGGACTGGAAATGTCAGATTTGGGAAAATGATGTTACAGACTGCCAACACCAGGAGTAAGATGATATGGGCTGCAGCACCAGCTATAGGCCTCCAACATGACGATGTGTCTAACCAGGAATATCAAACCTCCTCTCAGTTCGTGACCTCAATTCAATCTTGCTGCAGAGAAAACACGGAAACTAGCATGATGTTTGAATTTTACACTGTTTCTAGGATAGAGAATTAAATCTGATTCTGCACCTAAAATGTCTAATTATAAGTTTATCTCCTCCCTTTTCATGGTCCAAGGTCCCAAGCATACCTTCCAGCTTGAACCGTGATATAAAGTATTGCTTTCCCATTAGCATGTTGTATTCACTTCTCAAAATGCCACTGCTTTTAAACTGAGGAGACAAAGTGCCAACTGGGTGACCACTTTGCTGAACACCTTAGTGTAATCTGCAAGTGTCATACAGTGTTTCTAATGATTTGCCATTTTAATTCTCTGTCCCCACTCTCATCAACTCTTTTAGATGAACAATTTTTTATTGTAACTGCTCTGCCTTTATTGTTTTGGATGGTCGCAAATGGTGGACATGTTAACTCTATTTCCCTCTCTCCACAGATGCTTCAGATTTGAAGAGATTAGATTAGATTCCCTACAGTGTGGAAACAGGCCCTTCAGCCCAACCAGTCCACACCGACCCTCCGAAGAATAACCCACCCAGACCCATCTCCCCCTGACCAATGCACCTAACACTATGGGCAATTTAGCATGGCCAATTCAACCCATGTAGACACGGGGAGAATGTGCAAACTCCACACAGACAGTCATCCAAGGCTGGAATCGAACCTGGGACCCTGGTGCTGTGAGGCTGCAGTGCTAACCACTGAGCCACTGTGCCGCCCCAATTTGCTGTGTATCTGGAACATGTGCCATTTTCTTTGCTCATGATTTTATTTTCATTGGGTTTGAGTTATAATTAGTTTGGGAGAAAGAACCAACATGGACTTGAAGAACACATTATCAATACCTGGCTGGGTACCTCAAATACCTTCAGATTTAATTAGTTATTGTTGTCATAAGCACAAATACAGCAGTCAGGTTCCCACAAACTGAAAATCAGATTTACAAAGAGCTAATTAATTTTGGTTATGGGGAAAATGTTGAACATTGAGAGAACTCAGGATGTACTGGCATGTAAACCAAACTTGATTTGGAGTCTCAGGTTACTATGTTAACACAAGGAAAAAGCCACAAGATATACACAGCACTGAGGTATCAGTCGATACAGTGTACTTATGCGCTGGCATTGAAACACCGACCACATAACTCAGAGGTAAGATTGCTATGGAACCTGTCACACTAGTATCAAGAGGAAAATTACAAATGTGGCAATTTGCTATCAGCTATCAGGTGTTGGAGCTTTAATCATGATTATTGAACATAATTGCCAGCCATGGAATAGCTGTAATTTCAACTTTATCAGAAATAAAATGTCATCACCAACAGTAATTCTGTGCAAAGGCACTTGCTCACAACGGAGAGAAAAATCCCTTAAACTTTCCAAATCTGATACATCAGAATGATTTTAAGAGATCAACCTTAGCTTGGGCCCTAATGCTCTATGCTTTTGAGTAATACATTAACTCCTTACTTAGAAACACCCTCAGAATCATAGCAGTTAGTTATTACTTGCCAGAGAACAGTTTAGAAATCTGGCAGATCCTGTTTAATAAATTATTTAACCTAGGTACAACAGGTATGACCAGCAATTATATAAGAATACCTCTGCTGTACACTTACACTGGATACGATTGGAGGTGTTAATGTGCCTTTTCTTAATCCTTCCCAGTTAAAACCTTCAAACCATCTGGAAAAGAAAAGCAAATTTCCTTTGTTGTAAATCTGTTAAAATTTGATGTATTTTCCATTTTATATCAAATAACTTTACTAAAAGCTTCCAAAGCAGGCACATTGTAAGTCAGCCAAGGGTCTTTGTGGGTTCTCCCTAAGCCCTTTGAGATCTGCAAATGCATTAAGGACCAGAAATAGTCTACAAATGCTTCAGATAAATTTTAAAGGAGATTTAGAATGGCACAACTCAATCTATGAGTTTTCTTAGGATCTCAAGACCAATATCCTTCTGGCACAGAACTGTTTGACATTGTTTGTGTTTAACTGATTCATCCAGTACCATGCACATTGTGGCAAGGAAGAAAACAATTCAGAGGGAAGTAGTGAAAGGTGTACTTAGACAAGCTTTCCTCCTGATAATGAAGACCACGCATTTCATTGTTGCAATTACAGTATGTGGGTGAAATGGCATAATGCATTTGCCAAGTTTTTGAGGGGAGGATAGCATTAAATGGCACTTCAGGGAAGGACTTGAAGGAATTGGTGACTCACTTATCAAGAAAATTTGTGTATATGGCAATCAGCTGCAAGAGAGTTTCTGATCAGAAGCAGGTTTAGCTGTAATTACGGATGACAGCAAGTGGAACAGGACAGGAAATTAATTTGATAAATACCACATTAATAAACATAAGTGTACAAAAGATGAGATTTTCAATGAAGTGTGGATGACGTAATGGCTAATGCAGAAGCCTAAGTCCTACCATTGTGTAGTACCAAAGGAGATTGGAATCTCATGCATAATTTATATCCGAGTCCCCAGTTTCCAACCGCAGCATTTTCAAAGAAACTTTATAAAAGTTTTTTTTCTCAATCTTAACTGAGATATAAATCCGTCTCAATGTTTCTTTCCTGGTTGTCTCTCTTAACATTTTAACTAGCATCAGTAACTCAATGTACATGTTAATGAAGACTCACTCATTTTAATTGAAACTTGATTCAGGTCGCCTAACAAGGAAAACAAAAACCCTCTGAATACTGACTGCACAGTCAATAATTTTTCATGAAGAATAGCAATTTGAAGCAAGCGGACAAAAGTAGATGATCCACTCATTAAATCAACACATAGATTACTACATTATAATGTATAAATAGTGATCCAGAGCCCCACATATTTTTAAAAAACTGGTTTTCTTTATTGTTGCCACAAGATACTAAAGGAACTTGTTTAACTCTAACACAACGTTGCATAGAGGTGTGACTAAGGATCCACTCACTTGTGCTTTTGAATATCTTTAACTCCATTTTTCAAGTTCCCAAGTCTTTCTGAAGGATTGTCCCTGTTATAAGAGCAGAAAAACATTTTGAATGATTGAAGTCCTCTTTAATACTTCGACTTTATGGTTGTGCTTTGACTTGCAGCACGAAACAAATAAGAGTGATACGAGGAGAGGGAGAACCTGCACTGACTTCTTCGTCTAGGTGTTGAACATAGGCAATTGCTCAAATAGGACTCTAACCAGTTATAGGTTGAATTTTTTTACATCTCTCCTCTGACCAAATTGAGTAGGAACACACCTGCATAGTTTCTTGATGAGGTTAGCAGCATTTTTGGTAATCTTCTTTGGAAATTCAATCATGTCAATCCCACGAAGTATGATGTTATATGTCTTCATGGGGTCGGGACCTGAGAATGGTGGGCTTTGTGAAAACGAAGAGGCAACATAGAATTAGAATGAGTTTCACATTAAGACTTGGAAACCATTAGCTTTTCTTGTCTCAAAACAATTAATACAAGCTCAAGATTATTATGTCAATTCCATTCTTATAATTGATTTTCTTCTGCATGATGCTTGTTTCTTGCCAAAGAATAAAAATAACCCTGCTCTCACAAGAAATAACTTGTACTGACATAAAACACTTCATATTCTCTGAGTGTCCCCAATTACATCACAATTAACCAATGATTTTCCAACATTTATTTGTGGCCAAGTGCAGAAGCCAATTTGTACAAAAGGGCCCATCAACAACCCAGGGTAGAATAGTTGGTTAAATTGGTTCTTCTGCGGGTTTTGAGAAGATTTGTAGCTCAGGTTGAGATTTTGGATGTAGGCTTGCTCGCTGAGCTGCAAGGTTCATTTCCAGACCTTTTGTTACCTTACTGGGTAACATCTTCAGTGGGCCTCAGGCGAAGCAATGCTGAAAGTTCCTGCTTTTTAATTTATATGTTTGGGTTGGTGATGTTATTTCCTGTGGTGAAGTCACTTCCTGCTCCTTTTCTCAGGGGGTGGTAGATGGGGTCCAACTCAATGTGTTTGTTGATAAAGTTCCGGTTGTAGAGTTCTCCCCTACATCAAAGACATCTCTGAAATGACTGCCAGACTACTCAGACCCCTTGGCACCATGGTAGCCCACAAACCCACAAACACACTAAAGCAGCAGCTAATGAACTTGAAAGACCCCATACAGACAATGAACAAAACTAACGTCATTTACAAAATATCATGCAAGGACTGTAACAAACACTACATTGGACAAACAGGCAGAAAACTAGCCACCAGGATACATGAACACCAACTAGCCACAAAAAGACATGACCCTCTCTCACTAGTATCCTCACATACAGATGAGGAAGGACACCACTTTGACTGGGACAACACATCCATCCTAGGACAAGCCAAACAAAGACAAGCATGAGAATTCCTAGAAGCATGGCATTCCAACCGGAACTCGACAACAAACACATTGAATTCGACCACATCTACCACTCCCTGAGAAAAGGAACAGGAAGTGACCACTACAGGAAATGACATCACCAACCCAAAGAAACCCAAACATATAAATAGAAAGCAGGAACTTTCAGCATTGCTTCACCTGAGGCCCACTGAAGATGTTACCTAGTAAGGTAACGAAACGTTTGGAAATGAACCTTGAAACTCAGCGAGCAAACCTACATCCACAGTTGGTTCTTCAGTCATGTTATTTTAGATATTTCTAATCAGTAAGATCCAAGAAAGAGCAATGGGTTAAATGGTCATTTAATCAGATTACTGTGCTTGGTGAATTGATGGACACAGAGATGACCACAATTTTTTCCCTTTTCAGTATGGACTAAGGGATCTTATCTGTCCCCCTGAGTAGTCAGATGAAATGTTGGTTCACTGTCACATCTGAAGGACAGTTCCTTAGTCAATAGAGAAGGTCATCGGTATCAATGTGCAGTGTAGGCCTGAATGGTGTAATCTAACTGTGATTTGAGACTTTAGCTCCAACTTCTGCCTCAGAGGCAAGAGTGCTACCAAGTCAGCCAGGCAGGTAGTTTCTCATCAATATTTACAGCAGCATTGAGATTGCAACTGTAACAGCGTTATTTTCCTGTTAAGTTGAAAAATGTGGTGCTGGAAAAACACAGCAGGCCAGACAGCATCCGAGGAGCAGGGGAATCGACATTTCGGGCATAAGCCCTTCTTCAGGAGGGCTCCTGTTGAGTCTGTTTATGAGCTTGAATTCAGTTTGAGCTAACTTATGACTTTCCCGAGGTGATAAATGGCAGCAGTCAGGGATAAATTGTACAGGGGTGCATGGCTTATGTATCGGCAGCTGTACAGGGCCCTGGTGAGACTGCACCTGGAGTATTGTGTTCAGTGTTTGGTCTCCAAATTTGAGGAAAGACATTCTGGCTATTGAGGGAGTGCAACGTAGGTTCACGAGGTCAATTCTCAGAATGGCGGGACTATCAAATGTTGAAAGGTTGGAGCGACTAGGCTTGTATGCACTTGAGTTTGGAAGGATGAGAGGGGATCTGACTGAGACATATAAGATTATTAAAGGATTGGACACCCTGGAGGCAGAAAGCATTTTTCCGCTGATGGGTGAGTCCAGAACCAGAGGACACAGTTTAAAAATAAGGAGTAGGGCATTTAAAACAGAGTTGAGGAGAAACTTCTTCACCCAGAGAGTAGTGGATATATGGAATGCTCTGCCCAAAAGGCAGTGGAGGCCAAGTCTCTGGATACTTTCAAGAATGAGATGGATAGAGCTCTTGAGGATAGTGGAATCAAGGGTTATGGGGATAAGGCAGGAACAGGATACTGATTGTGGATGATCAGCCATGATCATAATGATTGGTGGTGCTGGCTTGAAGGGCTGAATGCCCTACTCTGGCACCTATTGTCTATTGTATTCTAATGACTTTTAAAGAGACAGACTGCGTGTTTCAAAATGTTTACACATGGCATTGTTTGCAGCCCTTTCACAGTTAGAGAAATAATATGGAACTGGAGAGTCAGAATCGCAAAGTATGGTGCTGGAAAAGCACAGCAGATCAGGCAGCATCCCAGGAGCAGGAGAATCAACATTTCGGGCACAAGTCCTTTATCAGAAAATGTTGCTGCTGCATTTTGACAGGAATTGTGTACTATGCCTTCAAGCCTTGTAATATGTTCAGGATGGATGAGCTTATTGAAATAGCTGTAGGTAACAAGGGGCACTATAAATGTATTTTCTCACCTGCCAGTCAGGAGTTCATACATAAGGATTCCTAGTGACCAGTAATCTGCTGATATGTCATGGCCTTTGTTCAAGATGATTTCTGGAGCCACATATTCAGGAGTCCCACAGAATGTCCATGTTTTCTTCCCAAACCCTATCTTCTTGGCAAACCCAAAGTCCACCTAGTCACACAGAGACAAATAGCTTTAATTTGTGACTTTGCAAAATCCTTCTGGCCTGTAGTTTGCAACATAACATTTTGAGTGGCTAATAGAGACACTAATTAATGTTTGGCATAGACATTATTTAGACTCCAAACTCAATCTTCATTCACTGCATTGTGCCAAGTGGTGAAGTCAATATATGTAAATTCATGTATACAGTTTTCCTTATAATGATGGTAACATATTTCTTTCCCATCAGGGTGGGAAGTTAATCTGGGTTTTGATGCACAACCATTGCACCAATAATCAACATCTGGAACAATTTGAGCAGAATACTGAACCAGATGGATTGTGACCTGGAGCTTCCATTGTCACAGGAAATGGAAATCTAAGTTAGGGAAGAAAAAAATTTCCACGTGCTGTGGCCAGACCATGAACCTAGAAGTCAATATTTAAAATATACGACCTTGATCTCTGAACGAGACTGCCCAAGGAGATGGTGTTCATCAACAAAACCCAAGAGTTTGAGATATGAGCCTCATATTCATGTTGGACAGAGGAAAGCAGAGCAATCAAAAACAAAATATTTGCTTAAAAAAAAAACAACCAATGTGCAGAACCCAGTTGAGAATCAATGGAAGCAAAACAGAAATGGTTATAATGTAAAATAATGGCCAGAAGAGGAACAGCCAGAAATGGTTATAATGTAAAATAATGGCCAGAAGAGGAACAGCCAGAAGAATTGAACGGCTTATGTTCTTGGGATTTATTTGAGTATTATTATGAAAAAAATCAGCTGTCAAAGGTTTTTCATCATACACTCATCAGGATAGAACTTTGCACAGGAAACAACAATTTATGTTGCAAGAGAACAGGGTGCTGATTGGTTGGCACTTGGACTCTGACTGGTTGAGCTGGTGCCATGGCAAATGCAACATTTATTCCCAAAGTAAATACAGAAAGTACTGGAAAAGGTCAGCAGGTCTGACCTAGGGTTCTGAGGAAGGGTCACTCGACTTGAAGTGTTAACTCTGATCTCTCTCCACAGATGCTGCCAGACCTGCTGAGCTTTTCCAACAATTTCTGTTTTTGTTTCTGATTTACAGCATCCACAGTTTTTATTTCTTCCCAAATGATTGTTTAAATTCAAACCTGGCAGTTGACTCTGAATACTTGGAGGTGTAGCCATGGGGGAATTTCCTGGGGACATGTTGTTCACCAATCTTTCAACTAAATGCTTTGGTTAATTAACCATGTTAAGCCACTTGTGAATTCTAGCTAGCATTGGATTCAGTGCTGCACTCTATAAACTGAAGGTTTAATTAGCCAGCCAAGGGTGGTTCTAATTTTCCCCTTGCCCCAGCAAACCCATTCCAGTGGCATTACAGAAGCTAATAAGACTGTAGTCCATTTTAATAAGCACAATGTTCGAGTACTCACCAGTTTAGCGTAACCCCGATGATCAAGGATTAAATTCTCTGGCTTGAGGTCCCTATAAATAATTCCTTTGGAATGCAAATAGGCAAAAGCTTCCACCACACAGGCTGTGTAGAAACGGGTGGTAGCATCATCAAATGAACCTCTGCAAGAAAAACACCAAAAAAATACATTTTCCTGTTTCACTTGACCCGTGATGTGTTAATTGTATGGTTTAGATTGGCATGAGATGCAGCTAGTGGTACAGCCAGGCAATGGTGCAACATGTTGGACTCCACCTTGATGTCATGCGTGCACACTCCATTATCGTGAGGTACAGTGTGAGTTTTCATGGGGGAGCTGGCTGAAGGAGTGGAATCCTGGATGTCAACGCATGCAAGGTTATTTTCAGAGACTGAATGGAAACCTATTGAATGAATCTGTCCCTCCACAAACTTAGTGGATTTGCTTCAAAACAGTTAGTTTCTCTGTGAAAATATTGGAGAGGAACCTGTGACAAGGGTTTGCAAAATAACAGTATACAATTGTAACAGATGGAACATCAGGCCTTTGAGTTGATGGAGTTCACGGTGAAACGTGGACTTCAGACGTTTTTAGATCTTGAACCACCAGAATATTACAGTAAACTGAAGAAACCATAGCTTCGGCACTGGAGACATAAATGCCAAACAAACAGAGTTGTTATCCCATGCAATGGACTAACACCTAACACAATGAAAATGGATCAAGTGGGGTCCTTTAGATGGATGACGCAAGCTGGATGGGTGGAGTGGCTTGTTTGCACGTTCCAATTTATGTGATTGCAGTTGAACTGTTTAAATACACATACCTTTTAATATTGTCTTCTTTGTATCTATGAAAAAAGGTCAACAAAATATTATTCAAGAAAAAGGGGATGCTACCAGATAGCTGGGAATTTGTCCATTTAAGGCCAGTGACCTGTTATTAATGTTTCAATAGAGTTTGGGCACTAGGAGCTATTGGTTTCTTTTTAAAGAAATATTCTGTCAGCTTAAAATATGGGGAGAATTTTCATCTTCTTTGCCTGGGCACACTTGGGAGAGGGTGCTGCCCACCCATTGGATAGCCTTTCCAACTTTCATCCTGCCAACCTCAATGATGTAAAGTTTTGTGGACACTATAGTTGACAAGAGGCGTAATTACATTACTGTCCAACGACAATGGCCATATTCATAATCCAGGCCTTTCGACTGCTGATCAAGTTGCATAACCAAAACCTAAATCTTGTTTTTTGTTAAAATGCCAATCCTTGGGATTACCCTTTAGCTCTCTCTCTCTCATAACCTACTATGTTGCAATTTGTTTTGAGAAATGAGTTTATGACTCATTGTAAACAAATGCTGGCACATTTGCCAAAAGAACAGGCTGTTGTTGGACAAAATGTGAAGAATTAATTCATTGAGGGCAGAACAATTTAACTTACTCTGCCTTCTCTCCAGCACAGATGTTTCCCAAAGCACTTTAGAGATTAAATCAACATTTTCAAAAAATATTCATTTTATACAAGTGTACGCTTATCCACCAATCAAACAGAGAGACAATCATATAATCATAGAATCCCTACAGTGTGGAAAAAGGCCTTTCAGTCCACACAGACCCTCCAAAATGTCCTACCCAAATCCATTCCTAATTACTCTACATTTACCCCTGATTAATGCACAAAACCTACACATCCCTGAACATTACGGGCAACTTAGCGTGGCCAATTCACCTAATCTGTACATTTTTGGATCCAAGCAGTATAAGAAGCAACCATTCCTAGGATGCTAAGCTCCTGCAGATTTTTCACGTTCAGAATATAGAGCCAAGTTTTACTGCAATATGATACACCTCAAAGCAAACACTGGATGGGATCATGGATTTAAATACTTTACTGTCAAATGTTCAGTTCCAACCTTGATCAGGCAAATAATTTATTGCCACAACACAACTATTTCAATATTGCTGGATCTTTCAGTCAGTCATGAAGATACACTGTTTACTGCTACCCTTTGAGAAAGCTGTCCACAATGATCTAGTGATCTCTGCATTATCAATATTTCCTCTCTCAAGTTTGAACTTGATATCAATGGGGATCTCAAGGCATTGAGTGACAGTGATATCACTAAGCACGCAGGCAAACATCATGGTGGAATTCAACACTGCATCCTGTCGAGAAAAGTATAATTGCTAATAGCAACTTATGAATTTTGACATACAGCTGCTCATTTGCATATTTCTGAAGCTGCTGTAAATTGACTGGAGCAATAACATTGAACACTGACAACTTCACCATCATCACAACTGCAAAATCCAGATCCTTGTACATTAGGTCCACTTATGGTCATGTCCATGGCCAAACTTTAAGGGATGAGAGGGAGCTTGAGAATATTAATAGCGTAAAGGACTGAATGAAAAGAATGGTCCTATTTGTATTTCTGCTGTGTACTACAATGGAATAGGCGGTGTCTGGTTCATTTTATTCATTCAGATGGTTCACCTATACGATCGAATACATTGAGCACCATCACAATGATAAGAATGATCATTAGGCCATCTAGCTCAGCCCTTGTAGACAATACTTTCACTGCGCCTTACTAAATCAATCTGACTTTTAATGATTCCCAAGCTGAGATTACACCCAGTGTGGAAAATTTAATTGAAAAATACATTAAAAATAATAGGCTACATTAGACCTGTCACTTTGGTTAAGTGTGATGGTTTTAATTTTCTGCTCAGATTTTTCCCCAGATTTTAATAGGTTTCACAGGATACTAGTCATTAATGACTTAACGTGAAATCCTTTCATTATTTCCAAAGCATGTTTTGAGGAACACAGCTCTTGCTACAGGACAGCAGATGGCACCACAGGATAGGAGAGTTGTATTGGGTAATCCAATTGTAAATTCTCACAATATACAAAGGTCAGGTAAAAACGTTTGATGGACAGAATAATTTAACATGATTAGAAGAGCTTCTCATATTTTATTATTAATACCACATACCATGAATCAGTTAGGTATTTTCAATTACTCAGTTCTTGGATTTATCATTAAAGCTGTTCAAAAGAAGGAATGGCACATGATTCAACCAATAACAACAGTTTATACGAATTAGGTTCAAGAGGCTACAGAGTGATGAGTATGTTTCAGACAGAGATATGAGTGAGGTGAGTGAGAGAGAGAGAGAGAGGGACCATGTGTTCACAATGTGAGAGAGTTACTGTGAATACGGGAGTAAGCAAGGATGGAGAGTTTGGGGAGGGAGATCAAACTGCATTCCAAATAGTTCATCTAAGAGACCATGAGGGAAGAAGGAGAGTGAGAGAAATTAAGTGGAGGTAGATACTATCACACATCTCCTGCTGGAATGTGCCTTTTTTGAAGGAAGTCTGCAGAGAGATGCAGTGGTCCTTGTCGAAGTTCACCCCAAGCAGCTCTGTGATGCAGGACTCTGTGCTATACGGTCTGTGCTCCGGGACACACGTTGAGACAAACATCGACTTATGTTCTTATAGGAATTAAGGGATATGGTGCGAGTGTGGGTAAGTGGAACTAAGGCCACGAAAAGATCAGCCATGATGATGGAGAAGACTCAAAGGGCTAGATGGTCTACACTTGCTCCTAGTTTTTATGTTCTTATGACGGTGCCTGGAGGAACATCAATTAGGGTGAAAGATGCTCTTTGTTCTGTCAGATACTTGCTGATCTTCCAGAACAAAGAGTTGACCTCGACCGAGTGTTGCAGACTGACACATTCCAAGGTCTAGGACTGTGTGCTAACGGACACACTAAAGCTTGGAGCAGCTGCCACCAAGGCGCAGTGAGGAAAGACCACTGTCTGAGGTCCTTCTGCCGAAGGTAATTGGGGAGGCACTCAGTTATTGGATCCTCTGGCAATGTTATCCAAGTTAGAAATCCTTTGGTTTGTTTGGTGGATAGAGTCAAACTCCAATGTTTGTTTGCTTCTTCCTTGATATATTACTGCACAGAACCGAACTGCTTCAGTGACTATGTATGTATATTAAATAAATAAAATGTATCTTTGAAATAAAAAGATTGAGAGTAAGGGAGGGAGACAGAATGTTCAAAAGCAAAACAGTTTGTGTGAGAGAGTGAAGAGAAGGGAGAACGAGGGTGACTGCTGGTGTTTTATGTCAGGATATGAGAGTATAGGGGTGAGAGAGTGTGCAAGGGGAGAGATTGTGA
>NC_057731.1:9014317-9033180 GCF_004010195.1 Chiloscyllium plagiosum | reverse complement strand
GGGGGTGGAGTGAGAGTGAAGGGAAGAAGGTGTGTGTAGTGGGGACTAAGAGGCCGGGTGCCCACACAGATCAGAAAAAAACCTACATCATGAACTTTGTCACAACCCCATTGTCATAGACGTGTACAGCACATAAACAGATCCTTTGGTCCAACTTGTCTACGTCAACCAGACAGCCTAAACTGATCTAATCCCATTTGCCCATACAAATCTATTCCCTTCTTATTCATATACATATAGATACCTTTTAATTGGTGTACTTGGATCAGTCTCCACCACTTCCTGTGGCAGCTCATTCCATACACGCACCACCCTCTGTGTGAAAACGTTGCCCCTTAGGACCCTGTTAAATCTTTCCCCTTTCACATTAAGCCTGTGACCTCTAATTTGGAATTGCCTACTCTGGGGAAAAGACCTTGTCTATTCACCCTTATGATTTTATAAACTTTGATAAAGTTAACCCCCAGCCTCTGGTGCTTCAGGGAAAATAGCCCCACTCTATTCTGCCTCCCCCTATAACTCAAAACCTCCAACCACAGCAACATCTTTGTAAATTGGTTTTGCAACTGTTCACATTTAACAACAGCAGGGAGACAAGAATCGAATTCAATATCCTAAAAGTGGACTCACTATTGTTCTGCACAGCCGAAACATGACATCCCAATAATTCTGAGGAAGGGTCACTTGACCTAAAATCTTAACTCTTGATTTCTCTCCCCAGATGCTGCCAAACTGCTGAGCTTTTCCAGTATTCTGTTTTTGTTCCTATACTCAATACACCAATGATGGCTAGCGTGCCAAACTCCTACTTCACCACCCTGTTACCTGTGATTCCACTTTCAAGGAGCTATGCACCTGCACTCCTAGGTCTCTTTGTTTGTCAACACTCCCCCAGGGCTCTATTATTAAGTGTATCAAAATGCAACACTTCACATTTATGTAAATTAAACTCCACCTGCCACTCCTCAGCCTATCAGCTCATCTGATCAAGGTCTTGTTGTAGTTTGAGATAACCTTCCTCACTGTTTTCACAAAAAATCTTCTATTTTTGTGTCATTTGCAAGCATACTGACTGTACTTTTTATATTACATCTAAACCACTTATATAATGACAAAGTACAGTGGACCCTGCACCAACCCTTGCAGCACATGACTGGTCACAGGCCTCCAGTCTGAAAAGCAACCATCCACCACCACCCTCTGTCTCCTACCTTCAAGTGAATTTTGTACCTAAATGGCTAGCTTCCCACGGATTCCATTCCTTGCTAACCAGTCTACTGTGTGAAACCTTGTCCAACACCTTGCTGAAGTCCATACAGTAAACAGCCATTGCTCTGCCTTCATCAATCCTCTTGGTCACTTTTTCAAAAACTCAATCTTAAGTTAGTGAAACATGATTTCCCATCCACAAAGCCACATTGACTATCCCTGATCTGTCCTTACCTTTCCAAATGCATGTCAATCAGATCCCTCAGAATCCCCTTCAACAGCTTACCCAGATTCTGAATCATTCATTGTCAGTCAAATTGCACCAACTCCCACATTGGCATTTGAATCCATGTTTTCAGAGCATCAGACTGGCACTCTGAAATTTCCAGTGGCTTTTCCACTGCAACAACATCACCCTTCATTTGAACTCACAATGTCCTGACTCAGGGCTGACCACTGTTACTGAAAAATTGGTCATACCATCAATTTTGAAAACACCAACTTGTTTTGGTGAATGCACATTTTGTCAATGTAAGAACAAACTTTTTCAAAGGAAGTGAACTTAAAGAGAAGTAATCTCCTTACCTGTCCCTGAGTATTGTCCACAGCTCTCCACCAAGGCAAGCCTCCATTAGCATGTACAGATATTTGCTGTCCTTGAATGTCCTGTAGAGCCTATATGATTAAAACAGAATGTCAAGGTACAATGGACATTTCTAGTTGATTCAAGCTTTAATTATTTCAGTACTATTCACACTGCCGGTCAGTACATGCTTTGGTCAGCTAACAACTATTTCCATCTGTTTAGAATTCATAACCTTACTACAGCACCTTAAGCATGAACATAATTAGGGAGGTTCTAATGTAACAGTATTTTACTGAAACAAACATGTCTAATTCAATAAAATCACTGCAAAAAAAATATATAGATCATCTGATTATGTCCAAATGCTGACTTGGCAATAAAGACAATTCTGATGCCATTCACAAGGTGAAGTCGCCCAACAAAGGCTTCTAAAGTGAGGGATAGGGAGGAAGGTTCAGGAATATAGGCATTCAATGTCAGAAAGCTCTGTTAACCTTTTCTTCATTCATTCAAGGTTGGCTTGTGTCACTAAGTGCCCATCTCCAGCTGCCCCTGAGAAGGTGGTATTGAGCTGCCCTCTCAAACCATTGTGTTGGGGAACATTGCAGAGTCTTGTCTGTGAGCTTCCATTCAGAAGGTCACAGAGGTCAACAGGACAGAGCCCATGGAGGGTTTGCCGGAAAAGATGTCTGTTTTAATAAGCGATGCTTTTGAGATAATCAAACCCACTGCGGTTCAGATTAGATGATGTAGGGGCAGAATTAGGTCATTCAGCCCATCAATTCTGCTATATCATTTATAACTGATCTGATAATCCTCAACTCCACATTCCTGCCTTTCCCTCATTCGTTCACTTACTGATGAACAATCTCTCCATTTGAACGCTGAATATTTTAATGACCCAGATTCTGCAGTAAGGAATTTTAGATTCACCACAAATGAAATTCCTCCTCATTTGTATTTTAAATTATTCTGAGATTATGCCTTTTGGTCCCAGGCCCTTCAACAATGGGAAAGAACCTTTCTAAATTGACCCTGTCTAGTCTTTTAAGAATATGTAGGAGGGTCGCTGGACTCGAAATATTAGCTCTATCTTTCTCTGTCCACAGATACGATGAGTTACTCAAGCAATTTCTGTTTTTGTTTCAGATTTCCAGCATCCACAGTTAATGTTTTTCCTCTCCTTGGAGTCATGTATATTTCAATAAGGTCTACTCTAACTCTTCTATACATCAATATACGCAGGCTCAATCTATTCAACCTCTCTTCACAGGACAATGCCTCCATACCTGGTGTCAGCTTAATGAACCCTCTCTGGAATGTTTCCAATGTCAGTATATTTTCCCTTAGATAAGGGGCACAAGCTCCCTCTACACAGTCCCCCATCAAACTCCCAGAGCAGATCCACCTTGGCCCAACCCATACAATGACTGAGAAGCAATCCTCATGATTTCTCCAAGGTGGATGCCGACTGTGTTGGTGTGGAGCTCCTGAGGTGAGGTGAGCAGCATCATTCTCCCGTTGGGTAGAACGGGGTCAGGGACTCAGATATGAGTGTTGCCTCAACCTGGTACCTGCCAATTTCCATATCTTATTCCCTCTCATCCTGACCTTGGCTCTGATTTTTTGGAGCTGTCTTGTTGGTAGATCAGTGTATGGTCAAGAATGATGCCAGGATAGTTTGGTTTTGGGTCTTAGATGAATGGAAGTCCAGAATTCTGACCTATTCATTGAATTGTTCAGATGTAGGGTGGAAATAACAGCCTTGACAGCATTCATTTGAAGGCTCCATTTTCTGAAAGAGTGTTTCCCCAGCGTCTTTGGCCTAGTTGTTAGTCTATGATTCTGTGGGAGGAAGGTCACTGGTATATTGGGTTTTTCGTAATCTTTATTAGTAACTGTGAACTGAAAACATCAGTGTTGTTCCTGGGCATTGGTGTAGTTGTTGCTCAATTGCTCCCAGAAAGTGAAGGAGAGTCGATGCCTTTTGGCTTGAGAATATGACATATAATGACACATTCCCAGTCATTTCACAGGAACATTTTAAAGCAAAGAGTGGCACTAAGCCACATAAGCCATCACCGCACTAAGCTCGCAGGGCTGAATTACATTTTCCTCCTCCTAGGTCTTATTGTTGTAATCAGACATTACATCAAATGGAGTCAAAGAGTCATAGAGATGTACAGCACGGAAACAGACCCTTCGGTCCAACTTGCCCATGCCGAGCAGATATTATAATCTCGTCTTATTTGTCAGCATTTGGCCCATATTTCTCCAAACCCTTCCTATTCATATACCCATTCAGATGCCTTTTAACTATTGCACCAGCCTCCACTACTTCCTCTGGTAACTCATTCCATACACGCACCATCCTCTGCATGAAAAAGTTGCCCCTTAGGTCCCTTTTAAGTTTTTCCCCCTCACCCTAAGCCTATGCCCTCTAGTTCTGGACAGCCCCACCCAGGGAAAAGACTTTGTCTATTTATCCTATCCATGCCCCCCATGATTTTATAAACCTCTACAAGGTCACCCCTCCAGGGAAAACAGCCCCATCCTATTCAGCCTCTTCCTATAGCTCAAATCCTCCAACCCTGGCAACATACTTTTAAATCATTTCTGAACCCTTTCAAGTTTTACAACATCCTTCCAATAGGAAGGAGACCAGAATTGCGCTCAAAAGTGGCCTAACCAATGTCCTGTACAGCCGCAACATGATCTCCAAACCCCTATACTCAACGCTCTGACCAAGAACAGAAAGCACATTAAGCATCTTCTTAACCAACCTATCTACCTGTAACTCCACTTTCAAGGAGTTATGAACCTGCACTCCAAGATCTCTTTGTTCAGCAACACTCCCCAGGACCTTGCCATTAAGTGTTTAAGTCCTGCTCTGATTTGATCTTTCAAAAGGCAGCACCTCACCTTTATCTAAATTGAATTTCATCTGCCAATCATTGGCCCATTTGATCAAGATCCTGTTGTACTCTGAGGTAACCTTCTTCACTGTCCACTGTACCTCTATTTCTGGTGATCAAAAATTTGGTCAAACCGATTAAAGGAGTTGAGTGAAGTCGAGAGGCAGAGAGGTTTAGAGGGAATACTCCAGAATTCAGGTAGCTGAAGGCGTGGCCAAGAACGATGCAGTAGTTATTATTGGGAGTGTTCAAGAAACTATCAACTAATCGGTACTAATAAATGCAAGTTTTCAAAGAGAATTAAATAATATTTTATTTAATGTCTTAATGAGTTTACTGCTCAGTTACTGGCACCTGTGTTCCAGTGATCATTCTTTAATTCCAAGAGACTCCAGGACATCCGTGTAGCCGCAAATGGGAATCATCTGATTTATAAGGATTTTTCTCGTATAACACACTGGTGCAGATGCATAAAATTGAGTCCCACTACTCCCAGATATAAAATGTTAAAGGTTGTATATAGTGTGCAAAGTTCTTTGATTTACTTGATTTTCCAATCAGGTTAATGGAAAGAATGGACCAGGTTTCTATCTTTACCAAGAATGACTATTTACTGCAAATAGTTAGATTCTAGCTGCATGCAATCAGTTATAAAGCTTTAAGCATATAATACTACCAAATAAAACTCTAATCCTCTTATAAATTCCCCTTTATTTGAACACAGAGACAGACAAACAGACGGGATAAAATACATTACGAGCAGAGGGGAAAAATTGGAAAGAAGTTTGATGGGTTATTTTCCCTGTTCCTTGATTCCTGAAGGCTTATGCCCGAAACGTTGATTCTCCCGTTCCCTGGATGCTGCCTGACCTGCTGCGCTTTTCCAGCAACACATTTTCAGTTAAGATATAACACTTAGACTTTCACCAGGTACTGATAAGGATCAGGTCATTCAGTTTGACAGTTTCATGTAATACTCTATTGGACAGACTTGCCTACCAGAAGTAGCAAGTTAATGTTAAAAGGAATTATCTCTAAACATGACAGACTAGGTTCTCATGTGGGTCAGGAAACATAATTTCCCCCCTTTTGCACATTCTGAAATGCATGCACCATCTATATCTGACTTGATGCAGGATTTATTTCTCTTCACAGAGTGGTTGAGTTCACAGTGCATTTTGCAAGCCACGGTGAGTTCACAAGGATTCTGGGCAAAGAGGAAAGCTGTTAGAAAATCCACCTCAGCTCTCCAGAGAAGTTCAACTCCTGATATTGTTTAGAGGACACACATGCCACCATGTCATTTCATGTCACATATGCCACCTTATGTCATATGTGGCACCCCATGTACCTCATTCTCCAAACAATCCCAAAACAATATCCAAATCTCCCTCAAACACCTCATTACCAGGGCTTCTCAGTTCCCTGTATCACCTTTACACCCTTTCAAGTATCTTCCATAGCTGCTGACCTAACATCCATTATATAGAGTCCTCAAAATATATAATTGCAGAGCAATAGTAATGATAATTATTTACAAATCATTGGGATAAAACCCTCCAACAACAGCTGTGAATCCAAAAAAAAACTATCCTTGCTCTGGATTCCAGAAAAGTCTATTCTTTAAGTGCTTTTAGCTCCATTTCTGATTCAGTATGTGGATGTGCCTACGAGAGAAGATACAAAACTTGACCTACTCTTGGGAAATAAGGCAGGGCAGGTGACTGAGGTATCACTGGGGGAGCACTTTGGGGCCAGCGACCATAAATCTATTAGTTTCAAAATAGTGATGGAAAAGGATAGACCAGATCTAAAAGCTGAAGTTCTAAATTGGAGGAAGGCTAATTTTGACGGTATTAGGCGAGAACTTTCAAAAGCTTATTGGGGGCAGATGTTTACAGGTAAAGAGACGGCTGGAAAATGGGAAGCCTTCAGAAATGAGATAACGAGAGTCCAGAGACAATATCTTCATGTTAGGGTGCAAGGAAAGGCTGGTAGATGTAGGGAATGCTGGATGACTAGAGAAATTGAGGGTTTGGTTAAGAAAAAGAAGGAAGCATATGACAGGTATAGAAAGGATAGATCGAGTGAATTCCAAGAAGTGTATAAAGATAGTAGGAGTACACTTCAGAGAGAAATCAGAAGGGGAAAAAGGGGACATGAGATAGTTTTGACAAATAGAATTAAGGAGAATCCAAAGGGTTTTTACAAATGCATTCAGGACAAAAGGGTAACTAGGGAGAGAATAGGGGCCCTCAAAGATCAGCAAGGCAGCCTTTGAGTGGAGCCACAGGAGATTGGGTAGATATTAAATGAGTATTTTGCCTCAGTGTTTACTGTGGAAAAGGACATGGAAAATATACAATATGGGGAAATGGATGGTGACATCTTGAAAAATGTCCATATTACAGAGGAAGAAGTGCTGGATGTCTTGAAATGTATAAAAGTGGATAAATCCCCAGGACCTCATTTAGATGTACCCTAGAATTCTGTGGGAAGCTAGGGAAGTGATTACTGGGCCCCTTGCGGAGGTATTTGTATCATCAATAGTCACAGATGAGGTTCTGGAAGACTGGAGGTTGGCTAAAATGGTGCCACAATTTAGGAAAGGTGGTAAGGACAAGCCAGGGAACTATAGACCGGTGAGCCTGACGTCAGTGGTGGGCATGTTGTTGGAGGGAATCATGAGAGACAGGATTATTTGTATTTGGAAAGGCAAGGACTCATTAGGGATAGTCAACATGGCTTTGTGCATGGGAAGTCATGTCTCACAAACTTGATTGAGTTTTTGAATGATTAACAAAGAGGATTGATGAGGGCAGAGTGGGTGGACATGATCTATATGGACTTCAGTAAGGCCTTCAAAAGGGTTCCCCATGGGATACTGGTTAGCAAGGTTAGATATCATGGAATATAGGGAGAACTATCCATTTGCATACAGAACTGGCTCAAAGGTAGAAGACAGAGGATGGTGGTGAAGGGGTTTTAGACTGGAGGCCTGTGACCAGTGGAGTGCCACAAGGATCGGTGATGGGTCCACGACGTTTTGTCATTTATATAATTGATTTGGATGCGAGCATAAGAGGTATAGTTAGTAAGTTTGCAGATGACATCAAAATTGGAGATGTAGTGGACAACAAAGAAGGTTACCTCAGATTACAACAGGATCTGGAGCAGATGGGCTGAGAAGTGGCAGATCGAGTTTAATTTAGATAAATGCAATGTGCTGCATTTTGGGAAAGCAAATCTTAGCAGGACGTTTACACTTAATGGTAAGGTCCTAGGGAGTGTTGCTGAACAAAGAGACCTTGGATTGCAGGTTCATAACTCTTGGAAAGTGGAGTCGCAGGTAGATAGGATAGTGAAGAAGGCATTTGGTATGCTTTCCTTTATTAGTCAGAGTATTGAGTACAGGAGTTGGGAGGTCATGTTGTGGCTGTACAGGACATTGGTTAGGCCACTGTTGGAATATTGTGTGCAATTCTTCCTATCGGAAGGATGTTGTGAAACTTGAAAGTGTTCAGAAAAGATTTACAAGGATGTTGCCAGCGTTGAAGGATTTGAGCTCTAGGGAGAGTTTGAATAGGCTGGGGCTGTTTTCCCTGGAGCGTCGCAGGCTGAGGGGTGACCTTGTAGAGGTTTATAAAATCATGAGGGGCATGCATAAGATAAATAGAAAGTTTTTCTCCTGGGCTGGAGGGGTCCAGAACTAGAGGGCATAGGTTTATGGTGAGATGGGAAAGAGATATAAGAGATCGAAGGGGCAGCCTTTTCACGCAGAGGGTGGTACGTGTAAGAAATGAGCTGCCAGAGGAAGTGGTGGAGGCGGGTACAATTGCAACATTTAAAAGGCATCTGGATGGGTATTTGAATAGGAAGGGTTTGGAGGGATATGGGTCGGGTGCTGTCAAGGAGTTCTATATTAAATTGGGATACCTGATCGGCATGGACAGGTTGGACCGAAGGGTCTCTTTCCATGCTATCCATCTCTCTGACTCTATGACTCTAAGAAACTACATCCAAGGCATGTTATTAGAACCTCTTAAAATTGCCATTAATTCCTGGATCAGCCGACCATCTGCTAGTTGAAATAAATATCCAAGTTTTAAATCCACCTTAGCATTCATAATGGGTACAACTGTAAAAACAAAATCTTCAGGTAGATTAGATTAGATTAGATTAGATTAGATTAGATTAGATTAGATTAGATTAGATTAGATTAGATTAGATTAGATTAGATTAGATTAGATTAGATTAGATTAGATTAGATTAGATTAGATTAGATTAGATTCGGTGTGGACTTGTTGGGCCGAAGGGCCTGTTTCCACACTGTAAGTAATCTAATCTAATGACATCTAATAGTGCCATGTGAAAATAACAAAACATCTTATATTCATCTTTCAGAATATTCCCAACCTCTGTAGGCTCCCCTCCCCTCAATAATCGCTTCATGGAGGGATTTTGTTTAGGGCTTCCACAATCCCACACCAAAATTTCCTATGGTCCTCACTATGGGATGCTGACATCAAGAGAGATGAGAGTGAGTCTTACACACCAGGCTCTGCCAATCCACAAACAAGGGCCATATATAAATGGTGCAAGTTCAAGAACACAGCGGAGGATTCCTTCAAAAACAAAGTGCAACATCTTGCACCCAATTCCCATCTCTAGTCGGAGATAAATGTGCATCTTAGTATCTAACAGCCAAAGGGGAGCAAATCCATTACAACTTCTGACTTAACCTCTAAACATATCCAAATTAATATAAATTAACCACAAGGTAGCATGGTGGCTCAGTGGTTAGCACTGCTACTTCATAGTGCCAGGGAACTGGGTTCAAGTCCTGCCTTGAGTAACTGTCTGTGTGGAGTTTGCACATTCTCCCCTTGTCTGTGTGGGTTTCCTCCCACAATCCAAGAAATTTTCAATTCCGGTGAAGTGGTCATGCTAAATTGCCCATAGTGTTAGGTAGCTTAGCCAGGGGTAAATGTAGGGGTCTGGGTGGGTTACTCTTCTGAGGATGGGTGTGGACTTACTGGGCCGAAGGGCCTGTTTTCATCCTGTAGGGAAACTAATCTAATGCAATAATGCATTATCTGATAACCAGGTCCCACTTAAGTAAAGGATCAGTTTATTATCCTTGATCATACTTCTTCATCATCAATTGGATAGGAGGATTGAATGATGTGTATTGAGTGATAAATTGACTTATGTGAGTTACACACAAGTTTATATGAAACAAACTTTATACTAAGAGAGCCAGGCTCTCTTAATATACTGTATTATTCAGTAACTAAATATTCCTGGTAATTTTTATTAGTAAAATTTTCTCTTAAACAAATGCATGAAATATACAGAAATCTTCAACTTTATTAATCAACAATATTGTTACTTCCTGAATGTTTCAACAAAGTCCTTGCAGTACAGTTGTTACCATTTTCACAAACTGGTGCTGCTGCATGACTTAACATTGTAACTGTAATGCTGTTTGGTTTCTGGTACTGAGGAATCTCACACAGCAACAGCAACAGGTCTGCAACCATATGCCAACTCACATCAATCATAGATCAAAGCAGAACTGAGCCAGTTGTTCTGGGCGATTTTAGTGGCCATTTATCTTGGAACTATTGCAGTTTGAATTTGTCAATGAATTGTGCTTGGCATGACACTTAAACTGCTTGAATTACAAATATGAGAGACGACATACATATTGAGTGATATATATTATATTGTGGTGAGGCAGTTTAAATCCAATTCTCAGCTTGTGGTATCAGCACCAGTTTTCACTTTGCTGGGAGGGGGATCTGGTTAGAATTTTCAGTATGATTTCAGCTTACATTAGTCTATTGCTCATCAGTAACAGTTATCAAGCTCTCTGTACCATTGCACAGTGGATGAGCTGCCACCATCTTTTTTCAGATAAGCGTCTCCAGGGCCCATTTGGTCTATGGTGGTAGAGGAAGACCACTTGGTTGACCAACAAGAGGGGGCTCATATCTTCAGCAATATCTTATTACACATAGTACAAATTATATTGATTTAATAGATATTGTTACAGAGATGTGAGGAGGATAGGAGGTCTCACTCCATGGAGATCCTAAGCTGTTCTCCCACCAAACTCATATGACATCATCATATTCAATGGTGGTGAAGGCTATCCTCACTAATAACCCTTCCATCCCTTACACTCCTACACAACCCAAGCTCCTCTTCATTATTTATATTTATCCATTCATGTGAAGAATTACTTTTATCACTATTTGATGTCACAAACTCAGGCGGTATGGAAATTTCACTTTTCTCTAACATCACATTCTCAGTAAACTTGGAAGGTCGGTGGCAGTGTTCCTATTAATTTTGATTTCCTTTTGTAGACCTCAGAGTTTAATGTGTGGCAACGATCTCTGGAACCAATACTGTGAATGATGTCAGACCTCCATTGCAGAATGCAGAACTTGGAGCAGTAGTGTGACCCTTAGAGAGACGGTGGTTATTGGGTCTTTGAGTTGAAGACTGTTTCCTTTGGTTTTATTCCTGACAGGGAGAGGTCGGAAAGTCCCATAAACTCCCTTTCAATTGGAGGACCTTTTATCTCTTTGGTTTATTTTGCAGAAGATACTTTGTCTGTTGAAACAGGCAATTACTTCTTTGCAAAGTCAAAAGGATGTTTAATCTCATGAACTTCTTTCTCGGAAAATGGCTGCCCTGTTGAAAAAGACCTTTCGTCATGACAAAAGCCTGGATTACTGAAAACTAAATATTTTCTTCCCAACCATGTCTGAAACTTCGAACAATTGTATTCCTCCTTAGTGTTGGTCTCCATGAAGTCATATGCTCCTTGTTTTCAGTCTGTGTGAACAGATCTTTATTCACATTCTATCTATATCTGAGTTGAAGTGTGTAGATTCTTTACTTCAATTTGTTATTGAACTCAGACTTTCATGCACTCTCTGTGATTGTAGTATTGGTGAAACCAACATGCTCACTTTCTCAGTCATACTATTTAAGCACAGCTGCTTGCTTGCGTGATCTCTAACACTGAAAGATATGGAAATAAAATTCTCTGATCGAAATCACATCTTCAGAATCAGCTCAGCATCTGACATCACACTTATTTGTTCACCAAGCTGTGTTCAACTCCGAGTTAGCTCCGTTGAAGATTTATTAATGAGTGCAAGTGGAGTACACTGCTGACGACGTGGTTGCTCGCAGTTTCTCACAAATCTTGTTGATTCTCACAGCTTGAACTCTTTGCTGTATTGATAATAGTGGAAATCATTTCTGCAAATCAGAATATTGCAAGTTTTCATCACACTTACAGCATGACATAAATTACCTATGTAATGAGCAAAACTCAATGGATTCTGTCTTTAGTTTTGGGTTCCATCATGAATCTAGAAAGCTCAATAAGATCTTCTACAAGGTTTCTTCCATACTGTAATGTAATCTAATGTAATCTAATCTAATCTAATGAGCAAAACTCAATGGATTCTGTCTTTAGTTTTGGGTTCCATCATGAATCTAGAAAGCTCAATAAGATCTTCTACAAGGTTTCCTTTGATTGGCTGTTCCTTAGAATGGTCTATTCCTTAACCACATGTTTCTTTAACTGATTGGACACCATTGGATATTTGAAGAAGACTGAGCACAACATATGCATTTATTGTCGAAAGTTCAAATTCTTGATTGTGAAGTATGCATTAATTCTCTATTATCTGACACCCCTTATGTTACACATTTGCTCATACCAAACCTTTAATCTTACATGGTAAAAATTCCTGACCCTGTAGATGCTCTGTCATCAGCTATAGACGGTGTGTTTTCAATAATGGTTCAGTACCTGATATCTCAGCACTGAATTAAGCTTGAAATTAGTGAGGTGCACATCGACATAAATATCAGCTTGATAGAAGGTTGAGACTCGATCGCCTATTTCACCTCTGAAAACTTTACAATTTTCTTTGATTGTAGTATGTTCTACCTTATGAACCTCTATTAGAAAATTAAAATTAATAATTAATATATTCTGAAGGTGACCTATTATGTTGCCAATAAACCATTCCTTTTTATTAACTGTGCACTGCTGGTGTCTGATAGATCTCCTTGCTCTACAGCACTTATGAGGAATGTTAATATCTCCCATCTGTCCTACTTTTTAAACTGGCTTTTCATCTGGTCTTTAGGGGGTTTTACACTTTATAAACATACTGAATTTTGCATATTCTCCTTTGATAAGCTTGATCTTCTCTTTGCAGGATTAATCTGTGTTGCTTCTGAATTTTAAGCTCACACATCATCTGAATGGCTTTCTCTCGAGTCAAATCTTCTTTTGTCTGTAATGAATCTGACAGAGACTCATCAGCATTTCCAGTAACAATTCTGTCTCTTATGCATTCTGACTTTAAAACCCTATGGTCACATTTTTCCACGAATCCGTAGAGATCATTAACAAGATTATCAATGTGTACTCTTGGATGCTGAAACTTTTGGTTATAATTTTCTCTTTCAAGAGTGTTATTTGTTCTAATGGTAAAGTAATTGTCAAAGGCTTTTAGTACTTCTTAAAAAGTACCAGCTCGTTCATTTATACTTTGTTGAATTATCACATCATCAACTATAGTCTCAATCAAGCACATGAGTATATTCACTTGTTCAGCTTCTGATTTAATATCTAATTTAGAAATTATTCTGCTTCTTGAAAACTGTTTTCTCCAGGGTGTCCAATATTGTACATTGTTTGGCCCATCTCTGAAATTAAATCTCACTGGCAATATTAATTTTGGTAACATGTCTTTCTAATGTGATTAATTATTTTCTTTGTTTTAAAGGCCTTTAATTTGTAAGAATAGCCATGTTACTGCTGTGTACCCCTGACCTGGAGAGGTTTCCTATTTTTCCCTGATGAAGAAAGATTCCCACTTTAGTGAATAAATTGGAGGTTTTGCACCTTTTGTACAGTTTTCCTGGATGAAATGTACCAATTGCAGCCTTGGTAAACCATTCCTGTCTCCTTAACAGCTCGACTGAACAAATCCCATCTCATTAACATATTTGCCTAGATGATTCTGTGTGTTTGGAGTTTGAATAAATGTTTCCTGTCCTTAAAACAGTTTTGATAATCAATCTCTTGCTTTTGCTGCAGCCTCAATAGTCTCCTAACTTTCTGCTTCTGTAAGACCTTATCTGCTTAGACTTTTAAAATGTTCCTTGCTCACATTCATTCTGGCTTTATGATATTCCTGGGTCTGGAATCTCATTTTAAATTACTTTTGTGGTCTTTCATTTTCTATACTGTAGCTGTGCCTCATGGTACCCATTCAGGATGACAGTGAAGCTGATTATTGAGCCCCGAGTACTTCTATTTTTCGCTTTTACAACCTGCAAATCCATATCATCTTTAAAGCTTTAATTATCTTGCAGGGACTTCAACTCCACTCAATGACCCTCCAATGTCCATTCACTCTCTCACTGACCACCAACATGAGACTGCTTCCACAGATGACCAACACCAAATACAATCTGCAACTTCCTTGGAATGACGCCAACTCCAGGGAGTTCTGAACACTCCTGCTCCAGCACATTTCTTCCCAGATGCCATTCACAGCAATGTTCAGCCAGAAAGTGCCAAGTAGATGATCCATCTCAGCTTTCTCCAGAGGTCCCAGCATCACAGATAACACATTTCAGCCAATTTGATTCATTCCACGAGATATCAAGAAATGGCTAGATCCATTAGCTTCTGACACTGGCAATAGTATTGAATATGTGTTTTCCAGTACCCGCTGCAAATCTAGCCAAGTTGTTCCAGTTGAGTTACAACAGTGGCATCTACCCAACAATGTAGAAAATTTCCTAGGTATGTCCTGTACATAAAAAGCAGGATAAATCTAACCTGGCCAATTACCACCCTATCTGTCCATTCTCAATTATCAGTAAACTGATGGAAGGTATCATCAACAGGGCTATATAAGCAGCACTTACTCACCAATAACTCAATTTAGGTTCCACCAGGGCCACTCGCTCCTGACCTCATTCCACCCTTGGTTCAAACATGGACAAAAGAGCTGAATTCCGGAGGTGAGGTGAGAGTCACAGCCCTTGACATCAAGGCTGCATTCAACCGAGTATGGCATCAAGTAGCCCTGGCAAAACTGGAATCAATGGGTATCAGGCGGCAAACTCTGTACTGATTGGAGTCATACTTGGCACAAAGGAAGATAGTTGCAATTATTGGAGGGCAGTCATTTAATCTTCAGGATATCTCTGCAGGAGTTCCTCAGGGTAGTGTCCTAGACCCAGCCATCTTCATGTGCTTCATCAATAATCTTCCTCCAACACTGTTTGCTTATGTTTGCGCAATGTTCAGCACCATTTGTGACTCCTCAGATACTGAATCAGTGTCCAAATGCAGCAAGACCTGGACAATATCTGACAGGTATATTGTCCAAGCAAACAGCATTCATGCCACGCAAACGCCAGGCAGTGACCATCTCTAATAAGAGACGACCTAACCATTGCCCCTTGACATTCAATGGTGTTACCATCACTGAATACCTCACTATCAACATCCTGGAGGTTACCATTAATCAGAAGCTCAACTAGACTGGACCAGCCATATAAATGCAATGGCTAAAAGAGCAGGACAGAGGCAAGACATCTTGCAGTGAGTAGCTCCCTCCTTTGGATAGTTCACTGCAGCTTTCAGTGTGAAGATGCCATTGCTCCATAGATTTCTTCAAAATCCTCTTGAGGAAAATCAGTTTTATTTACACAATCTAAAGAATCAAATAAAGAAATTAATCATTTTGTTCCTCCCAGTTTTTTTGGGATTGATTGCATGTTTGAACAGTTTTTGAGAGGCCAACCATTCAAACCAGGACCTAACTTTGTGCTGATAGTTCTCAGCTAAATGTTGGTTAATGGTTAAGATCTTGTTTCCAGTTTTACTTATAGTGAGTGAAATAGCCAGATCCCCAAGCCAATTGCAGCAAACTATGGAATTAAATGAGTAAATGAAGTTTTTTTTATCAGATCATCATAATTTTATGTTGTTTTTGAGTTGTAAATTCTGTCAGTTCAGCCTGAGGTCTATGTTATCACTGTGAAATTAAAAAGTATTTCATTTCACTAAAAACCAAAAAAACGGTAGAGTTTTAAAATTACAAGAATTTTGTTTTGTAAAGTTTGATCATGACTTTCTGCTTTTGACATTCATCCTATGTTAATGCCCTAAGCTCATCTTCCACCCATTCCAACTAATTCTATTAATATATCCTTCTGTTCCTTTCTCCATTATATACTTAACTAGCTTCCCGTTAAATACATCGATTCCATTTGTTTTGACTATCCCACATAATGGCAAGTTCTACACTGCAAATACTTAATGAGTAATGAATTGGGACAGAATTAAAATATGCTGCATTATTCAGAAAAGAATTAGGGCAAGTTGTGAGTGAGAGAGAAAATAGAATTGTATGAGAGAGGATATAATCTGGAATGTTTTAGAAGCAGATGTTATATCAGAGGCATGAGATGTCAGGGTGACCCAATACGGGACCAATAGTTACCGAGTTGACTTGCTGGCTGAGGGCCTTATATATTCAATGACATGATCTGATGGAAACTTACCTCACAATGAAATCAGAATGAGCCTCCTGCATTATCTGTTTCTCTGATCGTATATGTTCCTGTTGCCGTGTGTCTACTATATGGCGTTTCTTCAGGATCTTCATTGCAAAAGTTTTGGATTCCTCACTCTTTAATTGGACCTTTCAAGAATAAAGAACAAGTTTTATTTGCACTTTCAAAATTGCCTCTGTGTCCTTTATTGTATGGTCTACAATTCTGGAATTTCATTTGTCACTGTACATTGTGATCAATATGTTTTACTGTTTACTTTCTTTTCTTCTCAAACAAAAATTCCATTTAAACCATAGACATAATCTGTAGTCAATTAAAACAGTGTTCAACTACATAACGTGTAACATTTGCATACATAGGAGACAAAATGCTTAGCATTTCTAGACTGCATTCTGCTTGATATGTGACCCAATGGTTTTGCTTATGATGAAAGTGAAACTGTCAGTCTATACCATTATTGCCTGTGGAACTGTCAGCAACCCCTGGTATGCCTTTACCTGCACTTGAATGCAGCAATTGACAAATTCCTGTCAGTGATTCCCATCTCTTTCACAGGATATGTTATTAAAGGTCCTGCTGATGCAAATCTTTGAAATTCCTGGATTTGACAAAGCAAGCTCACATTAGGCACACTGATCTCATTCCAACAACCCCCACAAGAAGATTAACCCATGTTAAATACAGGTTAGGGTGGGTTGGAGGGAGCAGAGAATGTATTTCCTGGTGTCCACCAACACATCCTGACCCCCTGAAATTTTATAAACCCCCTAGGGCTGCTTGCTTGTCCTTGTGCCAATTGATGCTCTTACGTGTTCAATTTATAGTCATTTAAGACTCATTCTCTCATTCCACAGCTAATTCATGGGTGGTGAGCTGATGCTGGCAATGGGTGGGAAGCCCTGCAGCTATCTGTGCTTGGGCATTTGACGAGAAGAGAAGAGAGTGGATGCCTATTTGGGACTCCTATTTCCAGCAGAGGACTCTCTCATGCTTGAAGAAACCCGGCATTTCTCCGTCTCTTCCCGCTCCACACCCACTTCCTTTCTGACCCAGCACTCCCTTACTCCCTTGCCTTAGTACAATCTCAGCTAGAGTTCCCAGCCTTACACTGTGGGCATAAAAACTGTTGGGACCATGTAACTGGCCAACAGCTCTTGGGCATACACATCTGCAAAGGGGTGGAAGTCTTGGCAAGTAATGATAAGTATGAAATGGCTGAGGGACAATGAGACAGGAAAGGACCCATCAATATAGCTATTTCAATTTCCATTTACACCACGAGCTAATTTACTGTAAATTTCATCCCTTAATTACTTCTGAACAACATCTCTAACCCTGAAAACTGAATTCTATGTTTGTAGAAACCCAGCTAGAAGGACAAGGGCAGCAGATCCAAGGGAACGTCACCACTTGCAGGTTTCCCTCCAAGTCAATCACGATCCTGACTCAGAAATATATTGCTGTTCCTTCGCTGTCATGGAGTCAAAATCCTGGAATATTTTTCCCTAAGGGTCTTCCAACACCATGTGGCATGCAAGAAGGGAGCTCAGCACAACTGGGGTTGGGCAATAAAAGCTGGCCATCGAGTGATGCCCACAAGCCAAGAGTGAATTTAAAGAGTGTTTTATTCCACTAAAAACTAAAAGCATGGTAAATTTTTAAAATAGTAAGAATTTTGTTTCGTAAAGTTTGCTCATGATTTTCTATATTTGATATTCATCCCATGTTTATGCCCCGAGCTTTATTTTGCTGCCTGTAAAATGATTAAAAGGTAGACAGTAATCAGTTCTCACTACTTCTTCATTGTCAGTCAGTAACAACTCTTCAATATGATTGATTGTTGAGTCTGCTTGATGCCCGCAGTGTTGGGAGATGCCAGATATCAACTAAAGCTGCTGCCAGAATGCAAGTAACAAGTAACATTGAGAACAGTGACACACACATGAGAACTCTTACTACCTTCTTCAAAGTCATTGACAAGCCACTTTGCAAAATCTGAGCCATCAATTACTGGAGAGAGTCTGTTCATTGACAGTGATCTATAATAAACAGCAAGATTCAGACCAACTTTCCACAGATGATTGTAAACCCTTCATATCTATTCTCCAATTAGGCATCTTCTTATTAATATGATTGAGAAATTGTTCAAAAATTATGAAAGTTCTTAGCTATTTACCTTACTGATCGATATAGTGTATTTGGGATGAATATTGGTAGTGGACAAAAAGTTGTCTGAGTGGCTTCCCTGGTGCCAGGATCAAGGATGTCTCAGAGAGGGTGCAGAATGTTCTCAAGGGGGAGAGGGGCCAGCAAGAGGTCATTGTCCACATCAGAACCAATGACACAGGAAGGGAAAAGGTTGAGATGCTGAAGGGAGATTACAGAGAGTTAGGCAGGAATTTAAAAAGGAGGTCTTTGAGAGTAGCAGTATCTGGATTACTCCTGGTGCTACGAGCTAGTGAGGACAGGAATAGGAGGATAGAGCAGATGAATGCATGGCTGAGGAGCTGGTG
>NC_057731.1:8987495-9011669 GCF_004010195.1 Chiloscyllium plagiosum | reverse complement strand
GTTAAGAGGGAAATCAGGAGGGGAAAAAGGGGACATGAAATAGCTTTGGCAAATAGAATTAAGGAGAATCCAAAGGGTTTTTATAAATACATTAAGGACAAAAGGGTAACTAGGGAGAGAATAGGGCCCCTCAAAGATCAGCAAGGCAGCCTTTGTGTGGAGCCGCAAAAAAGGGGGTGATACTAAATGAATATTTTGCATTAGTATTTACTGTGGAAAAGGATATGGAAGATACAGAAAATAGTGAAATAGATGGTTACACCTTGCAAAATGTCCATATTGCAAGATCCTGTTGTAATCTGTACCTGTTATACTCACATCCAAATCCAAGAGGAGGAAGTGCTGGATGTCTTGAAACGTATAAAGGTGAATAAATCCCCAGGACCTGATCAGGTGTACCCAAGAACTCTGTGGGAAGCTAGAGAAGTGATTGCTGGGCCTCTTGCTAAGATATTTGCATCAGCGATAGTTAAAGGTGAGGTGCTGGAAGACTGAAGATTGGCTAATGTGGTGCCACTCTTTAAAAAGGGTAATAAGGACAAGCCAGGGAACTGTAGACCAGTGAGCCTGATGTCGGTGGTGGGCAAGTTGCTGGAGGGAATCCTGAGGGACAGGATATACATGTATTTGGAAAGGCAAGGACTGATTAAGGATAGCCAACATGGCTTTGTGCATGGGAAATCCTGTCTCGCAAACTTGATTCAGTTTTTTGAAGAAGTAACAAAGGAGATTGATGAGGGCAGAGCAGTAGAGGTGATCTATAAGGACTTCAGTAAGGCGTTCAACAAGGTTCCCCATGGGAGACTGGTTTCACAAGGTTAGATCTCATGGAATATAGGAAGAATTAGCCATTTGTATACAGAACTGGCTCAAAGGTAGAAGTCAGAGGGTGATGGCGGAGGGTTGTTTTTCAGACTGGAGACCTGTAACCAGTGGAGTGCCACAAGGATCGGTGCTGGGTCCACTACTTTTTGTCATTTACATAAATGATTTGGATGCGAGCATAAGAGGTACAGTTAGTAAGTTTGCAGATGACACCAAAATTGGAGGTGTAGTGGACAGCGAAGAGGGTTACCTCAGATTACAACAGGATCTTGACCAGATGGGCCAATGGGCTGAGAAGTGGCAGATGGAGTTTAATTTAGATAAATGCGAGGTGCTGCATTTTGGGAAAGCAAATCTTAGCAGTTCTTGTACACTTAATCGTAAGGTCCTAGGGAGTGTTGTTGAACAAAGAGACCTTGGAGTGCAAGTTCATAGCTCCTTGAAAGTAGAGTCACAGGTCGATAGGGTAGTGAAGAAGGCGTTTGGTATGCTTTCCTTTATTGGTCAGAGTGTTGAGTACAGGAGTTGGGAAGTCATGTTGCGGCTGTACAGGACATTGGTTAGGCTACTGTTGGAATATTGCGTGCAATTCTGGTCTTCTTCCTATCGGAAAGATTTGTGAAACTTGAAAGGGTTCAGAAAAGATTTACAAGGATGTTGCCAGGGTTGGAGAATTTGAGCTATGGGGAGAGGATGAACAGGCTTGGGTTGATTTCCATCGAGTGTTGGAGGCTGAGGGGTGACCTTATAGAGGTTTACAAAATTATGAGGGGCATGGATAGGATAAATAGACAGTCTTTTTCATGGGGTCGGGAAATCCAGAACTAGAGGGCATAGGTTTAGGCTGAGAGGGGAAAGGTATAAAAGGGACCTAAGGGGCAACTTTTTCATGCAGAGGGTGGTACGTGTATGGAATGAGCTGCCAGAGGAAGTGGTGGAGGCTGGTACAATTGCAACATTTAAGAGGCATTTGGATGGGTATATGAATAGGAAGGGTTTGGAGGGATATGGGCCGGGTGCTGGTAAGTGGGACTAAATTGGGTTGGTTTAACTGGTTGGCATGGACGAGTTGGACCAAAGGATCTGTTTCCATGCTGTACATCTCTATGACTATGACTCTATGACTAAGAGTAGATGAGGAGTTGCTTGTCAGAAAGGTGCAATAAAATGAAGATCCTCAGAGATCAGCATTAGAAATGTGATTTCATCGACTTTACAGCTTTGTGAATGAGGAGGGGTAATAGAAGTGGCTCATTGGTTAGCACAGCTGCCTCAATGTGCCAGGGATGCAGGTTTGATTCCAGCCTCAGGTGACTGTCTGTGTGGTATTTGGACATTCTCCCCGTGTCTGTGTGGGTTTCTTCTGGGTGCTCTGGTTTCCTCCCACAGTCCAAAGATGTACAGGTTAGATGAATTGGCCATGCTAAATTGCCCATCGTGTTCAGGGATGTGTAGGTTAGGTGCATTAGTCAGGGGAAATGTAGGGTAGGGGAATGGATCCGGATGGGATACTCACTGAAGGGTTGGTGTCGACTTGTTGGGCTCAATGGCCTTTTTCCACACTATAGGAATTCTATGATGAAGATAACCCAGAAATTACAGAGAAGAGTTGGACAATGATTGTCAATGTGGACAGCAATGCGATCTTTAGAATAGAAATTTATTGTCAAATGTACTTTTACATGAAAAATACAGTGAAAAATTTTATAAGTCACCCCACCACAGTTTCTACTATTCAACCAAATGTAAATTATGGAATATAGGAAGGAAAATAATGGTTGACCCACCTACTCCAGGTATGAGTCGAATATAGATAAAGATGAAACTGCAAAATAGTTTCACACTTAACCAACCAATTCAATTCAGCAATCAAAAACGCAGCAGAATATTAGAATTGTACAATCAAAATGGTACAAACCATGGGAAGTCAAGGCCATACATGCACAGTGCTTGGGCCAAACCATATCTCAAATACTGCACCTGGTTCTGGTTTTGACATTCTAATGGGCTGGTTGAAGCTCTAGGGACAGTGCAGCAACAAGAAAGTGATTTCAGAGATCCAGGGGAATGGGTCATGAGGAACAACAATTGAAACTTGAGCCATTGAAGCTGGATGGAGCCATGTGAGAATTTTTACCTATAAAGGTACACATGATAGCTAGGAACAGTTGTAAAGAAAGAAGTCAATCTGAAAAACGGCTTTAAACCAAATTTTGACAGTTGGACAGGAAGATGTGTGCACAAATGAGTAAATAAAAATTACAAGGACTGATATCAGAAGGACCTTTACACATACATGACCAATATTTAATGGAGTTGAGAGTGTGGTGCTGGAAAAGCACAACAGGTCAGGCAGTATCCGAGGAACAGGAGAGTAGACGTTACTGGCATAAGCCCTTCATCATATTTCTCCCAATATTTAATGAAATCTGGATAAAGCAGTCTAGAAAAATATTGTGGAACCAATTTTGAACCAAGATCTAAAGCGCAAACTTCTTCAATCAGCTTGTAGCCCAACAAAACAGAAATGGTGCAGTTTATAAACAAATAATTTAATTACACATTGTCATTTGGACTGGGCTGAAAGTTGGCAGCAACAGGATTTCTGAGGAACTTTCACCAAAGTTACAGCAGTTTTAGAAATGTCTGGAAGAAGTTATTGATTATTGCTGAGGGTAGCCTCAGAGGTATCCTTGGACTCAAAGGTGTGCTGACATCAGCTAACAACTTTCCTCCAACCTATGAAGCACTCTATAAATAGTGTACTCTGGAGCATCACATTGTCAAAAAGGATTCTCACTGTGCTAACTTGATCAGCTTTAATCTGTGAGGTAAAAACAATGACTGCAGATGCTGGAAACCAGATTCTGGGTTAGTGGTGCTGGAAGAGCACAGCAGTTCAGGCAGCATCCAAGGAGCTTCGAAATCGACATTTCGGGCAAAAGCCCTTCATCAGGAATAAAGCCTGATGAAGGGCTTTTGCCCGAAATGTCGATTTCGAAGCTCCTTGGATGCTGCCTGAACTGCAGTGCTCTTCCAGCACCACTAATCCAACTTTAATCTGTGGTTCACCTGGAATTGCCAAAACTTCAAAAAGCTCTAGGCCAAATGAAGACTTCAGTGAAAACACAAATACAGCATCCCACACATCGTCAAAGTGTTAAAATGTGTTTCAAGCCAGTTAATTATTTTTAAAAAGTAATCACAATATTTTATCGGCAAGCTTAACATCTAAATTCCCTCATCAAATAGGGTTTAACTTGTCTGTTTGTTCTAGAAAGAAAAATGTAGGTGGCACATGGCTCAGTGGTTAGCACTACTGCCTCACAGTGCCAGGGTTTGATTCCAGCCATAGGGCAACTGCCTGTGTGGAGTTTGCACATTCTCCCCATGTCTGCATGAGTGTCCTTCGCATGCTCCAGTTTCCTCCTACAGTCCAAAATGTGCAGGTCAGGTGAATTGGCCTTGCTAAATGCCCATAGTGTTCATGGATGTGTAGGCTAGGTGCGTTATTCAGGGGAAATAGAACATTACAGCGCAGAATAGGACCTTCGGTCCTCGATCTGTGGAACCAATCTGAAGCCTATCTATCCTACACTATTCCATTTTCATCCATACGTTTATCCAATGACCATTTAAATTCCCTTAATGTGGCCTGCATTACTGTTGCAATCAGGGCATTGCACACCCTTACTACTCTCTGGGTAAAGAAACTACCTCTGACATCTTGTATACCTTGATTAAGTCACCTCTTAACCTTCTTTTCTCTAATGAAAACAGCCTCAAGTATCTCAGCCTTTCCTCATAAGACTTTCCCTCCATATCAGGCAACATCCTGGTAAATCTCCTCTGCACCTTTCTCGGTGCTTCTACATCCTTCCTATAACACAGCAACCAGAACTGAATGCAATACTCTTAAGTGTGGCTGCACCAGTTTTTTTGTACAACTGCATCATGACCTCATGGGTCCGAAACTCAATCCCTCTATGCACCGTATGCCGCCTTAACCCTATCAACCTGGGTGGCAACGTTTAGGGATCTATGCATATGGAAACTGAGAGCTCTCTGCTCATCCATACTACCAAGAATCTTACCATTAGCCCAGTACTCTGTATTCTTGTTACTTCTTCCAAAATGAATCGCCTCACACTTTTCTGCATTAAACACCATTTTCTACCTCTCAGCCCAGCTCTGCAGCTTGTCTGTAACCTGCAACATCCTTCAGCACTATCCACACCTGTACCGACCTTAGTGTTATCTGCAAATTTACTAACCCAACATTCTACGCCCTCATCTGGGCCATTGATAAAAATGACAAACAGCAGTGACCCCAAAACAGCTCCTTGTGGAACACTACTCGTAACTGAACTCCGGAATGAACATTTCCCATCAACTACCACCCTCTGTCTTCTTTCAGCTAGCCAATTTCTGACCTAAACCGCTACATCACCCTCAATCCCATGCCTCCATATTTCGTGCAATACCCTATCGTGGGGAATCTTATCAAATGCCTTACTGAAATCCAGACACCACATCAACCGCTTTACCCATGTCCACCAGTTTGGTCACTTTCTCAAAGAACTCAATAAGGTTCGTGAGGCATGATCTACCCTTCACAAAACCGTGTTGGCTATCCTTAATCAACTTATTTCTTTCCAGATTATTATAAATCCTATCTTTTATAATCTTTTTTAACATTTTATCCACAACTGAAGTCAGGCTCACTGGTCAATAATTACTGAGGTTGTCTCTATTCCCCTTCTTGAACAAGGGGACAACATTTGCTATCCTCCAGTCTTCTGTTACTATCCCTGTAGACAATGATGACATAAAGATCAAAGCCAAAGGCTCTGCAATCTCTTCTCTGGCTTCCCATAGAATCCTAGGATAAATCCTATCCGGCCCAGGGGACATATCTATTTTCACACTTCTCAGAATTGCTAACACCTCGTCCCTGTGAACCTCAAACCCATTTAGTCTAGTCTACTGTGTCTCAGTATTTTCTTCGACAACAATGTCTTTTACCAATGTGAATATTGACAATAAAAATATTCATTTTGTGTTTCCCCTAACTCCTTGGACAGCGCGCACAACTTCCCACTACTATCTTTGATTGGCCCTAATCTTTCTCGAGTCATTATTTTATTCCTGATATACCAATAGAAAGCTTTAGAGTTTTCCTTGATCCTATCTGCCAACGACTTCTTATGTCCCCTCCAGGCTGTTCCTAGCTCTCTCTTTAAGCCTTTCCTGGTTAACTTGTAACTCTCAAGTGCCCGAACTGAGCCTTCACATCTCATCCTAACATAAGTCTTCTTCTTCCTCTTGACAAGATATTCAACTTCTTTAGTAAACCATGGCTCCCTCACTCGACAACTTCCTCCCTGCCTGACCGGTACGTACTTATCAAAGCTTCACAATAGCTGTTCCTTGGAAAAGCTCCACATTTCAATTGTGCCCATCCCTTATAATTTTCTTCCTCATGCCATGCATCCTAAATCTTGCCTAATTGTATCATAATTGCCTTTCCCCCAGCAATAACTCTTGCCCTGTATTATACAATTATCCCTTTCCATCACTAAAGTAAACATAACCAAATTGTGGTCACTATCACCAAAGTGCTCTCCTACGTCCAAATCTAACACCTGGCCAGGTTCATTACCCAGTACCAAATCCGATGTGGCCTTGCCTCTTATTGGCTTGTCTACATACTGTGTTAGGAAAGCCTCTTGCACACATTGGACAAAAACTGACCCATCTCAAGTACTTGAACTATAGTATTCCCATCAATATTGGGGAGGTTAAAGACCCCCATAACAACTACCTTGTTACTCTTGCTCCTCTCCAGAATCGTCTTTGCAATCCTTTTCTCTACATCTCTGGAACTATTCAGAGGCCTTCAGAAAACTGCCAACATTGTGACCTCTCCTTGCCTGTTTCTCACCTCAGCCCATACTACTTCAGTAGATAGGTCCTCAAATGTCCTTTCTGCCACCATAATACTGTCCTTGACTAACAATGCCACACCTTCCCCTCTTTTACCGTCTTGTCTGTTCTCACTGAAACATATAAATCCTAGAACCTGCAACAACCATTCCTGTCCCTGCTCTACCCCTGTCTCCAAAATGGTCACAATGTCAAAGTCCCAGGTAGTGCAATATAGAGTAAGAGGGGAATGGGCCTGGGTGGGATACGCTTCAGAGAGTCGGTGTGGACTTGTTGGGCCAAATGGCCTGTTTCTATCCTGTAGGGATTCTATGATGATTCTATGATATACTGTAAGGTGGGGGAATGAGTGGAGGATATGGCCAACGTGACCCAATCTGGATGTGGAGGTTGGGCAAGTATCATAGTCGCTTGATTTCCTGAGAAAAAAAATTAAAATAAAAACAGCATTTTAAAATGGACTATTTCTAACAGGGTCGGAAAAATGGATGTTTCTGGTGAGAAAGGAACCCAGCACGTCCACTGGCAAACTATTCTCTGGACAGACTTTCTGATTTCTCCCTAAAAAATACCAGTGGTTTGCACTGCTGCCTCACAGCGCCAGAGACCCGGGTTCAATTCCCGCCTCAGGCGACTGACTGTGTGGAGTTTGCACGTTCTCCCCGTGTCTGCGTGGGTTTCCTCCGGGTGCTCCGGTTTCCTCCCACAGTCCAAAGATGTGCAGGTCAGGTGAATTGGCCATGCTAAATTGTCCGTAGTGTTAGGTAAGGGGTATTGGTGGGTTACGCTTCGGCGGATCGGTGTGTACTTGTTGGGCCGAATGGCCTGTTTCCACACTGTAATGTAAACTAATCTAATCTAATCTAATCTAACTGCGGATACTGGAAATCAGAAACAAAAACAGAAATTGCTGGGAAAATTGTAGAGAGAAATCTGAATTAATATTTTGGGTCCAGTGACCCTTCTTCAGAACTAGTTTCTGAGTTCTCCATTGGGTGGTCACTGCTGAAGGATCCTGACTGACATAATGACCCAGCAGTGATAAAGCAAACCGAGATAAGTTCTCTCTCAGCCCTTGGATTTTGGTAACTGGAGCCTTTGGTGACACATAATTTAACACTTTCACTTCTGCCATTTTTCTGAACTGCAGCCTTCGACATACAGTACTGAAGTGGGGTCATTAACATGCTGTAAGGTTTAAGAAATCTTCTCACCCTATTTGATGAGAGAACTTGGTTGTTAAGCTTGACAATAAAATATTGTGATTACGTTTTTCAAAGAATTAACTGGCTTGAAACACATCTTAACACCTTGAGGATGTGCAGGGTGCTATATAAACACACTATTTTTGCTTCTTTGCTCCACTTCTGTGTGTTGTTCAGGTGCCAAACGCTGGAATACCCTCCCTAAACCTCTCCCACAGTCCACCTTTAAAGACACTCCGTATATCCAGATCTTTCATAAAGCTTAGTCAGCTGCTTTAATGCTCCCTTCTCTGAGCTGACATTAATTCTTGTCTGATTACATGGCTACGGAGCACTTTAGGTCTCAAGGAAGTTAGAAGTGCCATATAAATGTAAGTTGTGGTTATACCTAGACTTAACAATCCTAGTCAAATAAAGACTGCCACCAATTGAAAATAAAATACTGTGGATGCTGAAAATCTGAAATAAAAACAGAAAACACTGGAAAAACTCAGCAGGTCTGGCAGCATCAGTGGAGAGAAAAACACGGTCAATATTTCAAATCTGATACGACTCTTCTACAGAATGAAAATATGACTAGAAATACTAACTCTGCTTCTCTCTCCACAGATACTGAGAGACCTGCTGAGTTTCTTCAGCGTTCTCTGCAAATATGGCTTATTCAGTTAAAACTACCAGATTGCCTTTCCATGCATTTATATTTTACTTGTGATGTGAACCAATAAATTAAATGTCAACAATGTTTTGTAATTAATTAAAACATGCACATTTTACTTCTCATGTTTAATTAAAATACAGACTGTTACTGATTAACAGATTTATTACACCTCATATTGTGTGTCATCACACTTTCAGTCACATGATGGACAATGGAGGTTTACTTTCAGTGAAAAGCATGGCTCGCTGGAATAACTAATGGAGGCTACAGGATAAATACAGTAAATGTTTTATTAACTTGCACCTATGGGACCAGGAGTGTACCAGTTGATCAAATATTCCGGTTGTAAAAACACAGACTAAGTAATAGAAACATAAGGCAGTGGGTATACGCATCACTGTAATACTTTATCTACAGCATAAATCACCTAAATAATAACTTAAATAAAGTACACTGGCAGACAGCCTTCTCACTCGCACTCTTGACTAACAACTCGGAGATCACGATAATACAGTAATTTGAGGGATGTTCTAATTTTTGCCTTTAATCAAGAATGCCGGTTCATAAGGTGCTGGATAAAACAATAGTTGCTGTAGTTTCAAAAATGCCAGCTACCTTGTAATTATTGTTAAGGCAGAAATCCTACCTCAGGATACAGATAAGAATTTCTAAATCCCTTCAGCTTTGCTCTTACCACTTGTTAGATCGCATGAATCTATCAAATATCCTGTGGACTTAGAAACTGCCAGGATTCATTATCCCAAATTGAAATACAAAAAGAGAAAATTATTGCAATCATTAGAGAATTTCCCTTTAGAGACATAAACTGTGAAATTTCCTCCTCAAACATCTCTGCTTCTTCACCTCTCTTCACCTTTAAAATGTTGCTAAAACGTACTTCTCTGACTTTGTTTTTGATCATCTTTTCTAGTGTCCCCTTATGTAGCTCAGTGACAAATTTTGATTGATAATATTCTTCTGATGCACCTTCGGATGTTTTAATCACTTGGAGATATTTCAATTTAATACTTCCAAATAAAAAGAATACATTTTTCCTCTCCAAGATGTGGTCATTAAACCAAAAATTCATCTTTATAGTAACTCTATCTTTCAAACAGTCAATTTTATGATAAATCCTATTTTGTACTTGTTTATTTTTGTACAGATTTCCAAAATGCCTGCCACTCATTTGTGACTGGACTAGGGTGTAGGTTTGCTCGCTGAACTGTAGGTTTGATATCCAGACGTTTCATTACTTGGCTAGGTAACATCATCAGTGGCGACCTCCAAGTGAAGCGAAGCTGTTGTCTCCTGCTTTCTATTTATCTGTTTGTCCTGGATGGGGTTCCTGGGGTTTGTGGTGATGTCATTTCCTGTTTGTTTTCTAAGGGGTTGATAGATGGTATCTAGATCTATGTGTTTGTTTATGGCGTTGTGGTTGGAGTGTCAGGCCTCTAGGAATTCTCTGGCATGTCTTTGTGGAGTCTGTCCCAGGATAGATGTGTTGTCCCAGTCGAAATGGTGGTTTTTTTCCCTCCGTGTGTAGGGCTACGAGGGAGAGAGGGTCGTGTCTTTTTGTGGCTAGCTGGTGTTCGTGTATCTTGGTAGCTAACTTTCTTCCTGTTTGTCCTATGTAGTGTTTGTGGCAGTCCTTGCATGGAATTTTGTCCATGGGTTGTACTGGGTCTTTTAAGTTTGTTAATTTTTGTTTGAGAGTGTTGGTGGGTTTGTGTGCTACTAGGATTCCGAGTGGTCTTAGTAATCTGGCTGTCATTTCTGAAACTTCTTTGATGTATGGTAAGGTGGTTAGGGTTTCTGGCTGTGTTTGGTCTGCTTGTCGTGGTTTGTTCTTGAGGAATCTGCGCACCGTATTTTTTGAATATCCGTTCTTCTTGAATACGTTGTATAGGTGCTTCTCCTCTGTTTTCCGAAGTTCGTCTGTGCTGCAGTGTGATGTGGCTCATTGGAATAGTGTTCTGATACAGCTTCGTTCATGTGTGTTGGGATGGTTGCTGGTGTAGTTAAGTATTTGGTCAGTGTTTGTCGGTCTTCTGTATACGCAGTTCTCCGTTCTTTCGACTGTGACGTCCAGGAATGCGAGTTTTTGTCGGTTTCTTCCTCCTTGGTGAACCTTATGCCTGTGAGAGTGTTGTTGATGATGTGAAATGTCTCTTCTATCTTATTTCGTTTTGTGATGACAAAGGTGTCATCTACGTAGCGGACCCAGATTTTTGGTTTGATGGTTGGTAGGGCTGTTTGTTCTAGGCTTTGCCTTACCACTTCTGCTATGAATCCTGATAGCGGAGATCCCATCGGTGTGCCGTTGGTTTGTTTGTAGATTATGTTGTTGAAGGTGAAGTGGGTGGTGAGGCACAGGTCCACTAGTTTCATGATGTTTTCATTGTTAATGTGCTTGATGGTGGTTGGGGTGTGTGTGATGGTGTCTTCTAAAAGCGTGGTAAGTGTTTCCTTTGCCAGGTCGATGTTGATGAAGGTGAACAGTGCTGTTACGTGGAATGAGATCATTGTTTGGTCTTCCTCTATTTTGGTGTTTCTGATGATTTTTAGGAATTCCTGGGTGGAATGGATGGTGTCCTGAGACTCTTCTACTAGGTATTTCAGTCTTGTGTGCAGTTCTTTGGCCAGTCTGTAAGTTGGTGTTCCAGGTAGTGAGACTATGGGTCTGAGGGGGGCTCCTGGTTTATGGATTATTAGTAGTCCGTAGAATTGTGTGTGTTGGTCCCGTCTGGTATCATTTTCTGGAATTTTGTCTTGTTTAATTGTCTGGAATTGTGTAATGTTTTTAGGAGATATGTAATTTTGTTTCCTAGTTGTGGGGTCGGGTCTAGAGCCACCTGTTGGTAGGTGTTGGTATCTGCGAGTAGTGCATCGTAGTCCCTTCTGTTCAGGATGACTGTGAGCCGACCTTTGTCTTCAGGTAATATAATGATGTTTTTGTCTTTTTTGGGGTTTTTTGGGCTTTCTTTTCTTTTGAATTCAGTTTGTTTCCTTCCCTCTTTCGGCTCAGAGTAGTGCAACTGTCTGTCTGATAGTTTGTTGTGTTTCTTCCATGAGTTTGTTGTCTTTCAATGTGGTTTCTAATGCCGCGAGGAAATCCTTCTTGTCAGCGTCTCGGTAATTGAAATTTAGTCCTTTTACTAGTACCGCTTTTTCTGTGTCTGATAGGGTCCAGTCTGATAAGTTCTTTATCCATGCCGTCTGTGTGTCTGTGTGTGTTTCTGTGTGTGTGTCTGTGTGTGTTTGCTTGTATGTGTGTGTCTGTGTGTGTGTGTGTGTGCGTGTCTGTGTTGTTGTTGGTGTCTGGTCCAGCTGCCCCGGAGAGAGTGTCGGGGTGAACTGGGTGGCACATGGGATGGGAGGTGGGGGGGTGCAGTGTTGGATGGAATTGGGGTGGGAGCGGTGATGGACGGGGGCGGGGACCAAACACAACCAGAAACACCTTACCATACATCAAAGAAGTTTCAGAAATGACAGCCAGACTACTAAGACCCCTCGGAATCCTAGTAGCACACAAACCCACCAACACTCTCAAACAAAAACTAACAAACTTAAAAGACCCAGTATAACCCATGGACAAAACCAACGTCATTAACAAAATTCCATGCAAGGACTACCACAAACAGGAAGAAAGTTAGCCACCAGGATACACGAACACCTGCTAGCCACAAAAAGACACGACCCTCGCTCCCTCTTAGCCCTACACACGGATGAAAAAACCCCACCATTTTGACTGGGACAACACATCTATCCTGGGACAGGCTAAGCAAAGACATGCCAGAGAATTCCTAGAGGCCTGGCACTCCAACTACAACGCCATAAACAAACACATAGATCTAGATACCATCTATCAACCCCTTAGAAAACAAACAGGAAATGACATCACCACAAACCCCAGGAACCCCATCCAGGACAAACATATAAATAGAAAACAGGAGACAACAGCTTCGCTTCACTTGGAGGTCGCCACTGATGATGTAACCTAGCCAGGTAATGAAACGTCTGGATATCAAACTTACAGCTCAGCGAGCAAACCTCTACCCTAAACCTCAACCTGAGCTACAAACCTTCACAAACCTTGTGACTGGGCTGCTGTTGATCAGCACACAGATTCTAATTATAAGTGCTAAATTACCCTCCATAGTTACAGTGCTTCTAATTGATGGTCATTAAGAAAATGACTTGCATGTCAATTTTTTCTTTAACAAGTTTGACTCGCAAAATTAGTTTGCTTTCTCACTATGAAGATTGCTAACTATCTGCTTTAATCTATCCAATCCCTGAAATATTCAACAGTATTGTCCTATCACTGCAGACGCTTAAGGTAATGTAATCATTGTTTAGCGCTTAAGTGATTTGTCTAATATATTCTTTAACTAATTCCCCTCCGTGACTTTGCCCTCTGTTAAGTTTCCCATTACTTTCTCTGCTCTGCAGTCAGTTTTTCTTCCTTTTAGTTTCCATAAACCTTTTTCGCTTGACATGAACACATTAAGGTCAAGAGACAGACTATTCACTCCATCTATTAGACCTGGGATAATCAGGATTACTTCCTTCTGTTTATTTCACTTTCATTTTGTTTATTTTCCACCATTTGTGTTTGGTGTTGATCCTCATTTTCTCTATCATTTTCTTTCTGATTCATCGCATATATATTTTCATCCCTTAACCTTCTACAAAATGAAAACACAACGTTTTCCATTCCTAAACTGTAGCTCTTCCATTTCCATACCTCCTCATTCATGACTTGTTTCTATAATTGTTGGCTATCCTATTCCCGGAGCCATCCATATAGAGCCATGCCTACGTACAGCATGGAACCAGACCCTTTGGTCTAAATCATCCATGCAGACCCGATATCCTAAATAAATCCAGTCCCACTTCCCAACATTTGGTCCATATCCCTCTAAACCCTTCTTATTCATGTACTCTCATCCAGATGCCTTTTAAATGTTGTAATTGTGTCAGCGTCTATGGCAGCTCATTCCACACACACATCAGCGCCTGTGTGAAAAAGTTGCCCCTTAGGTCCCTTTTAAATCTTTCCCACTTTAAACCTCCATTTTTGACCCTCCACCCTGGTGAAAAGACCTTGGCTATTCACCTCTCCATGCCCCTCATGATTTTATAAATCTCGGTAAGGTCACCCCTCAGTCTCTGACACTCCAGGGGAAATAGTTCTGTTCCTTCAGTTTCTAACAAAACTCAGGCAAAAGAATTGCTCTCTCCTTTAACATTCAGTTGATGCTCAATAAGTAATCTGCTCTTCCATTCCCCATCTCTGGAAAAAGACTCATTAAGGTGATAAGGGAAACATAAAGCAAAAGATCTATTGGCAAGCAGCTTGATAACTGAGCAGTGAAAAAACAGAGAACTTTTAATTTTCTTGAGGGAATTACAAACAATGCGCTGGAGAACATTATACAGCGAAGCAATCTCCAACCTGTTTATTTATTTTGATTATGTGGCTCCTGTGGGTAACTTTCACCCTTTTCATATTTTCATTCTCAGGATGTGGACAAGGCCAGCATTTATTGCTCATCCACACTTCCCCTACTTTGATACAAATGTGTGGCTTTTCAGGCCACTTCAGAGCAGTGTTAAAAGTCAACCGCACTAGTTTGGCACTGAGTTACATATTTGCTTGACTGGGTAAGAGCAGCAGGTTTCTTTCCCTAAAGGTCATTGGTAAACCAGTTTGGTCTTTCACAATGATTCAATTGCCTTTGGGCACTTTCAAATGATATTTTTCAGTGGATTAAAATGTGGAAATTGCCAAAATAAGATCTGAACTCACTCCCAGGAGTATTAATCCAGGAACAAAACTGCTAAACTACTGACAGAAATAACACCCAATCTCTGATCAAAAATCTGATCTTACTGCTCAAAACAACTACTTACCTGGACTTAGAGACATATTCAAATTAGATTTGAGACATTGTAGATAAACTGGGTCAGAATAACATGCAAACAATACCAACATAATGGTGTTCAGGTAAATATTTAGATTATATTTAAATTTTATTGTTATGTGCGCTCAAGTAGAGGTGTGCATTGAAAAGTTTATAATGTTGCCAAACACAGCTCCATCTCAGGTACAAAGGTATTTAGGTACAAAAAACCCTAGATACAAAGTAGTAAAAGAAACATAGTTAAAAAAGTTTAGCATTACCTTCATAGAATAAGTAGAAAAATAAAGAAATAATGTAATAGTTAACATTAAAGCCCCTCTTAATATAAACTAGAAATAAAAAGGAATAGAGGTAAAAGTTCAACAGTCTCAGGGTTATTAAGATAGCTGGCCTTTTGACACCTTAAAGATGGTCAGAGGCGATGGCAGCCCTGGATTAGAAATATCCAGGTCACCATCATGGTGACAATTGGCCGTTCACAAACTTTGCTGTTGCACGTTCCATTTTCAAAACTATAAACATATTCTATCATTGGAAAGCATCTGGCAATACGCCAGCCAGTATTACCAGGGCAACCAACTGTTTACAGCTTCAGGAGCTTTTCATTTCAGAGCGCTGGATGGCAATAACAATTAGCACAGAAGTAATAAGTCACCACTCATCCTGGCTGTGAGCTTTGCTGGTTGGTAGTTTCAACTTTCTTTTTAATGAAAATGGTCCAACAATCATCTACTTTTCAGAGACTAATTAAGTCCATGGGACACATTATTTAAAACAGTAAACACATTATAAGTTGTAAGTATGTGTGCAGTTCATAAACACATAACAGGCAAACTGACAAGCACAGTCTCATCATTGTGTACACACAGCACAGGGAGTCCTTAAAGGTGAACTGTCTTAAAGGCAAGATGAGAACGGTGCTGGAAAAGCACAGCAGGACAAGCTGCATCCGAGGAGCAGGAAAATTGACGTTACGGGCAGGAGCCCTTAATCAGGAATGAAGGGCTCTTGACAAAGGGCTCCTGCCCGAAACATCGATTTTCCTGCTTCTAAGATGCTGCCTGACCTGCTGTGCTTTTCCAGCACCATTCTAATCTCGACTGTGATTTCCAGCATCTGCAATCCTCACTTTCGCCCTGTCTTAAAGGCAAGGTACAGGTATTATATGATCCATCTATCTATTCCTGTGAGGGTCAAAAAAAAAAATCTGTTGCGTATTACTCATGTCTAACAAGCACCACAATTCTCAACAATTGTCGTAAATGTGGTTGGAGAAACCAAATCAGTGATTTGGGACATCTGGGGCATCTTCTCAGTGAAGAGCACCATTTCAATAAGGACATGCAGCTGCCAATTACATGGGTCCTTATCATCTAATCATCACAGAACTGGGGGTGGGGGGGGAGGGGTTGAGTTTAGGAGGTCAAACGCAAGACCACTGACTGGTAGGAAGTGATGATCAGAGGTCAATTTCCCAACGAGGTCTCTGATTGGGCTTTTGCTCGGCAGCCATGACATTAATAATGCACTGACATTGTATGGTCCTGTTGAGACAGTCTCCTTGCAATAACTCGGTTTAGTTCCCAACTATTATTGGGTCTGCAATCGTGAGTTTACACCTGATTTCTGTCCTCTTCATGTGGCTAAGAATTTCCTGGGCGTGTTTTGGAGGGAACGTGAAAGGATTATACATGTAGGGGATGCATGTGCATCAATAAGATACATCATAACTAGTTTTCCTGCTCAGATTTCTCCCGTGACACCGAAAGAAGTGGGGTGTCTGTCCTGAACTGCACCTTCTTCTGAAGGGAGGAGGTCAGCCATGTAAGTCCCAGGGTGAGGGCAAAAGAGAAGTCCCATTTCATTTGAAAGTCAACAGAACAGACCATGGAAGCAGAATCCTGCTCACCTCTCACTGTGGGAATCACAAGACGACCTTGGCCAGTTGTGTTCCGAACTATTTCTAGTCTTAGGTCAAAGGTAAGAGATAAACCACATGATGTATTGAATTCAAGGTAAAACTTGAATTCACCATCAGCCTCTGTTAATGTAGAGAATGTTGCAGGCACACAATGGTTAATGGGACTGGGGAATGGTGGTGCAGGAAAGGAGGAGGATATTTGACCAATTGACCGGTCCCTAACTATAAATAATATCCTTCCCACTTTTAATGGCATAGTAATTCTGCATGCATGTGGAAATTAACTGGAGATTTGCTTGTGCTCCTATCCACAGAAAGAACGGAAATCTAAGACTGCTGGATTGGAAGATGCATGTGTATCTCTCTAAATCAATGCTTATAAAGTGTGTAAAGATTGCCTCTAGTTCTATCCATTGCTACTAGGCTTTCTGAATTAGAATGTGGCAGCAAAAAAAAAGCTACCAGAGTTTAAGATTGGAAACAAAGAAAAAGATCTTCAATTGTAAAATTAAAATTCTAATCAAAATTCATTGCGGTAAATGACAACAAACAATGTGAATTGTCAGGATAAGATTACCCTCCGATACTCTCAAGCACTATGACCAGGGGAATAATGAAATTGACATGTGGACACAGATTATAATTCTACCAAAAACCATCAAGACATGACCTGAATATAGTTGATCCTATAAGAACCAAGATCATAAGCATTTTGTAAAAAGGATGCTTTTCAGTTGGATGGTGAAGATGATTTAGGATTATTGTTGGGTTTCCCTTTTGGGAATCTAAAGGAAATTAAATATAATGGGGAGAATTTTCTCAGTCTCTGAAGGACTGAGCAATGATGAGTCAGTTGGAAAAAACATGATAGGATTGGAAGAATGATACTTGTGACCGTAAAAGAAAGATCCGATTTTCCACACAGGGTTTTAATGGTGAGATTAAAATATTGCTGGTGAGTGACAAGAAGCCTATTTCCATCGCATTAACACCTCATTAATATCTAATCTCATCTCACTTCCAAGCAGATTACTATTCTTCCAGGCAGCAAACAGAAACAAGACAATGAAAATTTCTGACATGAAAGTCAGGTGCGGTACCTGCTGGCTCCAGCTCACAGCTTGCTCCTCTGAGCCTCCATCTTGGCCAGCAGTCCCTGACACCTCAGAGCATGCTCCAAGGGAAGTGACTGACTGCAATGTCTGGCCCTCAGCGGAGGTTAGCACTAGCCATGCACCAGCCTCCCCACTTCATCATGGCACATCTCTGACCCACTTAGAACACAATTACCCAATTCAATGTTGCACTTTGGAGCAAAGCAACACCTTACATTACAATTCTGCTGCTGGGCCACTTAGCAGAGACAGGTGGTGTAGGAACAGGTATCCAACTGTTGCTTTGGAGCAGGGCGCACCTTCATGGTCCCTTGCTTGCTTTCTTACACTGATTCACTTCATGTCTATTTGGATGCTCACAACATCTCTGCACTGCCTAGTCTTGTCTTTTTGCACTTTGCCATCTCATTCAGATACCAAAGGCTCATAGTACGTATGTCCTGCCTCGCCTTTTCATTCAAAAACGAAGTCAGGCAGTTTTTCATGGTTGTCAGCAGTGATCAGTCAAGCAGGTGGACATACTGCTGTATGGCACTGTGCTATATTAATGTCACAAACCGCAAACACGCTGTGTGTACGTGGCCAATGCCCATGGAGCAGTCAGGAGTTTCTGCACCAAGGAGTGGAACATGGTCAGTCCTGCACATCAAGTGCAAGCATTCAAGGAATTAGCAGGAAATAGTTGGGGAAGTGTACGGAGATCAGGGGTCTGCCTTTCCAAGTTAGTCGGGGCAAGGTTTCAATACATCTGCTGCAAATACAACCTCCCACTGTCTTTGCGTGGCGTGGCAGCACCGCATTTATTGGAATATGGTTCCCAATGTCAAAGGCTTTCTGTGGCTCTTCTTTTCAGAATTTTCCATGTCCCACTGTAGGGAGAACAATGCTAAACCTTCATTAGTGTGTAATATGACTGTTGGCTGCTCCCATTATCTAGAACTCTTTCTGACACTGTTCGCACAGGATTATTGGAACTGTGATCAGTCGATCCATCTGCAGAGGTTATCATCACTGTGGCTGCAGCACAATAAAGATGCAGAGAAATTAGGGAGGAGCAAATGCCTGGGGTCAGCAGTAAACTCCAGTTACTGCAAATGGCCTCCACATGAAGAAATCACAGTTAAAGGCCCCTTCAGGGTGTGAAGGTGATATGGGGGGGGGGGGGGGGGGGCTGAGAATCTATTGTCTTCAATGAGATTTCCTTCAGATGAGCTGAGTACAATTATGGTGCAATGTAATAAGCTGTGGAAAATTGTATGAAGTAACTCACTGCAGCTTGCAGAGAGAAACTCTCTGTAAAACACTCTGAAGTTGACACTTAGCCATTTTTGGTAAGATTTAGCCCGATATGTTAAACATCTATTAGACCTGGTCAGAATTTATATAGATTTGGAAGATACACAGTCATTCCAAGGCCTTTAACAGATTTTTGTATAATGTTGACATATTCAATTTGGAGAGCCCTGGATTGATAATATGAATGACAACTAGTTCTAATCAGCATTCAGTTCTTGGAGGAGAACCTGCTGAATCTGGTTATTGTTGCTTTATAAAGAAATTTCTGGGGAACAGTTACTTCCTTCAATCTTCGTGCATTCCACAAGGAAAAAAAACACACGACCAACTAATAGACATATTTTAAAATGGTCCAGAGTTTGGGTGCAGGCATCAATACAATTGAAGAGTTAAGATGAGGCAGAATGAAGCTGAAAGAAAATCTTGTTATTATAGCACAAGACACAAACTGGAACAAGAGTATGGACAAGCGGAATGTCAGGAATTCCCAAAGAATGATAACTGGTGTTTCAGGTATGACTTGAAGTAACTACTGAAGATGATGAGGCAGAGAAATTAAAATGACACATGGCCAAGAGAATACTGACAATGAGCATGAAGATAATGTTGATCCAAACCAAATTACATTGGTCACAAGAGCTTTAATCCTGCAATGAATGTGTTGGACATGGAGTTAACTACATAGTATTCTTGCATTACAGTTGGTTAAAATATTATTTTGATTCACTGGAGAGACGTTCAATGCTAGGTTAGGAAATAAAAAAAGTATATTTTTATGTTTGACAATTAAACACATTAAGGTCATTAAAAGGATTTGTAACTCCATGTGAAATAGTTGAAAGTCCCCTTATGATAACTGATGTAATCTCTTATGAATGCCCAATACCGTTGGGTGAACTTTCAATGAAAAAGACATTCAACAAAACTTGAGATGGAGCATGATTGGACAATTATTTTTGTCAAGTCAGTTGATTCATTCATATTGTGTTCAATTAAAAATCAATCCTCCCATGTTTTATTGGTATTATAGGGATACATCTTCAGACATCTTCATGATCCTCATGGGGATCTAACTGCAGAATTTGTAAACTGAGATATTAATAAGATTAGAGTATATTTTAAAATTGGGAGTCATGTATGCCAGAATTTTGAATATATTGATTTAGATATTAAACAAAGTATCATTTTAAAGATTTTACTCTCATCATGGTTAATCATACTGTCATCTCAGAATGACGATATCAAATCTTACAAGAATAATTGTGAACTTTGATTCATCCATTCAAACTAAACCAGTTGTAGAATATGATGTTTTAAAGTTAAGTACGGTATTGGCAACAGGAGTATGTCAAGGGCAAATAAAATATTGAATCTGATAAATGCTTGTTTAAATTCTCAGTAATAGGTGATCTAAAGAAATTGAAACCAGTCACTTTTAGTGATGAACCACATGCCAAGTTTCCTGATAGGTGTTTCAGGGCAGCTGATTTTATGATATTGCAAATAGGTGATAATAGGAAATGTTATTTTCTTGACTCAGGAAAATAAAAGTCATTGTTAAAAATACCTTGGCAATAAAATGTTGACCTTTGTGAAATTCATGAATGTGGGGTATTATTTGTTAAACATGTTAAGTGAAATTCTTTATACTGGACATACTGAAGCTAGAATATGCATGGCATGTTACATAAATAAATATTCATCAGAGAATATTGTATGCTCTGCAAAAATTCAATCACACAAAGATTATGAATTAACCTTGTTAGCTTGAAGCAAGGGTTGAAGGCAAAGCAAATCTCCACAATTTAAATCGGTTAATGCAAGCCATTAACTTTTCCCCTGTTTGACACAAAGAAATGCCAATTTATGAATGCTCACACTTACAACATGATCCCATAAAGATTCAACATATGAACATTCCCTGTACTTACAAATGACTATTTTGTCCTGCATTGTGTTCTGACTCGTGTGCAATTCAACTTATGAATGGACTCCCGAACAGGACCTATTTGTGATCCGAGGGCTGCCTGTACATGAAATTGAGAGTGGGTCTATGGGAGGGATGGCTCGATGTCATGCCTTGTACATTGAGACAATATATCAAGAATATAGATATCACTGATTTAAAGAAAGAGAATGGAATCCAGTAATTGTGCTTAATTGTATACAGATGGTAGCTATTGATTATGACTTCAATTATGATCCTGTATATTGCTGTGCTTGTAGTTCTGCAGTATGTTCTGCACTGCATATTTCTGTAAATAAAAGTTTATGAAAGAATGTAAAGTTTGACTGCTTTACTTCTGGGCTTTCTGGATTAGGAAGGTCTGTGTTGTGATGATGAAAACAGAAGATGTTTGCTCCCATTACAGTGAAGCCACTAGCTCAAGAATACATTTAATTTGGCATTTTTAAAAAAATCCCATTCATTTTTTTAAATCAATAGGAAGTGAAAACAGCAAAAAGTTAGGAGAAGAATTTGGCATTTCAATGCAAAATACCTGCTGTCTTGGAAACATTATGTGGAGAATTTATACTGCATTGGTGCTTCGTTTTAAAGTTCAGGCCTGACCGCTCTTGATCATAAAGCATAATTTTTCAAAACTGTAGACTGTAGTTAATTCATGAAAGATGCAGTGGCCAAGGTCATTCGTCTAATACTAAAATGAATCCCAAAGGTGATGACTCGTCAAGGACGAAAATGGAAAGACCAAATGCACGTTCTGACAAATGCCAGTTCTCTGGTATAATCAGAATAATGATCTAGGATTGTCAGCAACCTTGAGCTTTTAATCTCTTTCCCTCTGGTGGTAAAGCATTTGAGCCACATTCCTGTTAAAGTTATGGCACCAAGAACACATTGTGAAGTGTATTACTCTACTGTATTCTGATCCCAGCTGATTGTATCACTGGACAAATCAGATCCGAGAATGAAATCTAACTTGATAAAAGGTGTGTCTTTTTTTTTAGATTACTTACAGTGTGGAAACAGGCCCTTCGGCTCAACAAGTCCACACTGACCCGCCGAAGAGCAACCTACCCAGACCCATTCCCCTAAATTTACACTACAGGCAATTTAGCATGGCCAATTCACCTAACCTGCACATTTTTGGACTGTGGGAGGAAACCAGAGCACTTGGAGGAAGCCCACGCAGACACGGGGAGAATGTGCAAACTCCACACAGACAGTTGCCTGAGGCAGGAATTGAACCCAGGTCTCTAGCACTGTGAGGCAGCAGTGCTAACCACTGTGCCACCCAAATTTTAAATTTAAAAAATTTAGTTAATGTGGTTGTCAGTCATTCCACTGTTTCAGTCATTGCAGAAGCAAAATACACAAAAGAAGAAACAGATTTTAAACAAAGCTTTCTAATTATAGAACACTGTTTAGAAAAACCTTCAAATAAACTGGAAAACAAAATTTTCTCATTGATTCTCCTGCTCTTCAGATGCTGCCTAACTTGCTGTGCTTTTCCAGCACCACACACTTGAAACAAAGCTTTCTATCTATTTTCCAACACCATGAATTTAGAGATTCAAATTCAGAAAAATTATATGCCACCTCTCAAATTCTTAGCGTTCTACTTAACAGGTTCCTGACAGTTTCTTTGCCATGGACTGGGAGACAATTCAATGAGTTCTTCCCAAATCTGTCTGACACATATACTCTTACAACTCTAAACTCCTAAATGTTTTCAGTTCTAATAACCTGCAGATATCAAAACAAGTTTGCCAAGTTTGAAAGCATTACAAGCTAAATTTTTCAACTGAGGCGGCTGTGTTTTCCTTGAGCTGCTTTATACTTAGAGTCATAGAGATATACAGCACGGAAACAAACCCTTTGATCCAACTCATCCATTCTGACCAGATATCCTGAATTCATCTAGTCCCATTTGTCAGCACTTGATCCATATCCCTCTAAACCCTTCCTATTCACATACCCATCCAGATGCCTTTTAAATGTTGTAATTGTACTAGCCTCCACCGCCTCCTCTGGCAGCTCATTCCATACACACACCATCTTTTGCATGAAAAGGTTGCCCCTTAGGTCTCTTGCAAATCTTTCCCCTCTCACCTTAAACCTATGCCCTCTAGTTTTGTACTCTCCTACCCTGGAGAAAAGACCTTAGCTATTCACCCTATCCATGCCCCTCATGATCTTATAAATCTCTATACAATACATATCAGCCTCCGACACTCCAGGGAATATAGCCCCACTGTATTCAGTCTCCCCCTATCGCTCAAACCTTCCAACCCTAGCAATATCCTTGTAATTCTTTGTTGAACCCTTTCAAGTTTTACAACAGCTTTCCTATAACAAGGAGACCAAGATTGAATGCAGTATTCCAAAAGTGGCCTAACCAATGTCCTGTACAGCCATAACATAATCTCCCAACTCCTAAATTCAATGCACTGAACAATAAAGGAAAGCATACCAAACACCTTCTTTACCATAAGACCATAAGACATAGGAGCGGAAGTAAGGCCATTCGGCCCATCGAGGCCACTCTGCCATTCAATCATGGCTGATGGGCATTTCAACTCCACTTACCCGCATTCTCCCCGTAGCCCTTAATTCCTTGTGACATCAAGAATTTATCAATTTCTGCCTTGAAGACATTTAGCGTCCCAGCCTCCACTGCACTCTGTGGCAATGAATTCCATAGGCCCACCACTCTCTGGCTGAAGAAATGTCTCCATATTTATGTTCTAAATTTACCCCCTCTAATTCTAAGGTTGTGTCCACGGGTCCTAGTCTCCTCGCCTAATGGAAACAATTTCCTAGTGTCCACCCTCTCCAAGCCATGTATTATCTTGTAAGTTTCTATTAGATCTCCCCTTAATCTTCTAAACTCCAATGAATACAATCCCAGGATCCTCAGTCGTTCCTCATATGTTAGACCTACCAATCCAGGGATCATCCGTGTGAATCTCCGCTGGACACGCTCCAGTGTCAGTATGTTCTTCCTGAGATGTGGGGACCAAAACTGGACACAGTACTCCAAATGGGGCCTAACCAGAGCTTTATAAAGTCTCAGTAGCACAACAGTGCTTTTATATTCCAATGCTCTTGAGATAATTGACAACATTGCATTCGCTTTCTTAATCACGGACTCAACCTGCATGTTTACCTTTAGAGAATCCTCAACTAGCACTCCCAGATCCCTCTGTACTTTGGCTTTACGAATTTTCTCACCGTTTAGAAAGTAGCCCATGCTTGTATTCTTTTTTCCAAAGTGCAAGACCTCGCATTTGCCCACATTGAATTCCATCAGCC
>NC_057731.1:8972174-8986483 GCF_004010195.1 Chiloscyllium plagiosum | reverse complement strand
GTAATGGCAACCATACTCAATTCAGCCCCGTGACACCCTTTAATTTTTGGGATATTACTCATGTCTTCCACTGTGAAGACTGACGCAAAGTACTTGTTAAGTTCTCCTGCTATTTCCTTATCTCCCATCACTAGGCTTCCAGCATCAGTTTGAAGTGGCCCATTGTTTTACTTTTGCCTGTCGTTTGTTTCTTATGTATTGAAAGAACTTTTACTATCATTTCTAATATTACTGGCTAGCCTACCTTCATATTTGATCCTCTCCTTCCTTATTTCTCTCTTTGTTTTCCTCTGTTTTTTTTTGTAGCCTTCCCAATCTTCTGATTTCCCAGTGCTCTTGGCCCCTTTATAGGCTCTCTCTTTTTCTTTGATAGATTTCCTGACTTTCTTTGTCAGCCATGGCTGTCTAATCCCTTCCCAGGTAGTCTTTCTTTTCTTGGGGATGAACCTCTGTACAGTGTCCTCAATTTTACCCACAAACTCCTGCCATTTTTGCTCTATTGTCTTCCCTGCTAGGCTCTGCTTCCAGTCTATTTTTGTCAGTTCCTCTCTCATGCCCTCATAATTACCTTTATTTAACTGTAACACCATTACATCTGATTTTGCCTTCTCTCTTTCAAACTGCAGACTGAACTCTACCATATTATGATCGCTGTTTCCTAAGTGTTCCCTTACTTTAAGATTTTTTATAAAGTCTGGTTCATTCCATAGCACTAGGTCCAGAATAGCCTTCTCCCTTGTCTGCTCCATGACAAGCTGTTCCAAAAAGCCATCCTGTAAGCACTCCATGAATTCCCTTTCTTTGGATCCACTGGCAACATTGTTTACCCAGTCCACCTGCATATTGAAGTCTCCCATGATCACCGTGACCTTGCCTTTCTGACATGCCTTCTCTATTTCCCGGTACATGGTTGCGCCCCTGGTCCTGACCACTGTTAGGAGGTCTGTACATAACTCCCACTATGGTTTTTTTTGCCTTTGATGGTTTACTACCGTCTACCTGTGACTCTACTTTCAAGGAATTGTGAACCTACACTCCAAGGTCTTTTTTTCAGGAACACTCCCCAGGACCTTACCATTATGTGTATAAATTCTGCTCTGATTTGCTTTTCCAAAATGCAGCATCTCACTTTATCTAAATTAAACTCCATCTGCTACTCCTCAGCCCATTGGCTCATTTGATCAAGATCCCATTGTACTCTCAGGTAACCTTCTTCCTTGTCCACTACACCTCCAATTTTGGTGTCACCTGCAAACTTACACACCATACCTTCTATATTCACATCTAAATTGTTTATAGAAATAACAAAAAGACTATGGTCCCAGCACCGATCATTGTGGCACACCACTGGTCACAGACCTCCAGTCTGAAAGGCAACCCTCTACCACCACCCTCTGTCTCCTGCCTTCAAGCCAATTTTGTAACCAAATGGCTCGCTTGCCATGTATTGTACATGATCCAACCTTGCTAACCAGTCTACCATGTAGAACTTGTTGAACACCTTGCTGAAGTCCATATAGACAATGTCTATTGCTCTGCCTTCATAAATCTTCTTTGTCACTTCTTCAAAAACTCAATCAATGAGTGAGAAATGATTTCCCTCGCACAAAACCATGCTGACTATCCTTAATCAGTCCTTGCCTTTCTAAATACATGTGAATCCTGTTCCTCAGAATCCCTTCTAACAGCTTATCATCACAAGCATCCTGCTTATCAGTCAATAGTTCTCTGGCTTTTCCTCACTACCTTTCTTAAATAGTGGTGCCACGTTAGCCACACTCCAGTCTACCAGCACCTCACCTGTGGTTATTGATGATCCTAATATCTCAGCAAGGGGCACAGAAATCTCTTCCCTAGCTTCCCAAAGAATTCTGGGTACACCTCTATGAGTTTTAAAATGCCCAGTATCTCCTCCTCTATATGGACACTTTTCAATATATCACTATTTATTTTCCAAGTCCCCTAGCTTTTACTATCATCTTATCTAAGTGTCACTTAAATGTCCCTAATGTATCTGACTCTATTAGCACAACTGACAGTGCATTCCACATACCCACCATTCTCTGTTAAATCTACCCTCTGGGTTTTCTAAATTAGAAACAATTTTTGACTATTCTAAACTGAAAATAAGCTAATAGACTTTTATGTTTATTCTTCCTGTCAGAAATGCCACCGTATATATCTCTCTTCTGTCATTAACTCTAGAGGTTCACAGTCACCCTACTCTCTGACACATACTGGATTAGGTCACTATGCCAGAAGCATTAAAAAAAAATCACGAAGTAATCCATACTCATATACCACTACTTTGAAATCCAATCTCTAAAAGTGATATTTATGGATAGGTCACACACCTTTTATTACAATAATACAGTCAAAAACACATATATACCAACAATTACTCTCTTATTCCTTATTGGATAAACAGTAATTAATGAGATCATGCAGATTGAAAGGGTTAAAAATGCTTTATTCTTTCTATTAAAACCAATAATATCATCACGAGATTAGGAAGGATATATGTAAAAGAACTCATCAACTATACCTCTTTCATATAGTGTGGCACCTGTTTTTGATGGACTGGTCTGAGAAACCTCCAAGTTTGATAACATTAAGAGTTCCTTCATAGCTGGAGCATCCTTCCTCAGATAAGGGACCAAAACTCCACCCAGGTGTGGTCTCACTAGGCCCTGTACCCTTGCAACAAGGCATCCCTGTTCCTGGGCTTGAGTTCTCTCAACAACAAACAATTTGCCTTTTTCACTGCCTGCTGCATCTGCCTGTTTAAATGTACACTATAAATATCAAGGAGTTAAAGGACAGCTCTTATAAGTTTGTTCTGCTGGACTAGGCAACTCTCTAGGGCTTTGGCTGGAGGACAACAGCAGAAAGGAATTAATTGGATAGAAAATGATATGTAGCACACTGACCTCTTCCTACTTGCATTAATGATAAGGCACCATGCAAATTCCGTACATGTGCCTCTTGAACCTGTTGGAATCACTGTAAACTTTTCTAGAAATGAGCAATAGAATGGTCATCATGTTTGTCACTCTCCTGCATGTGCCTTAATTGTTCAAGATGCATCTGATCACTGGACAATGAGAGATATTAGTCCAATGTGCTATTCAAAACCTGCACCTGTTGTTTTAATATCGAAGGAAAGCAAATCCTCAGGAAATAAATGCTAATGATGTTATCTCAGCCATGTAGATACATGCAGTCATGAGAATCCTTCAAGATGCAAACTTCAGTCTCCATCATCCTTGTCAGCTCTATAGCTGTCACTGTGTATATAGCAGTATTTGAGGGCATTCTGTGTTCAACTATAAACACCTCCCATCCAAATGCCTTCCCTCTATTCCTTAAGATGAAGTAAGCATGTTTGACCTGAAGCTCAGCTTCAAAACTCACTTCCCAATCTTTCTCTGTCCTCCTCATTTTAGTGGTATCTATCTTTCTTCATTAGCCAAATGTCAGGGCAGTTACCCAGTGCTGGGTTTATATGTAAGAGAAAGTGAGGCCTGCAGATACTGGAGATCAGAGATGAAAAGTGTGGCGCTGGAAAAGCACAGCAGGTCAGGCAGCATCCGAGGAGCAGGAGAATCGACGTTTTGGGCCATTCCTGATGAAGGACTTTAAAAAAGGAAACTGTCTCCTTCTCAACTAATGGGGGCACCTCATCCAAAGTCTCAATGAGTGACTAAATGCTGGCACTTGGCTAATGAGGAAATGCAAATTTGTTTTCTTTCATTCTTTCATACAACGCGGGTGGAATTGGCAAAGCCAGTTTTGATATTCTAATTTCTTACCCTAATTGCCCTTGAACTGAGTGGCTTGCTTAGTTATTTTAGCAGACAGTTAAAAGCCAATCCTATTGCTGTGGGTCTGGAGTCACATACCAGACAAGGTAATGATAGTGAATCAGATGGGTTTTTACAATGATCGATGAGTACAGTCAGTTCTGCTATAATGCGCCTTTCGTTAACATGAATTAGCTGTAACATAATTGGTGAATAGGGAACACTATTTTAAATCACAATCTTACAAAATCTGTGTTGGCTATAATGTGATTGGATCACCAACACTTTAAGACTTATTTGTATTGTGTGATTTTTGTACAGTGTGGGATTGCACAGGAATGCGACCATTGCATTATAGAAGAAGTGACTGTGATTTTGTTGCATCATTTATCTGGTTAATTTCAAGTTTTGACTTGTATTAAATTCAAATTATTGATTAAAAAAATAAAAATATCCAGTGGCATTACCACTTTGCCATCGTCTGCCCATCAAATCCATTAATAATTCCAGATACCTCAAATAGATCAACTCTTAGACAATGCTAAACTCAAGACAGTACAAACGAAATTTATGTTACTATCTCTATAATTTATCCTTTTCAGCTTCAGTATCATGCTGATAATTTGTGATACATTTTCACCAAGGTCAATATATCTGTCCTAACTTATAGCATTTAACACTGAAAGCACATTTCAAATAGAGTTTGACCGTGGCTCTGTACAAACAAAACATAATTTCCTGACTTTTGAGTTTGAACTCTCTTAAGATAAAGACCAATACACCATTAACCATTTTTTAACCTGTGCAGAAGCTTTTTTTTTATTCAATATTGGGACGTGGGAGTTGCTGGCTAGGCTAGCAATTATTGCCCATCCCTAGCTGCCCTTGAGAATGTGATGGTGAGCTGCCTTCTTGAACTGCTACAGTCCATGTGGTGTAGTTAGACCCATAATGCCCTCTGGGAGAGAATTCCAGGATTTTGACCCAGTGACAATGAAAAAAACGGTGATATGTTTCCAATTCAGGATGCTGAGTGGTTTGAAGGGGAACTTGCAGGTCGAGGAGTTCCCATGTATCTGCTGCCTTTACCCTTCGAGATGGAAGTACTGTGGGTTTGGAAGGTGCTGACTAAGGATCTTTTGTGAATTTTGTAGATGGTACACATTGCAGCTTCTGAGTGTCAGTGGTGCTTGTGGATGTGGTGCCAATCAAATGGGCTGCTTGTGGTGATCTGTGAATAAATAATTTTCTTTGTTCCTTCATAATTCCAAATTATTCACTATTAAAATATTCTGATCTGTCTCTCATATCCAAAGTCAGTGATGTCTCACTTTACCATGTTGAACTCTATCTGCTGCTATTTTGCAACATATTTACCTGCTTGCTTCTCTTTGTAACTTCCCCTTCTAATGCACACAATGTCCTCTTCTAATGCGCACAACTATTTTCTAGCCACTTATAACTCTTAACCATTGAAATTATAGATTTGAGATCAAAAGTGTAGAGCGAAAAAACCAAGTTCAACTTTACCTCTTAAGATGGTGATGGCAATAGCAATAATTTGAATTTTTAAAACTCTGTGAATGCAGTAATTATTTCATGACATTTCAGATAAGAGAAGTATGGAAGGGGAACAGATTTAACATTAGTAAGCATGATTTGAAGCTAGCACCCATATGCTTGGTAAAAGAGGTAGACTCTGAAGTTGTGGAAAGATGTAGTAACGTGGAAGATCTAGTGGGAGTATAGCTCAAAACTCGCTAAGATCTAGAGGGAGTATTTTGGAGTGTAAGACCAAGACAGTTAATGGCACTTAAGATTGAGAAGAAAATGCTTAGTAAGCTAGTGTCAGAAAAGCAGGAAATAGGAACTGGAGAATGGAGAAAGTTATGGAACTTCAGACAGATAAATCTCCAAAACGACAATGGTCTCCATCATAGAATATTAAAATAAAAAAGCTTTAAATAAGTGCAGATGCATTTGCCCTTTTCTTGCACAGCATTGCTTATTAAGGACCTGTTTGCCTGGTTTATAAAATTTCAATTGTAGTTGCATTATTTAAGGAGAAAAACTGTCTACCATGAGTGACAATTAACCCTATCTTCCAGCACCACTGATCCAGAATCTGGTTTCCAGCATCTGCAGTCATTGTTTTTACCTCGTTGATTCAGACACCTACCATTGTCAGCATAGAATTGTTAGTTAGTTCTTTAAGATACTCATTAGTGTGGTATAACACAAGACTCAATGAATCAAAACTCAATTAAACATGTTGCTGATTTTTGTCAAATGTCCAGTGAATTCATGCCCTTAAGTGATTCGTACCACACTCAATAACATTCAAGACCATTAATGTTCATGATTAAAAGCATTACATCAAGCATATGTCCTTGGGTATGAAAAATATATATCATACTAACATTGTGTCTTTGAGTTTAAAACTCTTGAAAGACACAAATTGAATACGAAATGGCAATAACTCAGTGGGAAGTGAACAAATTTAATGGGGTCAAATATGATTCAAGATACTTTCACATTCCACAAGTTAGAAATTGAAACCACTTTTGAACCCATGATCCACGTTGCATGCACATCAAATATGAACACAAAAAATGACACTGATATGGAGCAAGATTTCCTCCTTTTGGAAGTTTCACACTGCTGTTTGGGATAGCAGATCAGCCTATAAGATTGAGTGCAAGCCATATTGGGATGGATGATTGCTTTAAGACAGCCAGTATTTATGTAAGGCAAATATGTTGCAAAAGTCTCAGGCCCAAGAATGCTTCTTTCCTTATCCACAAAAACATGAACACATCTCCTGACATTGGTCACTTTTCAAACTTCAGGCAGCTCTGTGCTTGCCTCAGTTCAGACCTCGCGCTCATTCCTAATTTAGTTCCCACTTCACTTATTGCTCTTCCCCTCCCTACCCTTACGCTCCGTGACTTCAAAGCTCAATCCACACCCTAAAGCATAATGAAAAGTAAAATAAGAGGCAACCAGTTTAAGTAAAGATCTGATTAACAAGCTGGAGGGAACCAGGCAAAAGCCATCAATAAACATATTTATAGCTTAGATTGTCATCTGAAATACATGTTTATTTTCATACAGACACTTCCATTCATGGGTGTAAGATGAAGTCTTTCATTCAGAGAGCAATCTTTGAGGAGAAAGTGAGGTCTGCAGATGCTGGAGATCAGAGCTGAAAATGTGTTGATGGAAAAGCACAGCAGGTCAGGCAGCATCCAGGGAACAGGAGAATCGACGTTTCGGGCATAAGCCCTTCTTCAGGAATGAGGAAAGTTTGTCCAGCAGGCTAAGATAAAAGGTAGGGAGGAGGGACTTGGGGGAGGGGCGTCGGAAAGGTGATAGGTGGAAAGAGGTCAAGGTGAGGGTGATAAGTCAGACTGGGGTGGGGGCGGAGAGGTCAGGAAGAAGATTGCAGGTTAGGAAGGCGGTGCTGAATTCGATGGATTTGACTGAGACAAGGTGGGGGGAGGGGAAATGAGGAAACTCATTCAGAGAGCAATGCCCATTCATATCAATGTGAAATCTCAAGTCACGATCTAGAAAATAACTCTCGTTCATGTGGTTATATAAGATATATGCAGCATCCATGCAAAAATGTATTACTTGAAGTATAATAAGCTAATAAAGAATGAAAATGGTCTTTGAAGTTTTAGTTGTAGAATTGAAAGAATAAAATGGACTGAGGGTACCCTAATGCCTTTCTATCTTTATTTTATTGGTAAAAGAGAAAGGAGTGGATGTTCAATGTTTGAGCTGAATTGAAGTCTAGTTGCAAATCCCCCACTCATTACAGAAACCACTCTACTACATTTCCCCACTGGAAGTGAAAAATTTGCTTGTTTCGGCAATAGGCAGCTACATTGTGTTGCCAGTTTTGTGTGTGTATGTATATTAAGTTAAAAAAGAGAGAGCTGGGCAAAATGGAATACTTCAGTCCCTTAATGGAAATGTACTGAGATGTTAGTTTACTGCATGGGATCATCTACAATCATAATATTGAACTTGGAAGCTCTTGTTGGTATATTGTAACTGTATTCTCTACTATTTTCTGCATGCCTGTTTTCTAAGATGTCATAAGGGGTTAAATATCTACCTACTGTGCTGTACAAAAGTTAACATTTTCACAAATACTTTTTACCTCAAATTGGACAAACATGTAATACATTCCTTGGCTCGCATCAGTTGTTTTATAATTAAAACATGACTGAGAGGCCATGTATCCTGAACCACATGCCAGCCATCCATATAGGTTCGTAGAAAATATAACTAACAGTTGGTCAATTAAAGGCAGAATGGGAACATTTAGGTTCCCATGAAACAAAAATGAGACTCTTCATTGAAGAGGCTAAGAAGATTTCTGTGGATGGTATTTTGGTATTATGGTATGGCTAGATATTTTTTGTGGCTAAGAAAGAGAATAAACATAAGGCTTAGCATGAGAACATCCAGATGGTGAATAATAGTCATTGACCCGCACATGAAAGGCTTTGTGGAAGAGATCAATCAATTTGACCAAAAGTGCCACAATAATTCATGATTTCATTCATTATGATTTCACAATGTATGTTCCCTTCAAAAACGATGATTGCTACTAAGAACACAAAACACAATAAATGACTGTTAACAATCTTGGTTAGATGCCTGCTTTGGTTCAGTGGCTTCACACTTGTCTCTGAATGAGTAGGTTACGGGGTTAAGTCCCACATCAGTGATCTGAGCACACAATCGCGCTTGACACTTTAATACAGTATCAAATAAGTTGTTGATATGAAAGATACTATTACACCCTTCAAAAAACAACACAGGAGCTCTTTCAGTGCTCTGGCTAATGTCCCTCTCACAACTAATGTCACTATCCAGGAAAACGGAAACATTGCTGTGCATGGGATATTACTGTACAAAAACACTAGCTTCGCTTTTTCCCTACATTACAACAATGACCGAACACTGTTGAAGTACTTCATAGGATCCCTACAGTGTGGAAGAAAGACGTTTGGCTGATTCGGTCTACCACTGACCCTCCGAAGAGCATCTCATCCAGACCCACCCCCTACCCTCTCCTTGTAACATTACATTTTCCAGGACTAATTCACATAGTCGCAAGGCCCTGGACACTACCGGGCAATTTAGTAAGGCTAATTCACCTAACCTGCAGATCTTTGGACTCTGGGAGTAAACTGCTGCACCCAGAGGAAATCCATGCAGACACAGGGAGAATGTACAAAATCCATACAGACAGTTACCCAAGGATGGAATCAAACCCTGGTGCAGTGAGGCAGCAGTACTAACCACTGAGCCACCATGCTCCATTCATTGAAGCACTATGGGATGCCCTGAAGTAACTGAAAGGTATTGGATAAATGCAAGTTGTTCTTTGATAACAGTTGTACAATGTCACTGGAACAATGGACGTGGCATCTGATATTACAAAGAGGGTTTTCTAGACAGGGAATCTGCACCATATAGCAACAAAATAAATAATACTGCCCAGGAGCTCAAAATGAAAGTCAAAGATTTGAGTGACTGCAACATCCATTTCTGTCACTCTGTGCTACTTATAGTGTAAAAGCAGATCTCTAGTGTCTACTTCAGAGGGCAGCTATGAATTTGAGGTTGAGTGCCTGGCAAAAGGTAAAGAAGGTGCATGGATCCAAGTAGGAAGGATTGCTATTTGACAGGGGACAAACACTCATGCACCTCCTTCCATGCTAACGCTGTAAAGAATACAGTGTGCTACATCATTCTGCCAATTCACTGTGGGTCATATTGTAAAATACAATGCTTCTAAAGATTAACTTTTGCTATTTTTCAACCTCACTTAAGGAATGTATAATTGTAACAAGATACATGCATGGTCAACATTCTCTGATAAAAGAATAGTAACTCTCAGAATCTTTTCTGAGATTAGATTCTGGTCAAATTCTGGATATTGGTTTTCTAACAAAAGAGAGGAAGGGAGGGAATTGTTGACGGATATACAAGTGATAGTGTCAGTGCAATCAATCTACCGTAGAAATGCTGCATAATTCATAAAATTGGCTCTATCGAGACAGTATTGTACGATTCGTAGAAAGATGACTAGGGCACCTGTTATTTCTGTGGACTGCACCCTGGCTGACTTTGCAATGTCTCCTGCCATTGTCTGTAATGAGCCTGTAGATTGATTTAGTGTGGTTTTCACATGCAGTTCTCATTCCAGGAAGTGCCATTAGCCATTGATCAGGTCTCCAATAAGCACTTACTTTCACACAAACCTTTTCTTGCTGAGGTGTAAATGTATCTTACAAGGGAGTGTATGTTGGAAGGCTTAGACCCTTCTGGGATATCCTCACTTGCAGTTTCTGCTTTAGCTCTCCAATGTCACCAACAACAAACTCAAAAGCTAACTCACATTTCTGTGTTATCTGAAAGGCATAAATTTTCCCTACAGCAAACAACCAGCCCTCCACTTTAATAAACCCCCAGTATATTTGCATAGTTCCCACTGATACTGCAATGATAAACATCTCATGAAGTACAAAACTCTGCATAATAAGTTGGTGCTTTAATGCGATTTAAAAACTATTAACGTAACAAGTAATTGCAACAGGAGTGAAATTGAATGTTTGAGGTACCAGCATTTATTTTTAATTTTTACACGTTTTTATTAAGGAGCAACAATTTTTTAATGTTGGCATACCCTTTAAAACTCACCCTCATTACCATCACTGAAAATGTGGGACTGGAAATTCTGACTTTAGGCAGCAATTTAAAAATAAATCATCTTTCATTCTGTTCATTACATACTTCAAAGCCACTTCTTTGACTAGGAAGCATTTTGAAATGTCCTGACATTGTGAAAGGTGCTATATAAATGCAAGTTCATTCTTTTGCTGAACAAAATAAGAGGCAGGGTTAGACAAACCAACTGTTTATAAAAGAAATTGCACCTACCAGCTCAACTCTTCCAAATCCTCCAACTCCCAGCGTATCAATGATGTTAAAATCACATAGTTTCAGGTTTGAAAAGAAGGCAGACTCAGCTTCATATCTAGATTTTGTCAGATGAAAAAATGGAAAGTTCTTAGTTGTGATGAAATGGCAATTCTGCAGCATTATTACAGGATGGAAGGGCAACGCAAATGATCTGATCTTGGTTGCTTCATCAACCGGACCTACACTTTCTTGTGTAAACTGACCACGTTCTGGCCCCAGAAATCCAACACAAAAATGTTTACATTCTGCTGTTCCCCTACATTCATCAATTCAGAAAGTGTAACTAAGGGTCTTGCTGGTATTAATCCTGGACCAAACACATTCCTCTTTATGCCTCTCATTTCTTCACTTCACATTGGCAATTTTTTTTTAAAATGAGAGATTTAAATAACCAATTATTCAAGGCAAGGGAAGGGAGATGTAAATTCTTAGGTTTCCATATCTCATTATCAGAAGTACCTCCCAAACCAATTCCTCGTCTGCAGCTGGTAGAGCTTATCGAGATGGGAGGGATCAGAAATGACAGGTCCACAAAAGTCAGCAGAGAGCAGACACGTCCAGTTTTGCACTAGAAAACCGTTCATAGTGAATATCACAAAGTACTTTCCTACGACATTGTACATGGCTTCAAGGTATTGCACAGCACAAAGTCTTCATTAATGCATTACTCAGAAGTTGCCTTTTCTGAACTGAGTGACAATATATGAAAGTCAGAACTCGAACACTGCCAAAAATGAATTACCTGAATTTAGAATCTGACAAATACAGATGAGAATGTAGAAGCCCCACATTCATTTACTAACAAGCATGCAGCTCTAAAAATAGCAACATGTGGTGTGCCCTGGTATGAGGAGAAGAATCTGATGATATGCACTATGGATAGGCATCTGGTGGCTAAAAAAAGGGTTACCCACATGATCGGATGATTGGCCTTTAACCCACTTTATTGCATGGTTCAGTGATTCGTGCTGAAACGCATTGTCAGGTCTGTTCTTTGCCTTATTCTCGATACAATATCTTGAAATTATTTTCCCAGTTAAAATATTAGCTTACTTCATTTGTGTCTGGAGATGTAACAATGCACAAATGTTTCCTTATAAGCAGTCAATTATACTTTATAAAAAAAAGACTTGTTGATGTAAGACTTAGCTGTATTTGTATCCAGTTTGAATCTATGAAGGAATATTTTAAGGTACATTGCATCATAAATTTGACAACACCCCAAATGACTATCATCCATGATCTGATGAAGATGGACCTTTTGATGTGTAATTTCCATTCTAAAATGTAGAAGGGACCATCATTTGAGGAATCAAAATGTGTATGCGATGCAGGGTCTGCACAACAGTAGCTGACAGATCTCCAAAGGAGAGCCCTCGGATATTATACTGATGATCTATCTATCTTCACAGACAGATGAGAAAGATCCTATAATGCTAATCAAAAACAGAAATTCCCAAAAGTGCTCCTATTGACTGTCCCTCCCTCCTGAAAAGCTCCTGTCTCCCTTTCTTCTCCAAAGTGCTTGAGTTTCTTGTCACCTTCCAAATACAACCTTTTCTTTCACTGCGTTTCAATCCTTTCATTTAGATTTCTGTCACTGCTATGATATCAAAAGAGCTGATCAAAGTCACAAACAATAATCTGTGACAGTGACCATGATAAACTTATCTTCCTCAATTTTTCTGCAGCTTATGACACAACTGACTATGTCATCCTCCTCGAAAGCCTCTTCTGGGTGTAACAATCCTCACCTCGTTCCATTCTTATCTGCACAATTGCAGCCAGCAAAGGTTACTCAGCGCACTCATGTTACATTACCTCTGCAGTTTCCCAACAAACTGCATTGGCCCCTTCCTATTTCTCATCTCTGTACAATCCCTTGGTTAAATCTCCCTAAAATATAATCTTAGTCTCCACCTGCACATTGTCACCACCAACCTCTACCTCATCATCAACTCTCACTACCCTGCCATAACCATTCATTCTGCCTCTCGAGCTTGTCAAGACAAACAAGCAGGAATTTCACCAACTAAGCACGACACAGCCACTGTCACAAATTCCATTCTCTTTTGCATCAACTCAATTCTTCATGCTGGGAACTGTGCGGGGATGATCCAAATCTCTTCACATCTTGATGTTGTTGATAACTCTGAGATAAACTTCTGATCACATATTCATGCCATCAACAAGACTGCTTACCTCAACCTCTGTAACACCATCCAACTTGCCTTGCCTCAGTGCTTCTGCTGGTGAAACTCTTTCTGATGCCTTTGTCACTCCTCGATTGACTGTTCCAATGATCCCCTGGCTGACCGCATAACTTCCACCTTACAAAGACCTGAAGTTATCCAAAACACTGCTTCCTACATTTTGGGTCAACTAACATTCCTCTGTTTGCTGATCTCCATTGGCTCCCTGTCCATCAACACCTTAATGCTACAATTCTCAACTTCCTTTCAAATCCATTGCTGGTCTCATAACTCCCGAACTGCTTCCTTCCTTGCAACCCTTTAAGATTTGTGCGTTTCTCCAACTCTTGTCTTTTCAGCAATCTCTGATGGCTGTGTCTTCAACTGCTTTAGTCCTGAGCTCTGTTCTAACACTTCTAACGTATCTGCCTCACAACCCCTCTCCCCTCCTTCATAGATGATCCTTAATACTTCCTGCATCATTAAGCTTTGTGAATATTGCATGTTGCACTGACGTACATTTTGTCTGATAACGATCCTGTAAAATGATTTGGGATTTTTTACATTGTTAAAGATGTTGTGTAAATACAAGCTCTAGTTATTATTGCTTTTATTTTCTTTCAAATGGCAAATAGGATATCTATTTAACTTATTTCAAATTATTATAGAGAAAAATCTGAATGGTTGATTTGAAATTGAAGGACAGAAAGTTTGGATAAGTATTTCTACAACATCTGAAATATGATGTCATGCATTCCATTCTCTTTCACAAAACTACCATCTGTTAATGAGCGGCAATTAGTTCACAAATCTATAAAAGAAACATCCAATTACAATTCCTTAAAAGTGGATTTGAAATATTGATACATCCTGGGAAGCAATTATTAATTAAAGTTTGATAGAATGTAGTGCCCTCTTTTTTAACTCTGTACATTTCCAACAGCCATTTGCGAAGCAAATAGATGAGGTTGTTGCTGAAAATGTGTTGCTGGAAAAGCGCAGCAGGTAAGGCAGCATCCAAGGAGCAGGAGAATCGACGTTTCGGGCATGAGCCCTTCTTCAGGAATGAGGAGAGTGTGCCAAGCAGGCTAAGATAAAAGGTAGGGAGTAGGGACTTGGGGGAGGGGCGTTGGAAATGCGATAGGTGGAAGGAGGTTAAGGTGAGGGTGATAGGCCGGAGTGGGGGGTGGGGGCAGAGAGGTCAAGAAGAAGATTGCAGTTTAGGAAGGTGGTGCTGGGTTCGAGGGTTGGGACTGAGACAAGGTGGGGGGAGGGGAAATGAGGAAACTGGAGAAATCGGAGTTCA
>NC_057731.1:8911843-8971094 GCF_004010195.1 Chiloscyllium plagiosum | reverse complement strand
CATTTCCAACGCCCCTCCCCCAAGTTCCTCCTCCCTACCTTTTATCTTAGCCTGCTGGGCACACTTTCCTCATTCCTGAAGAAGGGCCCATGCCCGAAACGTCGATTCTCCTGCTCCTTGGATGCTGCCTGACCTGCTGTGCTTTTCCAGCAACACATTTTCAGCTCTGATCTCCAGCATCTGCAGTCCTCACTTTCTCCTCGATGAGCTTGTTGACCTGCTCACTGAGCTGGTGAGTTTGTTAGCAGACATTGCATCACCATTCTCGGTAACATCATCAGTGCGCCTCTGTGAAGCGTTGGTGTTCCATCCCACTTGCTATTTTTGTGTCTGGGTCTGCTGGAGTTGGTGATGTCATTTCCGGTTTTGTTACTGGTTCTGCTTCTTAGTGGTTGGTGTATGGGGTCCAACTCTACATTCTTGTTAATGGAGTTCCGGTTTGAGTGCCGAGCCTCCAGGAATTCCTGTGCATGTCTCTGTTTGGCTTGTCCTAACCGGAGGTACACCGATGGTGTTACCTGGAATGGTGACGAAATGCCTGCAAACAAACTTACCAGCTCAGCGAGCAAGTCAACAACCTCATCCACAACCTGAGCTACAAATTGTCTTGAGTGCTCCAAAGCAAATCGATTCCTGTGTTCATTTGAATGAGGAACTGGGCTGTCAACAGACCAAGTTAGGCCATGAACAGAACATCATCATATTTACTCAAAGCAGCCAGGAAATATCCAGGTATACCTCCAGGTAATCACATTCAGCCCCATTCTCCTATCTAGGCACCTACCTTTGATTTACCCTGAGTAACAAAATGGTTAAAATAGAAAAGTAAAACCTATGTTTAAATTGGTACCAATTCATTGTTCCTATTTATTTATATTCATGGGACGTGAATAGCACTGGATAGGCCAGCATTTATTGCCTGTTGTACATCAGTTGAGAAGTGTTAATACTTAGGAATGGCATAAGCATTACCCAAAATGATTACACTGGATGGATATACAGATAGAACCGCTGACGATCTTGAAGGAATCAGGTCCAACATTGATTCTTGATGAGGAGCGGAATCAAAGGTTACAGGAAAGGGCAGGAAAGCCAACGGAAGAAATGTCGGATAAGCCATGATCTCATTGATCAATGGAGCAGGCTCGAGGGGCCTGATGGTCTACTCCTGTCCTTATTTTGTGGAGCTTTTTGGTCTTAACATCTGGTCTTCCTCAAGACTTCTGCAACAGGGCACACTGTATCAATACAACGAGTTGCTAACAAGTAATAAATTCTATTTTGCTCACTAAGATTCTTCTAATTGGACCAGAAAGTTCTGCATTAGACCAAAAGGCCCTGAAACTCCCAGTATGTGAACAGGATGTTGGCAACAACTTTCATTATAAGCAACAGCTCACACAGTGTCATTGAGCTGACATTTTCAACGAAGATACTATGAGTTGTGGCGCAGATTTGATTTGACTATTTACATAACACATGAAAAGAGTGGTGTGAGATCTTCAGATTCGACTTAGAGTCACCCACTCATACAACACAGTCCACAGTAGAGAAGAGCTGAAGATTAATTGATGCTTTGGTGATTATCTTCCCAAATTCTACAGCTTCTATAATGATTCCTGCAGATTGGAAATTTCAAATATTACCTTGCTGTCTAAGAAAAGAGTTTGAGAGAAAACAGGGAACAACAGACCTGTTGGCCTTACATTAGCCATAGAGAAAATGCTAGAATGTTTTTAAAATGATGGGATAAATAGACACCTGGTTGATAATGCCTGCCACTGTATTCTCAGATAGTGTGCCATGGTTAGAGAAAACTCTCTACAGCTGAGTAACCATGTGGCCCAGGGGGCATAACACTTAGGGTTAAAGGTATGCAACATCACATTTCCAGTGTAGGGGATACTAAACAGTAGAAAACAATACATACTTCAAAATCAACAATTCTCACTCTTGAGCAGGAAAGCATTGAATCTTATTCAAATAATCAATGGAATTAAATAATGTAAAGTTAAGGAACTGATCCAGGAATTGCTGGTTGAAGTCAAAGTACAGCCAGTAGAAAATCTTGTAGGATTCCCCAAGTCCACGGTGGAATTTATAAAAAAAAAAGACACAGAATCTGGAGATGATATGGTTGGCATAGTGGCTCAGTGGTGAGCGTTATTGCCTCGCAATGTCAGGGACCTAGATTTGATTTCATCCTCGGGCGATTGTCTGTGTGGAGCTTGCACATTCTCCCCGATTCTGCATGGGTTTCCTCTGAATGCTCCGGTTTCCTCCCACTGTCCAAAGATGTGCAGGTTAGATGGATTAGCCATGTTAAATAATGTCTCGGGAAGTGCAGGCTAGGTGGATTAGCCATGGGAAATGTCGGGTTACAGGGTGGGAAGCATCTGGGTGGGATGCTCTTCAGAGGATCAGTGTGGACTCAATAGGTTGAATGACCTGCTTCCACACTGTAGGGGTTCTATGGTTAGCTACATACACATAGGAAACTGGATGCATACTGTATACAAGAAGTGTGCGAATGACACAATTATTTTCCACTGCTGTGAACACTGAAGAATTCTCAGGTTGCAAGAGCGAGCAAAGTTTTTGAGGAAAAACAAGCATTGGGATAGTCAGCGAACAGCATTCCCTTTGATTCAATTCACAAATCTGCAACAGATGTAACTCAGACAGCAACACAGCTGAGTAAACAAATAACTAGGGCGGGTTCAGGACTGATGTTAGACACTGAACTAACTTGGAAGAAGCTAGCTCAAACAGAATATTAACTTCTTTATGTTTCCAGGAAAAATCCTCAGTATTTGTGACAGAGATCTTGCCATTATTGGTTTATCAATAATGCGATCACAGAAGGCAGTGAGAGAGTCAAAACCAATCCAAATAGAGTCATAGATTCATAGAGATGTACAGCATGGAAACAGACCCTTTGGTCCAACTCGTCCATGCTGACCAGATATCCCAACACTATCTAGTCCCATTTGCCAGCTCTTGGCCCATAACCCTCTAAACCTTCCTATTCATATACCCATCCAAATGCCTTTTAAATGTTGTAATTGAATTAACCGCCATCGTATGAAAAAGTTGCCCCTTAGTTCCCTTTTAAATCTTTCCCTCTCATCCTAAACCTATGCCCTCCAGTTCTGGACGCCCCACCCCAGGGAACAGACCTTGTCTAGTTACTCTATCTATGCTCCTCACAATTTTGTAAACCTCTATAAGGTCACCCCTCAGCCTCTGACGCTCCAGGGAAAACAGCCCCAGCCTGTTCAGCCTCTCCTTATAGCTCAAACTCTGCAACCCTGCAACATGTTTGCAAATATTTTCTGAACCCTTTCAAATTTCACTACATCCTTCCTAAAGGAGGGAGATCAGAATTGCGTGAAGCTTCGCACAAATTGACAATAAAAATCAGCTGATTGAAGATATGGTGCTTTCAATTTCCAGGGAATTCATCTATGAGAAGGAATAATCAACATCCAATGATTCAGAAAACTGCAAAGAAGAAATAGTCTGTTCCAGCAGAGATGACAGCCTCTACAGAGAAAATCCAATAGATTAATGGTCCTCCAATTTAAGGTGACCTATAGACTGCAGACTATCAGGAAGAGAATCAGAGCCATTGGTCATCCAGCCATTGACAAACAATCTTTCCAAGTCCAAACAGAACACATTTCCGGAGAATAATGAGACCTCTATATCACCCGAATTTGCAAAATCAGCGACTTGAGGCAAGATTGGGTAGTGGAAAATAGAATCACATTTCAAAATTTATAAAATAAACAATGAGAAAAAAGTTTGAGGGAATATGTTATACACAGTTAAAAGGATTAATAATGAGGTGCACCAAAAACAGAGTCATAAAGTAATAGTCATAGAGTCATACAGCACAGAAACGGACCCTTTGGTCCAACCAATCAATGCCAAACATAATTCCAGACTAAACTAGTCCCACCTGTCTGCTCCTGGCCCATATCCCTCCAAACCTTTTCTATTCATGTACTTATCCAAATGTCTTTGAAATGTTGTAACTGTACCCTCATCCACCACTTCCTCAGGAAATTTATTCCACACAAGAACCACCCTCTGTGCAAAACATTTGCCCTTCATGTCTTTTTTTACATCCTCTTTTACTTAGCTTTCATGTTCTGCCGAATTTGATTCTTCTGTCAAACTAACACAACTGATGTCAGAATTAGGTTGTTACAGAAGGAGGAGAATTTCTGTTTCTAAACTGATGTTCTCATTCAGAACCTTGTTTGACGCGAGGGAGGTTCAGACAACGCTGCACAGACAATGGCATGCCCAAGGGGCAACCCTTCCTGATTTATTGGTGGGCTATTCAATTAGGAGGGCTGAAAATTAGACTCAGTGCACGCTAAATCTGGGTGACACTGCCGAACTGAAGCTTTACACCAGAAATGCCAATTCTGGAGACTGACCCCAGATATACTTCAGCACAAATATATCAATGTCTTCTGGTCAGTCATGTTGGAGTGAAAATGATTTACCAAAACAGTCACTACAGCACAGAATGAGATTATCATAGAATCCCTACAATGTGGAAGTAGGCCCCTTGGCCAACAAGTCCACACCAACCCTTCAAAGAGGAACCCACCCAGATCCATTCCTCTACCCTAATATCCTATAGTTACTTCCGATTAATGCACCTAACCTACACATTCGTGTATACTATGGGCAATTTAGCATGGCCAATTCATCTAACCTGCAAATCTTTGGATTGTGGAAGGAAACTGGAGCACCTGGAGGAAACCCATGCAGACACAGGGAGAACGTGCAAACTTCCCACAGACAATCGCTTGAGACTGGAATTGAACCCGGGTCCCTGGCGCTGTGAGAAAACAGTGCTAACCATTGAGCCACCATGCTGCCTCATTATTCAGCCTATGATGTCCATGTTATGCTCTCTACAACACAACTGAAAATGTGTTGCTGGAAAAGCGCAGCAGGTCAGGCAGCATCCAAGGAGCAGGAGAATCGATGTTTTGGGCATGAGCCCTTCTTCAGGAAGGGCTCATGCCCGAAACGTCAATTCTCCTGCTCCTTGGATGCTGCCTGACCTGCTGCGCTTTTCCAGCAACACATTTTCAGCTCTGATCTCCAGCATCTGCAGTCCTCACTTTCTCCTCTCTACAACACAACCCAATCACTCCCATTCCCCAATTCTATCCCTGTAGGACTGCAAGTTTATTGCAAAATGCCCATCCAAATTCTTGTTGAAAGTGAGTGAGTCTTCACTCTAATCACCCCCACATCAGTGTGCTCCAGGTCAGCACCACTTGCTGCAGTAAATAGTTTAAGAAAAAAATCCCTCTGCGTCTCTTGCCTGAAATCTCTCGTCTGTATCCCGTTGTCCTCGAAACCACCAACAAATGGGATCAGCCTTTCTTTATTTACTTCCTCTTGTATATCTTGACCCAATCTTCCCTTCTCCAAGGATAACAACATCATCATCTCCAGCCTTTCCTTGCAGCTAAAGTCTTTATGCCTGGAATTATTCTAATAAATCTCTTGACCCTCTCAAGGATCTTCCCATCTTTCCTGAAGTACGGGAACCACAACTGGACACAATAATCGAAATTCTGTGAAGTTCTTGCAGACCCCCCCCCCACCCCCCCACCCCCCCCCCAACCCCCGCTTTCACACTGATTACCTGTAATTATGAAGCCCAGGTTTCCTTCTCCTTTGCTTATTTCTCTCTCTCAACATACCCTCCCACCTTCAAAGGGCCACACACCCACAAATCCACAGTCAATCTGAGCCTGAACACTCTTTGTATACCTATGCCGCTCTCCTACCTCTCTGCTAAACTGCACTCCTGCACATTATCTCTCTTTTAAATTGTCCTGTCACCTAGTTATATCCTGTGGCAGTCAATAGGTACACTCTCATTATCTGCAATACTTCCAAGTTTTGTGTCACTAGCAAATCATGAAATATTATTTTGCCTTCCAACATTCAAGTTCTTGAAATGTTTCAGAGAAACCAGTTGGCCTAGCACTACTCCTTTGGGGATAATACTGTCTACCCTCCAGTCTGAAAAACAATCAACCATTTGCCACATTCATCAGAGTCAGAATTTTATCCAAGTGACTCAGATTCTCCTATTCTATGAGCCTCAATGTAATTAACCAGTCTTTTGTGTGGCTTTGTCAAAAGGTTCCTGCAAATCCAAGTAGACAATATCCATTGCTTTCCCTTCATCCACCCTTCTCTGTTTCTTCATCAAAAAAAAAATTAGACTGATCAAGCATCATCTGTTTTATAAGTCCTTGCAATTTCTCTACGTGTCTGTTGATTTTAGTTTCTCTATCACTTATTCACCGATCTGACAGGCTTGTAGTTCAAAGAAATGGTATAACACCCTTTTTTGAATAATGTGTCACATTTACCAATCTCCAATCATTTGGCATCTCCTCTGCACTAGTGGTAAATTGGAAGGTTATGGGAAACCCATCTATTATCCCCACCCCTACTTCCCTTAGTAATCTTGGATGCAAGCCATTATTACCCATTACCTCTACCATCTCCAGTTTTACTGATACGTTGTCAGATCGCTCTTCCTCAGTAAAGACTGATCAAATGTATTCAAGTATTTTAGACTTGCTCTGCTTCTCTAAACATACATGGCTTTTTTGTACCTAAAAGGCCCTTTTCCACCACTTGCCCCTAGCGTACAATTTAAATGCTGGCAGAAGATTTCTGAGTTTCCTTTTATATCAACAGCAATTCTATAAGACTATGATAAGACCACAAAAAGTAGACTAACCAGTCCATTAAATCTGCTCTGCCATTGAGTGAGATCATGGCTGACCTGAGGACCCCCAACCCCATTTCCTTGCCCTACTGGCATAACACCTGATTTCCCTGTTGATTGAAAATTCAACCCGTCTCAGTCTTGAATGCTTTTAATGAACCAGCTTCCACAGCTCTCTCTGGTAAAGAATTCTAGAGATTAACTGCCTTCAGAGAGAAGAACTTCCTCCTAACCCCGGTCTTAAATGGGTGGCCCCTTACTCTGATGTATGCCCTTTGACTCACGAGGGGATCCTGTTCTTGCATTTACCTTGTCAGCCTTATTTTCCTCTTCACTTCTATTCCATTTCACTTCTACATATTAACTTATTGAATTTAGCCTGGCTCTCACTTGAACAATTCACCAGACAAGCATTCGTCACCCTTTGTTGTTGTTTCCATTTCCCTTATCATTAAGGTGGCTTTCATTCCCTTGCTTTTCAACCTTATTGGAATGTACTTAACATGTGCCTGAATCGCCTGTCCCCTACACTGTTCCGTTAAACTTTGCCTGCCTCTTCGGTTCCAAAGAACTATCAAATACTTCAAAATGTTATCTTCCTCTCACAGTTGCAACAAGTGCTTGTTGCAACATTAGGCAAAGGATAAAACAATTCCCTCTCATTGTCACGACTTGGAAACTCCCCTGAGCTGGTATGCCAAAGTGATTTCATTTACATAGAAGCATATTTCAAAGTTTTGGTGAAAATGTATGTTTATTCCACTGAAAGGTGGAAAGGGAAGTTCATCCTTTTCAATTTCTTTTTAATTAAAAAACAGGGCTACAAAAGAATCCAAAATATTGAAGTCTATCACTCTTAGCTTTTGATATATTTTTAAAAGGGGCACTAATATTTCCTCTTTACTGTAAAATATTAATTTGACTGCATGATCCCATTTATCTTTTACCATTAGTTTCCAAATAATTTTACTCTGTTCCAATTTGGGCCTTGCTAGGGTCAATAGGTTACAGAATAGATTTTAAGTGGTACATTTGTTCATCCACCATTCTCAATAACTTTGGCAGAGAATCCATTAAAAAAAACCTGAAAGTGGTGGAGTGTGCAACTCCTCCTCTTTCTTTGGGTTTTTCATAGATTTTCCATTGGCAGCGAAAAAGCTTGCTGAAGTTCAAAGTCATGATGTTAGAACCTCGTCTGCGATTCAAGCCAATTACTTGCAATGGCTTAAATGGATGAGATTGTGTCACACTTTCACCATGTACCTTCTAAGTGGTGAGCTTTGGTAAGGCAGGAAGTAAGTCACTCCTTGCAGACTTCCAAGTTTCTGACCTGGTCTTCTTACCACAGTGGATATCCAGCTCTTATAAACTGGCAGCAATGCTCAAGAAACACAACAGTCAGTTAGATTTGGGGACATTCATGATACTCAAGCCCCATTTCACCACTAGACACATCAGGTTTGGAAGATGAAACACTCATAACAAGTCCAGCATCAGCTCAGAAAAATGTCTCAAAAAGTAGAGTACTGACAGAATGAACAGTTCAAAGACTTTGATGTCAATGGGTTTATTCTGAATTTGACTTTAATGATCATGATGAATAGGGTGGGTGATTCATTTACGTGGTTCAAGGAGCTGGATAAGGAACCACTACAGACTCTGACGAACATCACTGTCAGAAAGAGCACCGAATCATCTTTGCAATAATCAACAGATTCAGTTTTAATGGATCAATGTTCAGCAATCCACAAAAGTGGAATAGAAACAGTAAATGTTGGGAATACTCAGCAGGTCAGGCAGCATCTGTGGAGAGAGAAATAGAGTGAGTGTTTCAGGTGGAGGATCTATCACCAGAACTGGAAAAGCTCAAAACCACAAAAGTTGTTAAGCAAGTACGGAGGTATGAAAGGTGAAGCCAGGTAAAAACATTTAAAGGAATATCTGTGATAGGACGGAAGGCAGGGGAGATTATATAACAAAAGGGATGATTTTTCAATGTAAAGGGAGATGGTAATAGGATGGGTTTAGAGGAGCTGAAAATAGCAATAACTGCTGTATTGCTTTTTCATGAATAAAATGGGAGCATTCATTATGATCTAATGTTACTGAAATTAATATTAAGCTTTCAATGCGGCAAATCAAAAGAGAAGAAGATTCTACTAGAGACACAGTTTGGTGGTGTTTAAGTTGGAGAGACCAAAGGCAGCTAAGATGATTGCTCTTCAATCCATGAGTGTGACTGACATTGAGCTTCTGGTCACAGCATTTTAATTCTTCCTTACAAACGTTTCAAAAATTTCAAGTAAATCTGTCAAACACAATTTTCCTTCTGTAAAACCATAGTGACTTCATCTGATCACACTCTGATTTTCGAAGTGCATTGCGAAAATAAATTCTAGAATTTTCCTGATGTTTGATGTCAGCTTAACTGACCGGTTATTCCCTGTTTATCTCCCTCTTTCTTGAACAACAATGTTACAATTTCTAGTTTCCAAACTAATTAGACCATTCCAGGATATTGTGAATTTAGGCAAATTATGGGCAGTGCATCAATTATCTCCATAGCTATTTATTTTAGATGTAGATATAGGTTGGCAAGTCCTGGATTTTAGTTTCAAAAGTTCTTCCAGTAATTTACTTCTGCTGATAATAATTACCTTAATTTTCTCATTATTTTTACCACTTAGGTTACCTTCCATTTCTGTTGTGGAACGTTTTTCCTCTCCTGCGAAGATAGACATATTGCTCAATCATTTTGCCTTTTCTAATTCCCATTATAATTTCTCCCATCCCTGCTTGTGTCAAAACTAGTGTCATTTACAAAATACCGTGCCGGGACTGCAATAAACACTACATTGGACAAACAGGCAGAAAACTAGCCACCAGGACACATGAACACCAACTAGCCATAAAAAGGCATGACCTTCTCTCACTAGTATCCTTACGTACGGATGAGGAGGGACACCACTTCGACTGGGACAACACATCCATCCTAGGACAAGCCAAACAGAGACACGCACGAGAATTCCTAGAAGCATGGCATTCCAACTGGAACTCTATCAACAAACACATCGAGTTTGACCCCATCTACCACCCCCGAGAAATGGAACAGCAAGTGACCTCACCACAGGAAATAACACCACCACAGGAAATGACATCACCAACCCAAAGAAACCCAGACATATTAATAGAAAGCAGGAATTTTCAGTAGTTCTTTGCCTGAAGCCCACTGAAGATGTTAGCTAATAGGGTGATGAAACGTCTGGAAATGAACCTTCCAGCTCAGCGAGCAAATCTGTATACTATTATAAGCCACTTCCTTTAATTTAATAGTAATCTTAGCTTCTTAGATAAGATTTCTATTTTTGATGAGCATGTTAAATAGTTTCTTTAAATGTTTCTTATTGCTTATTTATAGTCATTCCCTTTTATCAACTCATTTCAATAAACCTTCGCCAGTTCTTTGTTCATACCTCTGTATTTGGCTTTGTTTCAATTTAATATTATTGACTGTGATTGCAGTGTGTTGTTTTTAAACTTACCACAGAATTTAATTGCATTTTGATGCCTTGATCCAAGTTGACCGTTTATTCTGAGATTACTAATTAACTCTGCTTCTTCACACTCTTATAGATCCAAAATAACATACTCCTCGTCAATTCCAAAATATGTTGCTCCGAAGCCGCCCTGGAAACATTCCACAAACTCATTTCTAGATTCTCCTTACCAATTTGATTGGTCTAGTCTTTAAAGAAATATTAAAGCCCATCACAATTATCAAATTACCTTTATTACAACACCAATAATTGCTTGTTTAATGCTCTGTCCAGTGGCATATGACTGATTAAAAAAGCAAAGGGTTGATAAACTAGTCCCAGCAACATCTTGCACATCTTCAGCTTTAATCACTGCACATTGGCTGTAGTAACAGCAGCTGCCTGGGTCTTAAGGTCTTTCACTGGAGCATTCCTTACTCCTTTAATACTTTACTCAAATCTATCCCTTTCAACAGTTTTTGGCCAACTATCCTAACCTCTAATGTGACTTGGTGTCAAGGTTTGTGAAGTGGTTTAATGTGATACAAGTGCCATAAAATTAAAATGTTGTCATTATCAGTAGGTGGAGTGAACATAGGATTTAGTGTCCAAACTGTAGACAAGATAATCGACCAGTAAAAGAAATAGCTTTCATCTTCAGCTGTGATCTCCTATTAGGAAACTTGTGGGTGGCTGATACAGCACTTGGAAGTGAAGGACACCTGTTAACTAAGTTGAATTATTTCCCACAAAGGAGGTGTTACAGAGTGTAGAATGGAATGTGCAGTTCAGCTGCTTGAAACCCAAAGTCAAGGAGTCAGGGGGAGTAGGCAAATGCCATGCACAACTGATTAACACTTGCGTCTCTGAAACATACCCCAGTGAGATCTGTAATTACTGGAATTCCAACCGCCTGTCAGTGAAACTCCAACAGTCAACCAGCAAACTTAATCCTTTCGCGTGTGAATAACTTAGAAGCGCTGGCTTATTTGGTGTCACACAACTAACATAACACAGACAGCAACAAACAGCTTCATGTCAACTCAACTTGCTGTCATTGTTACACTAGAAATGTAACCCTTCATTTGACTCATGAATTGGGTTGAGCAATTCTGGCCACATACTGCAATAAACCAGTAACAAGCAAAAACAAATTCAAAGAGATAACATTAGAAGAACTAAACATGAAAGTGTTTTAATACAGTGAATTGACAGGTATGGTTTACTCCTCTATGAAGTTGTGATACATTACTTCTGCACTTCCTGATTTGTGACATTCTATGTTTCCATGTGAGGACAGCACTCTCACCTCTGAGACAGAAGGCTGGGCATTCAAATCCCATTCTGCAAATCAGAACACACAATGTAGATTGAGGACCCTCTCGAATTGCAATTTCGGAGCTGTCATTTCCAACTAAGGGACAAACACTTGAAATGCCACAGGCTAGATAGCAATGAGCCAAGTGCTGTAAACCAGGATTGGAATAGGTGGATCTTTGATGATCAGTATATACACAATGGGCTGAAGGGTCTCCTTCTGTGTTGTGAAAACTCTATGACTCTATGATTGACATCTACTCTTATCTTGCCAGTTGTCCACAGCAGAAGAACATTAGAACTAGGAGCAGGAGTAGGCCATCTGGCCCTTCGAGCCTGCTCCACTATTCAATGAGATCATGGCTGATCTTTTCATGGACTCAGCTCCACCTACTTGTCTGCTCACCACAACTTTTCATTCCTATACTGTTCAAAAACCTTTCTATGCCGTAAAAACATTCAACGAGGTAGCCTCAACTGTTTGAATTTTAGATTCACAACCCTTTGGGTGCAGAAGTTCTTCCTCATCTCAGTCCGAAATCTGTTCCGCCTTATTTTGAAGCAGCATCTGCAGCCAAGTATTTTCCCCAACCCACCAAATGCCTCCCATATCACCTATTCCAGTTTCAAGTGGCAGGAGTTTGCTGTCTCTAGGAGTAATGTTCCTGGGGATGCAAGGGGTACACAGAGATTGGGATTGGGGTGGCTAGTTTGTCAACCATTATTCACCAGGCTAAACATCATTGTCCAGTTGAACTTTTCGACACAAAAGGATATCTGCTTCAGTGCAGCAATTTTTAATGGTGCTTCATGGAAAATTAAACACAATATGTTGATAGCCTACCCTGTGTGCAACAGCTGTTATTGAGTGGCATGGACTTCCCCAGCCCTCAAAACCTTCCAATTGGCAGAAACTACTGACATCAAAGAACTAAAAAGTGGCAATCCAACTGTAACATCCCTTGTGGTGTCCGTCAGTTTAGATTTAATTACCAACCTGCTGAAAGGACATAATGTTTAACCTAGGGCATCATAGCAGGCATTTCTGAATGACATTTGCTTTTCCCCAGAGCAGTCTATATCTTATTACAAGAATCCAATGTGATTACCAGATACATTAACCATGCTTTCATTTTCCCAGAACTGAATTCCAAAATAAAACAAGGACCGTCCACCTGGATGGGAGCACACTATTTTCACCTGACAGGTTGTCCTAAATTCTTCTGACCATCACCCAATCCCCTCCCCGACCCACATTGGCACCCACTGAAACAATGCTTCCATTTGCGATATTCTTGCATTAAAAGGGCCATCTAAACGGAATCTGTTGCGGTTTGATACAGAGTTGCTTGAAGTTAATTGGAAAACCACAATAATATTTGTATTTTGGAACAAATACCAACTACTCAAATAGTTAGAATGCTTTTCATTCCAACACCTATCACTGTGTAATGTGACATCTTATTGTTTTGATTGACCATTGTATGGGCTGTTTGAGTGTTTTCATAATGAACTTTGGATTGAAATGAGAAAAAAATCATTTGAAAATCTGTTCAAAAGGGTGTCTATTTATTTTCCCCTCTGCTCAATAATCTATTTCTTGTGTCTGCTTGTCTGTGTGTGTGTGTCTGTGTGTAATGGGGTGTTTATAACTGTCTACCTATAGTAACTATCTAATCACCTTGTAATAAATTGTACATCTTGTTCAGTACAGAAACTTGGTTGATGCTTTCTATCTACCTTGGTCTGAAAGTCAGGTAAACTGGGGAACTTCAGGTAATTTTTAAAATGTTTAACTTTTGTGATAACGCTAGCAATTTCAGGGCTTAATTTTCAGCATGTTATCTCAGTGAGGCAAAACACCATTATCTTTATCAGTAAAAACCAAATCAATGCCTTTCCTAACCAGTAGATGGCAGTGGCTAAGGGTATATACACCATCGGATAATGCCATTTCTCAGTCTTTTTAATTGAACATTCAACATCATTAAAACTGTCATCGATCTTTGTAAACTGTAGCTCAAATTGATAAATGTGACAGGATGCTTGAATTGTACACAAATAGCTTGCTGCAGTGAATAATGTCAAAAGTTGAAAAACATTCCTGGTCAAGAAGCCAGTTCCTTCATTTGGAAACTAAACCTATTTTGTTCTGTCATGTTTTGAACATTTTTACTAAAATAGCAGACCCAAAGATCTTGAGGGATGTGAAAAGTCATTATTTCAAAACAGATGGAATCCCAAGTGTGCTGAAATGCCTGCTTAAAAAAGGGAAGAGTGACAACTGCAGGATAGTCAACCTAACATCGATGGCGAGAAAGTGAGGACTGCAGATAGGGTCATAGAATCATAGAGATGTACAGCACGGAAACAGACCTTTTGGTCCAACTCGTCCATGCCAACCAGATATCCTAACCTAATCTAGTTCCATTTGCCAGCACTTGGCCAATATCCCTATAAATTCTTCCTAATCATATACCCATTATTTTAAATGTATTAATTATCCCAGCCTCCACCACTTCCGCCAGCTGCTCATTCCATAGACGTACCACCCTCTGCATGAAAACACTGCCCCTTCAGACTCTTTTATATCTTTCCCCTCTCACACTAAACTTATGCCCTCCAGTTCTGGACTCTCCCAACCAAGGGAAAATACCTTGTCTATTTATCCTATCCATGCATCTCATGATTTTATAAACCTCTGTAAGGTCACCCCTCAGCTTCTGATGCTCCAGGGAAAATAGCCACAGCCTATTCAGCCTCTCCCTAAAGCTCAAATCCTCCACCCTGGCAACATCCTTGTAAGTATTTTCTGAACCCTTGCAAATTTCACAATATCCTTCCAAGAAGAAGAAGACCAGAATTGCATGCAATTTTCTAAAAGTGGCCTAACCAATGTCCTGTATAGTTTCAACATGACCTCCCAACTCCTTTAGACCAATAGAGGAAAGCATACCAAACATCTTCTTCATTATCCTATCTACCTGCGACTCTACTTCCAAGGAACTATGAACCTGCACCCCAAGGTCTCTTTGTTCAGCAACACTCCCCATGACCTTACCACTAAGCGTATAAGTCCTGCTCTGATTTGCCTTTCCAAAATGCAGCACCTCACATTTATCTAAATTAAACTCTATTTGCCACTCCTCAGCCCATTAGCCCATCTGATCTCGATCCCGTTGTATTCTGAGGTAACCTTCTACATTGTCCACTACACCTCCAATTTTGGTGTCATCTGCAAACTTACAAAATATACCTCCTAGGTTCACATCCAAATCATTTACATAAATGACGAAAAGCAGTGGGCCCAGCACCGATTCTTGTGGCACAACAATGGTCACAAGCCTCCAGTCTGAAAAACAAACCTGCACCACCACCCTCTGTCTTCTACCTTTGAGCCAGTTCTATATTCAAATGGCTAGTACTCCCTGTATTCCATGAGATCTAACCTTTCTAATCAGTCTCCCATATGGAACCTTATTGAGCTGAAGTCCACATCGATCATGTCTACCGCTCTGCCCTCATGAATCTTCTTGTTACTTCTTCAAAAATCTCAATCAAGTTAGTGAGACATGATTTCCCATGCACAAAGCCATGCTGACTATCCCTAATCAGTCCTTGCCTTTCCAAATACATGCAAATCCTGTCTTTCAGGATTCCCTCCAAAAACGTGCACACCACCAATGTCAGGCTCACTGGTCTATAGTTCCCTGGCTTTTCCCTACAACCTTTCTTAAATAGTGGTACTACATTAGCCAACCTCCAGTCTTCTGGGACCTCACCTGTGACTATCAATGATATAAATATCTCAGCAAGGGACCCACCAATCACTTCTCTAGCTTCTCACAGAGTTCTACAGCACATCTGATTAGGTCCTGAGGATTTTTTCACTTTTATGTGTTTCAAGACATCCAGCACCACCTCCTCTGTAATATGGACATTTTTCGAGATGTCACCATCTATTTCTCTCCATTCCATATCTTCCATGTCCTTCTCCACAGTAAACATTTATGCAAAAGACTAGTAGTATCACCCCATCTCCTGTGGCTCCACACAAAGGCCATCTTGCTGATTGTTGAGGGGTCTATTCTCTCCCTAGTTACCCTTTTGTTCTGAATGTATTTATAAAATCCCTTTGGATTCTCCTCAACCCAATTTGCCAAAGCTATCTCATGTTCCCTTTTTGCCCTCCTGAATTCCCTCCTAAGTATACTCCTGCTGTCTTTATAATCTTCTAAGGATTAATTCAATCTCTCCTGTCTCTTACTGACATAAGCTTCCTTCTTTTTCGTAACCAAAACCTCAATTTCTCTAGTCATCCAGTTTTCCCTACACCTACCAGCCTTTTATAGAACACAGAACATGGAACATTACTGACATAAGCTTCCTTCTTTTTCATAACCAAAACCTCAATTTCTCTAGTCATCCAGTTTCCCTGCACCTACCAGCCTTTTATAGAACACAGAACATGGAACATTACAGCACAGCACAGGCCCTTCAGCCCTCGTTGTTGCACCAACCTGTAGAACCAATCTGAAGCCCACCTATCCTACACTATTCCATTATCATCCATTTGTTTATTGAATGACCATTTAAATTCCCTTAAAATTTGCAAGTCTACCACTGTTGCAGGTACTGTTCCACACCCCTACTACTCTGAGTAAAGAAACTACCCTCTGAACTCTGTCCTATATCTATCACCCCTCAATTTAATGCTATTCCCACTCATGCTAGCCATCGTCATCCAAGGAAAAAGACTCTCATTGTGCACCCTATCTAACCCTCTGATTATCTTTTATGTTTCAATTAAGTCACCTCTCAACCTTCTTCTCTCTAACGAAAACAGCCTTAAGTTCATCAGCATTTCCTCATAAAACCTTCCTCCATACCAGGGAGCATCCTAATAAATGTCCTCTGAACCCTTTCCAAAGCTTCCACATCCTTCCTATAATAAGGTGACCATAACTGTACGCAATACTCCAAATGTAGCCGCATCAGAGTTTTGTTCAGCTGCAGCATGACCTCGTGACTCTGAAACTCAATCCCTCTACCAATAAAAGCCTACACACCATATACCTTCTTAACAACCCTATCAACCTGGATGGCAACTTTTGGGTATCTATGTACATGGACACCGAGAACTCTCTGCTCATCTACACTTCCAAGAATCTTACCATTAGGCCAGTATTCTTTATTCCTGTTGCGCCTTCCAAAGTGAATCACCTCACACTTTTCCACATTAAATTCCATTTGCCACCTCTCAGACCAACTCTGCAGCTTATCTATGTTCCTCTGGAACCTGCAACGTCCTTCAGCACTATCCACAACTCCACTGACCTTAGTGTCATCTGCAAAATTACTAACCCATCCTTCTACGCCCTCATCTAGGTCATTTAGAAAAATGACAAATAGCAGTGGTCACAACACAAATCCTTGTGGTGCACCATGTGTAACTGAACTCCAGGATGAATATTTCCCATCAACCACCACCCTCTGTCTTGTTTCAGCTAGCCAATTTCTGATCCAAACAACTAAATCACCCTCAATCCCATGCCTCCATATTTTGTGCAATATCCAACTGTGGGGAACCTTATCAAATGTCTTACTGAAATCCATATACACCATATCAACTGCTTTCTGGTCACCGTCTCAACAAACTCAATAAGTTTTGTGAAGCATGACCTACCCTATACAAAACCATGTGGACTATCCCTAATCAACTTTTTCCTTTCTGGATGATTACAAATCCTATCTGTTATAACCTTTTCCAACATTTTACCCAAAACCGAAGTAAGGCTTACTGGTCTATAATTACCAGGGTTGTCTCTACTCCCCTTCTTGAACAAGGGAACAACATTTGCCATCCTCCAGTCTTCTGGCACTATTCCTGTAGACAGTGATGACATAAAGATCAAAGCCAAAAGTTCTGCAATCTCCTCCTTGCCTTCCCAGAGAATCCTAGAATAAATCCCAACCAGCCCAGGAGACTTATCTATTTTCACACTTTCCAGAATTGCTAACACCTCCTCTTTGTGAACCTCAATTCCATCTAATCTAGTAGCCTATATCAGTATTCTCTTTGGCAACATTGACTTTTACCAGTGTGAATACTGATGAAAAATATTCATTTAGCGCTTCCTCTATCTCCTCGGACCCACGCACAACTTCCCACTACCATCCTTGATTTGCTCTAATCTTCCTCTAGTCATTATTTTATTCCTGATATACCTATAGAAAGTTTTAGGGTTATCATTGATCCTATCTGCCAATGGCGTCTCATGTCCCCTACTGGCTCTTCTTAGCTTTCTCTTTAGATTTTTCCTGGCCAACTTGTAAATCTCAAGCGCCTGAACTGAGCCTTCATGTCTCATCCTAACTCAAATCTTCTTCTTCTTCTTCTTGACAACAGACTCAACTTCTTTAGTAACCGATGGCTCCCTTGCTCGACCAGTTCCTCCCTGCCTGACAGGTACATACTTATCAAGGACACGCAGTAGCTGTTCCTTAAATAAACTCCACATTTCATTTGTGCCCATCCCCTGCAGTTTCCTTCCCCATCCTATGCATCATAAATCTTGTTTAATCACATCATAATTGCCTTTCCCCCAACAGTAACTTTTGCCCTGCAGTATATACCTCTCCCTTTCCATCGCTAAAGTAAACGTAACTGAATTGTGGTAACTACCACCAAAGTGCTCACCTAACACCAAATCTAACATCTGGCCAGGTTCATTACTCAGTACCAAATCTAATATGGCCTCGCCCCTTGTTGGTTTGTCTATATACTGTGTCAGGAAACCATCCTGCATACATGAGACAGAAACTGACCCATCTAAAGTACTTCAACTATAGTATTGCCAGACAATATTTGGAATGTTAAAGACCCCCATAGCAACTACCCTGTTACTCTTGCTCCTATCCAGAACTGTCTTTGCAATCCTTTCCTCTACGTCTCTGGAACTATTCAAAAGCTCATAGAAAACTGTCAACAGGGTGATCTCTCCTTTCCTGTTTCTCACCTCAGACCACACTATCTCAGTAGACAAAACCTTTCTGCTCGTGTAATACCATCTTTGACTAACAATGCCACACCTCGCTCTCTTTTACCATCTTCTCTGTTCTTACTGAAACATCTAAACCCCGGAACCTGCAACAACCATTTCTGTCCCTGCTCTTTCCATGACTCTGAAATGGCCACAACATCGAAGTCCCAGGTATCAACCCTTGCTGCAAGTTTACACTCTTTACTACAGATGTTGAAATAGACTCACTTCAAACCACCTTCCTGCTTGCCGGTGAACTCTTGTTACCTTGAAACCTCATTTCTGACCTCACTACTCTCAACCTCCTGGACATTGGAGTGACAGTTTAGGTTCCCATTCCCCTGCTGAATTAGTTTAAACCTTCCCGAAGAGCATTAGCAAATACACCTCCCCACCCCCCAAAAGAGATTGTATCGTTCTGGTTCAGGTGTAGACATCCTGTTTGTAGAGGTCCCACCTACTGCAGAATGAGCCCCAATTATCCAGGTATCCGAAACCCTCCCTCCTGCACCATCTCTAGAGCCATGTTCAACTCCTCTCTCTCCCGATTCCTCGCCTCACTAGCACATGGCACAGGCAACAAACCAGAGATAACAGCTCTGTTTGTTCTGACACTGAGCTTCCACCCTAGCTCCCTGAATTTCTCCCTTAAATCCCCATCCCTTTCCTACCCATGTCATTATTGCATATAACATTCATTTCACCCTAATGGGAATATACTATCTCTGGACTCTTCTTATGCCTGAGCTGCTGTGCTTTTCCAACTCAACACTTTTTGACTAAAATCAATGATAAGGATAATTTTAGAAATTACAAACTGGCACAATATTAAGTGGCATTTGTAAAAGTACAGGCTCATAAATGAAAGTCAGCACTGATGTGTTAAAGGCAAACCATGTTTACTTGATTGAGTTTTGCTATGAAGTCATAAGAAAGGGGTAATGAAGATAGTGAGATTGATGCTGTCTTAAGGGCTTTGAAAGAGCATTTGATAAAGTACAATTTAATAGCAAAGTTAAAGCTCAGGGGATTAAAATTACAATGGTACCAAAATTGCCTAGGGAACAGAAATAGAGAGTAGTGATGAACAGTTATTTCTCAGGATGGCAGGATGCATTCAGTACTGTTGCCAAGAGGTTGGTGCAAGGATTTCTACACATTGTGATACATGTTAGTGTCCTGGCCTTGGGTCTGCAGACGAAAAATTGCTTGGAAATGTACGAAGCAATGCAAAGGATTGTCAAATTCTTCAGGACTATACAGACAGAGTGGTATAATGAGAAGTCATGTGCTGTTGAAATGGAATGCAGAGAAGCAGAAAGTATTGCACTATGGCTGGAGGATGGAGGACATTCAATGGGAACTAAGTAGTAAATGGCAAACAGGGTGAGGGAACATGAAAGCCTGGGGGTGTTTGGATGGGGGTACGGTGGCTCAGTCATTAGCACAGCTGCCTCACAGAGCCAGGGAGCAGGTTCGATTCCACCTTCAGGTAACTGTGTGGAGTTTGCACATCTTCCACATGTCTGTGTGGGTTTCCTCTGGTGCTCTGGCTTCCTCCCACAGCCGATGTGCAGATTATATTGGTTGGCCATGGTAAATTACCCACTGTGCCCAGGCATGTGCTGGCTAGGTGGATTACCTATGGGAAATGCAGGGCTACAGGGATAGTGTAGGGAGTGGATCTGGGTGGGTTGCTCTTCGGAGGTTTGGTGTGGAATCAATGGGCTGAATGGCCTACTTCGATACTGTAGGGATTCTATGATTTGCACACAAATAGCTGTTGCCAAAAGCACACAGAATCACTGGCTTCATAGAGTGCAAAAGCAAGGCTGTAATGCAGAACCTAGAGCATAATTTACTCCTTAGCTGGAGGACTTCATTCAATTCTAGACATGGTTTTTTAGGAAGAATGTCGAGGCCTTCAAGAAGGTATTGAAGAGATTTACTAGAATGGCAGCAGGGATGAGGAAATCTAGTTAGACGGGGAGACTGGAGAAGATACAATTATTTGCCTTAGAAACAAGAAAGAAATTTGACTGATACATTCAAATTCTCCAATGGTTTTGGCAGAGTAAGAAAGAAGAAATGGTTTCCAGTGCAGAAACATTGGAAAACAAAGGATTCATGTTTAAAATGATTCGCAAAAATACAAGAGTCAAGGTGAGGAAACATTTTTAAGAGTTATTTTGATTTGAGATGTGTTCCCTGAAGGAAGCAGATTCAACAGTAATGTTTTAAAAAATTTAACTGTGTAAATATCTGAAAGGAAAATATTTACAATGCAATCATAAAGTACAAGAGTGTAAGACAAATTGGGTACCCCTGCCAGCGCAGGTTGAGGTATTGAGTGGTCGCTTTGATGTGTTGCTGCTTCCTATGATATTTTAAAGGGCAGTGTGACTCCTGAAATAACTGCACAGAGGCTGGTATCCCATCACCAAGTCTCCCTTTATTTGTGTGTGGAAATTCCTTGACATTGATCCAGTTCCCTCAGAGCCAGCCCTCAGAGTCTGAGGATCTCTGACACTCAAGCAGAATGCTTGTCATACAAATTCCGCATGTGTTACCTGATTTCAGTTCTAAACCTAAGGGGAGTTGGGCTCTTACTGTCTGTCAAGGGAGAAGTAAAATCAAAGGGAAATTCCCTACCTGAGGTATGCTTGCATGCTCACTGTCTTCACCAGTGCATAATCAATATATGTTTGCAAGTCATTTAGCTTATCCTCACAGATCTCACAGACAGATCATAAAAAGTATTTTTTTAAAATGTGGGTTGCATCCTGAAACACAGCAGATAAAATGAGTTCCAACAAATTTGCTGGAGCAGGTAGCCATACTGTATATACTTCCAAGGGGCACTTAGAGGCATAAGGATATAGGCCCTTCACCCCAACTCATCCGTGCCAACCAGGTATCCTGAACTGAACTAATCTCATTTGCCTGCATTTGGCTCATACCTTGCTAAGCCTTTCCTATCCATGTACCTGTCCAAATGTCTTTGAAATGTTGTAATTGTACCCACCTCTAACACTTCCGCTGGCAGCTCAGTCCATATTTGCATCACCCTTAGGACCCTTTTGAATCTTTCCCTTCTCACCTTAAACCTGTGCCCTCAGGAGACTGATGGAGGGAGAGAGTGAGGGTGGGAGTGATGAAGAGGGGCAGTGATGGATGGGGAGAGTGATCGAGGGGGACAGCAATAGGGAGGGTGACGTGGAGGGAGATTGATAGAGAGGGAAAGCAATAGGGAAGGTGAGGTAAAGAGAGAGATTGACAGAGAGGGAGAATGTTGGGGAGGGTGACATGGAGAGAGGGTGATAAAGAGGGAGAATGTTGTTCACTAAGTTGGCAACTTGTTTTGATTTTAAGTTCTCATTTTTCACTGAACGCAGTATGCTCTTCATAAGGTCCTGGAGGATTTCCTTCTTGTATTTCTACAATTCATGTGCTGAGATTCCGCTACAATTCATGTACTGAGATTCCCCTACAATTCATGTACTGAGGTTCCCCTACAATTCATGTGCTGAGGTTCCCCTATAATTCATGTGCTGAGATTCCCCTACAATTCATGTACTGAGATTCCCCTACAATTCATGTACTGAGATTCCCCTACAATTCATGTACTGAGATTCCCCTACAATTCATGTGCTGAGGTTCCCCTACAATTCATGTACTGAGATTCCCCTACAATTCACGTGCTGAGATTCCCCTACAATTCACGTACTGAGATTCCCCTACAATTCACGTACTGAGATTCCCCTATAATTCACGTACTGAGATTCCCCTAAAATGCTGTTGAATGCCAAGGGAAGGTGGTGTTCGATCTCTTGTTGGAGACTGTCCCCAGCACTTGTGTGATGTGAGGGTTTCTCACCCCTTACCGATTGGCTCAGGTGTGGATATTGTTGAAATCTTGCTGCCTGTGAGCACAAAGCTTTATCACCTGAGGAATTGCAAATGGAGACAGACACTGTGCAATCATCAGTGAACATTCTCGCTCTGGCCTTCTGATCGAAAGAAGGTTACGTTTTTATCGGATGAAGATAGCTCACTAATATAAAGTAACCGCTGGAAAGGTTCCCAACATATTTGCAGTTAGACAAATTGTTCTTTAATCAAGGATGAGTGAAATAAATGGTAAAGTTTCAGTTTTACCCGATGTTAAATCTTCCATCTTCTTGTATGAATCAGGCAGAAAGAACAGCAAAATGTTGACAATTATAGAATCACTGAATCCCTACATTATGAAAGCAGGCCATTCAGCCCATCAAGTATCCAAAGTCTCCGAAGAGCATGTCACCCAGAACCCCCCCATCCTATCCCCATAAACTTCCATTCCCCAATGGCTAAACCACCAAGCTTGCACATCCCGGGATTGTGGGAGGAAACTGGAGCACCCACAGGAAACCCACACAGACACAGGGAGAATGTGCAAACTCAACACAGATGGTCGCCCGAGGGCAAAATTGAACCCGGGTCCCTGGCGCTGTCAGGCAGCAGTGCTAACCACTGACGTAACATGCTGCCCATAATAAATGTTCAATTTAAAACTGTTGTTTTGATGTTAAATTGTTTAGCACATAGTACCAAGGCAAACCTTTCAACCAAATAGACAGGCATCTCTGTTGCCAAAATGTATAAAATGTGGAGATGAAGTTTTTCTCTACGGTCTGATTTCTAGGGTGTAATTCTTTAGGAGGGAAGGGGAAAGACTGTTGATTCAATAGGTAGACATGAAATGTTTCCACAACTGATGCAGCCTTTTTTCTCTTTTGTAGTTTACCTCATTTCTCTATTTTGACCTTTCCTGATTTTTATGTTGCAATAGATTTGAGACCTTTTACGCAAATGACCTTCCACCTTATGTATGAATTAGATCATGGCTGATGTGCAGCTTAACTGTATTTACCCACCTCCATTTTATATGCATTAATGTCCTTGTTAATAAAACTTTATCAGTACAGTCAGTTCTGCTCTGACATGGTAATTCCATTCTCGTGCAATTCTGTGTAATAAGAAAATTGCATAAAAGCAGCACCATTTAAACTAATGGGGTAAGAATCGTATTATAACTCATACACGCTTTAAAAGTTCATGCTATAGAAACAGTGTCCCCAATTTGTCAATTGCATTAATGAAACATGTTATAGCTGAATGACCTGTATTAGATGTGAGTTTTTCAATTCAGATTCTATTTGTAAATTTTATACAGCTCAATTTTGTGTCTGCAGGTTTGTATGCTTTTGAACAACAAATGCTAAACCTTTTTGACCCAATAAAAAGATATATTCCAACCACAGTGACTCACAGCAGAAGAGGGAACAATCAGGCTACTTTATTGAGTTAGCTCTTAGTAAATCAGTGGGACACATTTTTGTTTTAGCTATCTCTCATAATCCTGAATCACTCCCTACTTCCAATATTGATGTACTCTTCCAGAAAGTATGAAGAGGCATCCTCTTCAACTCCCGTCAGTGCAATGCATTCCATGTTTTAACAACACTATGTGAAGAATATTCTCAGTCTCTTCTGATGGTTGTCAGTTAAGGGTAATTTGAAAATTTCAAAGCTAATATTGATAGATATTTGTAAGGCAAGGACATCATGGATAATGGAGCTAAAATGAGAACATTGAGTTAAGGTATCAACCAAGTCATGATTTGACTGAATAGCCAAAAACATTTGAGGAGCTTTATAGCCTCCTCTTATTCATGTATTATTCTCCAGTTATGATCACAAATATTTGAAGGTACCCAAGGTATTAATGACCTATTCTTGTCCCTGTATATTGAGACCAGGCTGATTTGCACATTATAACAATCATCTCCAGTGTGGTCCTACTGGAAGTCTTGAAAGGGAGGCAATAGCCTAGCGGTCCTGTCACAGGATGGTTAACCCAGAGACACATCTGATGTTCTGAAGACCTGCGTTTGAATCCTGCCACGGTAGATGGAGAACTTTGACTTCAGCAAAAACAAACTAAATTTAAGAGTGTAATGATGAACATGAATCATTGTCAATTGTTGGGAAAAACCCATCTGGTTCACTATTGTCCTTGAGGGAAGGAAACTGCCACCCTTACGTGGTCTGGCCTACACGTGACTCCAGACCCACAGCAATGTGGTTGCCCTTGAGTAGTTAGGAGTGGGCAAGAAATGCTGGCCTGGCCAGCGATGCCCTCATCCTGTGAGTGAATCAATAACAAAACCTTGGTTCTCTACTTTGTGGAAGTTGCATATTAGAAAATGAGGGATAGCTCCACTGAACTGCTGCAACGGCAAACAAAAATTTATAAAAAACAGAACACTTTACATTTAACACATTCAATAGTATCTGTTATAAATTATTGGTCCACACTGCCTGGAAAAATGCTTCATTCATTCATATCACTTGGTTTATTAGTTAAAAAAAACTTCTGCCATTTCATAATTTTCCCTTGAGCAAGGTTTATTTCCTTCCCACAAAACAACATAATTGAAGCTAATCTATTCAGCTAAATTATAGCTATTTAGTGGAGCTAATTCCAATCTTCCTGTAGACAATAGGGAATGGTTCCTCTTTGTGCAAACATTCAATGTTGTAGCAATAGCTAATTAGAGGTTTTCAATATGATATCTGTTTAGACAAACATGGAAACACTTCATAGTTGTCAATTTTCGAACAACGTTGTTTGTTTGTCTCAGTGCTCGTCATGGCAACATTCATTCTGTGAGGAAAATCTCAAACACCTGCTATAAAAATGGATCAGAAGAACATAGCTCCTTTGACGCACTCAAACTTATAAAGGACTGTCTTCTTCTGAGATTATGAGCTGTGCCTGCCAGTTGTGAACTTTGAAAGACTTGGCAGAGATAGAACAAGCTTTTTAATGAATGACACCACCTTATTCATGATAGTTGTTTAACATTGCATCAGTATAACTTCACTGTGACCTGGCCCCTAAACGCATTGGACCTTGGCACATAAATGCATTAGATCCTTAGTCCTATGCAGTGGTCAGCATCTTCCACCACACGGCTGTCACCGTCCAATGTCATCTTGCTGAAACCTTTCTGGATTCTAAAGTCCATCTACATTTCTGGCCAGGATGTCCAAGGGAGGGATACAGTCCCTCATAGAACTCCATTGCATTGCAGGAGTGTGGCAGGGAAGTCACGAGTTGCAACAAGGCAAGGTTAAATGCCCAGTGTGAATGTTAGTGAATGGATGGGTGATGGGGTTTTGTGGAAGAGTGGGTAGATGGGTTGGGTAAGGGGGTAGGGTGGGAAATGGGTAAAGTGCTCATGAGGTAGAGTGGCAGGTGTTTAGAGAAGTGAGTCATGGTATAGTCAGGTAGAATCAGAATGGGGATAGTCAAGCTGAGTTGGCGGGTGGACCAGTGTTTGGACATGGTCAAATCTGGGTAAGGAAAATGGGTAGTTTGGGTAAGCCAGTGGTGAGAGGGCTTAGTTGAAGGGGTGTGAGTAGGGCGATGAAGGTGGTCAGTATAAGTGATGGGGAAGTAAGTTCTGTAGTTACATATTGCTAACACTAAGATTTTTCTGACTAACATTTCCTGGGTAATACCCAGGAAAGTACATTGGAACTATCCACAATCTTTGGCTCTACCTCAAGAGTCAGCGACATTTGCTGAAGGCGCCAAAGAATAAGCAAATTGTCCATCAGAATGTAAAACTTTTCAATAATTCACTCAAATGCAAATGTTGCAAAATGTCCACAGGACCCGCGTTGGGCCATGTGACTAATCTCCAATGATCCAGAGACAGGAAACTCTGAGCCAATATCCGTTTCTCGCAGTATCTCTATGGCTGAATCCTGGCTGACACTTTTAAAATTCTGTTTTGATTAATGCAGCCCTAAGATTCCAGATCTCTGGACTGTACATCTCTGACACAACTGTTTCAACAGTGAGAGAAAGTGGTCTTAACTTGAGGCATAACCGAGGCATTTTGAGGACCTTCTTTGCGATGAGGGAGGTGGAACATTTTTGATATCATACTTCAATGCAGCAGATCCCAGCTGAGAACTCCCAGCTGTCAAAAGTAGTCAAAGAGATGTCCAGCATGGAAACAGAGCTTCAGTCCAATCAATCCTTGCTGACCAGATATCCTAAACTGATTTAGTCCCGTTTGGCCCATATCCTCCTAAACCCTTCCTACTCATGTACTCATACAGATGCCTTTTAAATGCTGTAAATATACCAGCCTCCACCACATCCCTGGCAGCTCATTCCATACATGCACCACCCTCTGTGTGAAAACGTTGTCCTTCATGTCCCTTTTAAATCTTTCCCCTCTCACCTTAAACCTATGCCCTCTAGTTTTGTGAGTGATGGGGAAAAGGCTGCAGTCTCGAGCACTTTATCTATGAAGGAACATTATTCTACTTAGAAGCAGAAGATAGAAAAAATTTAACTAAAGTAACTTTTATTGTCTAGCTCCAAAACCTTTGTCTGCAGTTTATATCAGACTTGGTGCAGGATATTTCTATGTATTAATTTCTGGGAAAAAGACCTTGGCAATTCACCCGAACCATTCATATCCTTTAAGAAAATTTTATGACCACTAGAATACCAAAGGCCTCCCGAGTGCAAATGATGACTTGAACATTTCTCTTTGCTTTAGTAAAAGGCCAAGGTTAGCACAGCAGCTTGGGTACCTTGACAGCAGCTACACTGGCATGCGTCATCCATTCTGGTTAGTCAAATAGCCACGTCTCTGCGGCTCAGGATAACATCCTGTCAAGGTCAAGGCATCAGACATAAGGGATTATTCTACCACACTGCATTTTTCACATAGCTCTGGACCTCAACTTTATTGCAGATTTATACATTTATCTATACATAGAACATTACAGCGTAGTACAGGCCGTTCAGCCCTCGATGTTGCACTGCCCTGTGAAACCAATCTGAAGCCCATCTAACCTACACTATTCTATTCTTGCTCATATGCCTGTCCAATGACCATTTAAATGTCCGTAAAGTTAGCGAGTCTATTAGTGTTGCAGGCAATGCGTCCTATGCCCCAACTACTCTCTGAAAAAAGAAAATACCTCTGACATCTATCCTATGTCTATCACCCCTCAATTTTAAGCCATGCCTCCTCATGCTAGCCATCACATCAGAGGAAAAAAACCTCTTGCTGTCCAACCTATCTAACCCTCTGATTATCTTGTATGTTTCAATTAAGTTGCCTCTCAACCTTATTCTCTCTAATAAAAACAGCCTCAAGTCCCTCAGCCTTTCCTCGTAAGACCTTCCCTCCATACCAGGTAACATCCTAGTAAATCTCCTCTGAACCCTTTCCAAAGCTTCCACATCCTTCCTATAATGCGGTGACCAGAACTGTACGCAATACTCCAAACGTGGCTCCACCAGAGTTTCCTACAGCTGCAGCATGATCTCATGGTTCTGAAACTTAATACCTCTGCCAATGAAAGCTAACAATCGAATGCCTTCTTAATGCCCCTATCAACCTGGGTGGCAACTTTCAGGGATCTATATACATGGACACCAAGATCTCTCCAATCATCTATACCACCAAGAACCTTACCAATAGCCCAGTACTCTGTATACCTATTACTCCTTCCAAAGTGAATCACCTCACACCTTTCTACATAAAACTCCATTTGCCACCTCTCAGTCCAGCTCTGCAGCCTATCCATGTCTCTCTGTAACCTACAACATCCTTTGTCACTATTCACAACTCTACCGACCTTAGTGTCATCCACAAATTTACTAACCCATCCTTCTATGCTCTCATCCAGGTCATTTATATAAATGATAAACAACAGTGGACTCAAAACACATCCTTGTGGTAGCCCGCTGGTAACTGAACTCCAGGATGAACATTTCCCATCAACCACCACCCCCTGTCTTCTTTCAGCTAGTTAATTTCTGATCCAAACTGCTAAATCACCCTCAATCCCATGCCTCCATACGTTGTGCAATAGCCTACTGTGGGGAACCTTATCAAGCTCTTTACTGAAATCCATGTACACCACATCCACCAATGTACCCTCATCCAACTGTTTGGTCACCTTCTCAAAGAGCTCAATAAAGTTTGTGAGGCATGACCTGCCCTTCACAAAACCGTATTGGCTATCCCTAATCAACTTGATGATTATAAATCCTATCTCTTATAACCCTTTCCAACACTTTACCCACAACCGAAGTAATTTCCAGGGTTGTCTCTACTCCCCTTCTTGAGTAAGGGAACATTTGCTATCCTCCAGTCTTATGGCACCATTTCTGTCGACAATGATGACATAAAGATCAAAGTCAAAGGCCCTGCAAACTCTTCCCTGGCTTCTCAGAGAATCCAAAGATAAATCCCATCCAGCTCAGGGAACTTAACTATTATTACACTTTCCAGAATTGCAAGCACCTACTGCTTATGCACTTCAATCCCATCTAATATAGGAGCCTGCATCTCAGTATGCTGCTCAACCACATTGTATTCACTCAGCGCTTCCCCTTTCTCCTCTGACCCCATGCACAACTTCCCACTACTATGCTTGATTGACTTTCTCCTCTAACCCCATGCACAGCTTCCCACTACTATGCTTGATTGACCCTAATCTTACTCTAGCCATTCTTTTATTCCTGATATACCTATAGATTTTCCTTGATCCCATCTGCCAATGACTTCCCATGTACCCTCCTGGCTCTTCTTAGCTCCCTCTGGCTACCTTGTAACTCTCAAGCGTTCTAACTGAGCCTTCACATCTCATCCTAACATAAGCCTTCTCCTTCCTCTTGACAAGAGATTCAACTTCCTTTGTAAATGGCTCTTGCATTCAACAACTTCCTCCCTGCCTGACTAGTACATACTTATCAAAGATTTGGAATAATTGATCCTTGAATAAGTTCCACATTTCAATTGTGCCCATCCCTTGTAGTTTCCTTCTCCATCCTATGCATCCTAAATCTTGCCTAATCACATCATAATTGCCTTTCCCCCAGCTATAATTCTTGCTCTGTGGCATATACCTATCTCTTTCCATCACTAAAGTAAACATATCTGAATTGCGGTCACTATCACCAAAGTGTTCACCTACCTCCAAATGTAACACCTGACTGGGTTCATTACCCAGTACCAAATCTAATGTGGCCTCACCCCTTGTAGATCTGTCTACATACTATGTCAGGAAACCCTCCTGCACAGATTGGACAAAAACTGACCCATCTAAAGTACTCGAACTATAGTATTTCCAGTTAATATTTGGAAAGTTGAAGTCCCCCATAACGACTACCCTGTCACTCTCGCTCCTTTTGAGGATCATATTTGCAATCCATTCCTCTACAATCTCTGGAACTATGTGGAGACCTATAGAATACTCCCAACAGGGTGACCTCTAATTTCTTGTTTCTATTCTCAGCCCATACTACCTCAGTAAATGAGTTCTCAAACATCCTTTCTGCCACTGTAATACTGTCTTTGATTAACAATGCCACACCTTCCTCTCTTTTGCTATTTTCTCTATCCTTACTGAAACATCTAAATCCCAAAACCTGCAATAACAATTCCTGTCCCTGTTCTACTCATGTCTCTGAAATGGTCACAACATCGAAATCCCAAGTACCAACCCATGCTGCAAGTTCACCCACCTTATTCCAGATGCTCCTGGCATTGAAGCATACACACTTCAAACCAACTTCTTGCTTGCCTGCGCCTTCTTGAAATCTTTGTTCTGCCTTCACTACTCTCATCCCCCCGTGTACTCGAACTACAACTTCAGTTCCCACCCCCCTGCTGAATTAGATAAAACCCACCCGAACAGCATTAGCAAATGTCCCCGCAGGATGGTTCAAGTGAAGACCATCCTGTTTGTAGAGGTCCCACCTACCCCAGAAAGTGCCCCAATTATCCAAGGTAGCATAAAATATTCAGATATAGACTGAGGAGTCTAAAGCTGCATTTTCACTCTTCGAAATTTATTATAATCCTCATTTTGTTCACATTTAAAATGCTGCGACTAGTCAAGCAGGTAATTTAATTCATTGTTCTCACATGGAAATATTTCAACAAATGATCACTGATCACTGAAGTTGAAAGCCTCGTACAAGCTATATCTCTCCAAGAGGTAGGAAAATCAGGGCGCTCACGTCCGGAGAGCGTCGTCTAAAGTGTATGTGGCTATCAGACAGGGAAACAGTAAGACAAAATAAAATACTTCGGATGCTGAAACAAGAACTGAAATTGCTGGAGAAACTCAGCAGGTCAGGCAGCATCTGTAGTGAGTAAGTAGAACTCTGAAAATGAGTCACTGACCTCGAAAAGTTAACTTTTACTTTCTCTGCACAGGTGCTGCCAGTCCTGTGTTTCTCCATTCAGTTTTGAGGCAGGGAAACAGGCTGAGACTACCGGTGTTCTGATTAGATAAGACTAGATTCCCTACGGTGTGGAAACAGGCCCTTCGGCCCAACCAGTCCATACCGACCCTCCGAAGAGTATCCCACCCAGATTCATTTCTCTCTGACTAACGCACATATGGGAAATTTAGCATGGCCAATTCACCTGACCTGCACATCTTTGGACTGTGGGAGGAAACCAGAGCACCCGGAGGAAACCCATGCAGAGACAGGGAGAATGTGCAAACTCCATACAGACAGTCGCCCCAAGCTGGAATCGAACCTGGGACCCTAGTGCTGTGAGGCTGTAGTGCTAACCACTGAGCCACTGTGCTGCCCCAAAATGCTTAACACACTGAAGCACAAACAGCGACTCACACGAATGGCAGTGGTGAGATTCAAACCCACGCCTCCTTACAGAATGGAGCCTTAATCCAGTGCCTTAGACCGCTCGGCCACACTACCAGACACTGCTGCAGTGCAATAGTTTACCAACACTTCCTGCATAGATTCACAGAAGGAGCTAGCTGGATGTGGTACTAGAGTTTGCTGAGGTTTGTGCAAGTACACAGCAGCTGCAGAAGGAGCTAAAGGGGGTGAACTTGTTTTCAAAGTGAACAGAGGGTGATAAACCAAAGAAAAATGGTCTTTGTTTAGTAAAGAAGCACACTAAAAGTTTGATCATTCAAATATTTGAACTTTTAAACCCTAAATAATACAGTAAATGCACAAGGGAACAATGTAGATGATGAACGAAAGGGATGGATCGCTTCTGTGAAATTCTGATAAGCCATGCCTGCCAGTATTAGGAGGTGGTTCCACTAGAGGGCAGGCTTGTATAACAAATTGTTAATTATTTGCTGATAACCTCATTGTAATTTGCTTCTTGTTGGATACCAAGTCCGAAAATGTACTAGTAAACCAATAAGTAAGGTTGTAGCATAAGATTGGATGTTCCTTAAAATATCAGTCTTTGGAAAAACTGATTCTTCATGGTCATACAGATCCTGATGAATACTGAAACATGGGGTGGACACTGAGTTATAGAGTCATAGTCATAGAGGTGTACAGCACGGAAACAGGCCATTCGGTCCAACCAGTTCTTGAATGATTTAAATTATCAGAAATTCCTTACACGAAGCTTCAGCCATCGTATGGCAAGGGTCCAGAATTCCACTGCAAAGTACCAAAGCAAGCCACCAAAAATCTGATACCATGGAAGTTGGAGAGGGGGGTGGGTGGTTAATATTCCCTTGTGAATATTAGGAGAGGCATTATAGATTGTAAAAGTCCAATAACAGAACTCCATCAAACTTTGTAAACAGATGCCACCATTTTTGTCGAATGTTTTCTCAGGAGGTAGGACACCTCATCATATTAAGTGAGATTCATTCTGGAGTGCAGTGGGGAGTTTGACTTGAATGATGGGACAAGATGGGATTGTCAGAGCCAAGTTGAGATCTGCTGGCTTTGGTAGATAAGAGCTTTCCTCATCGCGTATGGCTTTGAATTGCTCTTGTGACCTTCTCAAGTTGATCTCCCCAAATCAGTTAGTGCCTCCACAACCCTACACCTTCCTGATCAGTGGTCTGATAATCTCCCGACTAACACCTTCATCTCTCCTTCCAGCCTGGTTGCCAGTCCGACACCATACTCTGTGATTCAATCTCTCCTTTCCCAATGCACTCACATGTCCCATGACCCCATCGCCGACTTCTGACTGGATTCAAGGATATTTTTGAACTGGGATTTCTGCTCCTGGCTGTCCCATCTTGTCAATCTGGCTAACTACGAAATGGAGTCAAACAGTAGTGGGGAAGGGTCTGTTGACAGGACCCCAAGGTTCCCAATATTTCAAGGTGCCCAGCAAGTGATTGCGATTAAAATGGAAGGGAAGGACTTGTTGAAGGGTTGATGTGGATCCAGGGAGAAAAGGAGGTTTTCCCCAGCTGCATTGCTTTTCAGAAGCCCACTACTGACCAGTCTCCCACACCAAACTCCTCATGACACAATGACTGAGAATCTAACCTTTCATGGTCAACCACAACACAGATACATTTTTATCTGCCTTCTGCCAACACTGTACATTGATTGGAGGAAATGTAACACACAAGGTGCCCATGTAGACCTAGGAGTTGAGCGGAAAGTGCAGTATGTGATGACGTGGCTGGTATAACATTGACTGGTGTGAATGAGGCAGTGTTACTGATATGCCTAGGTTGGTATGATGTCTGCCATGGAGGAAATGCAGATTTCCCTGATACAATGATTGAATTCCTTCTAAAGTAGGACCATGAACACAGGCCATTCAGCCCTTTGAGTTTGCTCTGCCATTCATTCCACCTGCTCTTTCTCCTCAACACCATCTTTCCCATTCTCCCCTCCATATCCACGATTCTTGTAAAATCCAAAACTCTATCATTCTCTGTCCAGAACACACGGTCGGAACAATAAAAGGAAGAGGTTAATCCATTTAACTCATATAACATCAAATCAATGTGAGTACAAAGCACAATCAAATTATTTCAAGTTTTAGAGTTAGTCTTTCTGAAAATGACTTGAGTCCGCCCAGAAATAAGTAAAATCTAACAACCATTTTATGTCAGTTTTATTTTCAGGTGTTTGTCCTCTTTCCTATCAACCTGCTGCCATCTATCTGTCTCCATCCTTTCAAAGTACTGCCCCAGCTCTGGGCTCCCTTTCCTCATCAAAATCTTTGAGTGTGGTGTCTTCTTCCAAATCCAACCTCATCATTCCCGGAGGTCAATGTCTAAAACCCTCCGAACAAGTTTCCAACATGGCCATAGTACTAAGACAGCACTTGTGAAAGACACAGTTCAAATTCTATTTTAATGTGATAAAGGCAAGCATTCCCTCCTCACCATCTTGGACCTGCTTGTTGCTTCTGGCGTGGTTGACTACAAGTCTCCCATGGTTCTCCACTGTCATCCTGCTGACCGGGACTATCCTCAGCTGGCTCCATTCTTATCAATCTAACCTTAACTAGAGAATTACTTGCAGTGATGTTCTTTCTTACGTTGCATGGCATCCCTCGCCTCAGCAATAGTCTGAAATTAAACCGGTTTGATCACAACAGTGGTGTCTTGTATGACTTTTCAATTTTACATTCATTCCATTCCTAGAATTGCTCATTTTCATCTGCGTAACATTGTCCCATCTCTACTCATCACTGCTGCAAGACTCCAGAAGACCATCAGTCACAGGAACAGAAGTAGGCCATTCAGCCCATCGAGTCTGCTCCAACATTCAATGAGATCATGGTTGATCTGATAATTCTCAACTCCACTATCCTGTCTTTTCCCCAGAATCCACGATTCGTTTACCAATTAACAATCTGTCTCAGCTTTGAATATACTTATTAACTCAATCTCTTGCACCCTCTCTGGTAAAGAATTTCACAGATGAAGAATTACACTCATTGATGTCTTTGTTACCTCTAGAGTCATACAGCATGGAAACAGACCCTTCAGTCCAACCGTCCATGCTGAACTGTAAACTAGTCCCACCTGCCTGCTCCAGGCCCATATCCCTCCAAACCTTTCCTATTCACGTACTTATCCAAATGTCTTTTAAACATTGTAATTGCACCCATATACACCACATCCTCAGGAACTACCCTCTGTAAAAAATGTGCCCCCATGTCATTTTTGAATCTCTCTCCTCTCACCTTAACAATGTGCCCTCTAGTCTTGAAAACCCCACCCCAAGGAAAAGACAACTACCATTAACCCTATCTATAGCCCTCATTATTTTATAAACTTCTATAAGTTTGCCTCCCAACCTACTAAGCTCCAGTGAACAAAGTTCCAGCCTTTCTTTATAACTCAAACCTTCCATAGCTGGCAACATCCTGGTAAATCCCTTTTGAATCCTGCCCAGCTTAATAATATCCTTCCTATAACTGCTTGACCAGAACCAGATACAGTATTCCAGGACATACCTCAGCAATGTCCTGTACAACCTCAACATGACGTCCCAGCCCCTACACTCAAAGGACTGAGCAATGAAGGCTAAACAGCTTCTTAAACACCTTGTCTATATGTGATGCAAACTTCAAAGAATCATGCACCTGACCCCAGGTCCCTCTATTCTACATCATCACTCAAGGCCCTAATTGTACACTAGGCCATTCTGATACAGTCTCATTTGCACTCCTGCATTCTATTTTTTGTAAATTTAAGGTGATTCAAAATTGCTGTTTAACCGGCAGGACTCTTGCTCCATATTGCCCCCTATGCTTGCGGACTAATATTAACTTCTTCAGCAATTTCTTCATTTTAAAATTGCCATCTTGCATTTTTAAAATCGTATCCTTGCGTCCTAATCCCTCATGATCTTACTCTTCCATATCTTTGAAACCTCCTCCAGCTCTGCAATCTTTTGAGATACCTACAATCTGCTAATTCTGATTTTAATTTTAATTGCTGCACCATTGGTAGTATGCCTTTAGCTGCTGAAGCTCCAAGCTGTGGAAAGCTCTCCGTGTGCCATTCTGCCTCTCTCGCTCATATCCCTCCTTTAAAACACTCATGAAAACCTAAAATGAAAGCAAAGTGCTGCAGAGGTCGGAGACCCTGAAACAAAATCAGAAAGTGCTGGAGAAACTCAGCAGGTCTGGGTGCATCTGTCAAGAGAAGACGAGACTTAACTTTTCAATTCCAGGGCAATTTCTCTTCCAAAGTCGGACTTGAAATGTTCCCTGTTTCTCACTGCCCGACCTGCTGAGTAACTACAGTCCTTCTGATTTTATTGAAGTCAGAGAGTCATAGAGACGTACAGCACGGAAACAGACCCTTCGGTCCAACCTGCGCTTGACCAGAACTAAACTAATCTATTCCCATTTGCCAGCACTTAGCCCATATCCTTCTTAACCCTTCCTATTCATAGATGTATCCAGATGCCTTTTAAATGTAGCAATTGTACCAGCCTTCACCACATCCTCTGGCAGCTCATTCCATACACGCACCACCCTCTGGGTAAAACATCTCTACTTGTGAAGAAAAACCTATCTCCTGAACCAAGCATCTAATCATCTGACCAAGAATTTCTTTACGTGGCTCAGTGTCATACTTTGTTTTATAATGCTCTTGGATGGTTCATTAAAAATCTGAGTTGTTGCTATTGGTTAAATGCTATGAATTTACATTCTCTCCAAATCCAATAGGCCTCCAGTCAGGTCAATGAAAGAAATCATGGGGCCTGCTGCTTCTGACATTTCCCGTCACTTTTTCAACACAAAAAGAGAAAATGCTGGAAAATCTCAGCAGGTCTGGCAGCATCTGTAAGGAGGGAAAAGAGCTGACGTTTCGAGTCTAACTGACCCTTTGTCAAAGCTTTGACAAAGGGTCAGTTAAAGGGTCAGTTAGACTCGAAACATCAGCTCTTTTCTCTCCTTACAGATGCTACCAGACCTGCTGAGATTTTCCAGCATTTTCGGTTTTGGTTTCAGATTCCAGCATCCGCAGTAATTTGCTTTTATCCACTTTTTCAACACTGCCTGCTATTTTGCTAAGTCGGGAACAAGGTTCGATATTTTTCTTTCCCATTAAGGCTTCTTCTTCAGATTTTCCTGAGGGTGACATTTTGATTTTAGAATGTTCTTATGTAATGCTCACCAATTCATTTATTCAGTGAAACAACCGCATAGAAACATCCTCTGTATTTGTGTTGGCAAATATGGTACTTGGACTCACACAGAAGCAGAATATTGACTTGATTTGATTTAATTTATTTATTTGATTTGTTTGTCACGTGTATTTTGTTACAAAGTGTTGTGTAATGTCACCACTTCCCGGATGCCATCTTAAGACAGAAAAATAAACCAACATGAAGAATGTAACGCATTAAAAGAATGAATCATTGTCCTCAATAACTATCAACCATCCATCAAGTATAAAGTCACAACTATCTATGAAAACATTAAGTTCTTAAACCTTGCGGTATTCATATTGTGACAGCACATCAGGCAAAACTGACTAATAAACTCTTTTTTTCAAAGTGACACACTTCTCCATGCAAAACCATCACCCCAAACACACTTTTGATAGGTTAGTACATTATGCTAATTTGTTTCCATGTCATATACACAACGCTGGATCATTTTAATTAAGCAACTACTCTTCACTGCATCTCAGATCTCAATCTCAGATTTAAATTTAACAGCTGATGCAGTATTTCATATTTTTCTTCCTGCACATAACAGCTTCTGAACTTCTCAGCCTTAAAATAGAGATCCATATTCGATTGCTTGGAATTCATTATTTCCAGGTTTCCTGGTTCCACATTAGCTCAGTATTCCTTTGCTGACCAGTTTAATTTTCTTCTACAGCCTTTCTCTCTCTCTCAACATCCTTGTGACCTTTTCATTGCTTCGCCTCCCTTTCCCACCAGTTTCTTATCCCTAGCTTCCTCTCTGGCCTTCCTGAAGCTCCCACTCTCTCTTGCATCTGTGGAGCTCCCTTTTCCTCCCTTTCCTTGCAGCCTGCCTCTCTCTTCCTCGAGCCTTGCAGCATTCCTCTCTATCTCTCTGTTCCCTATGCATCTCCATGCTCTTTATTCATTTCAGCCTCCCTCTCTGTCTCCTTATCTCCACCTTGCAGCATCCCTCACTATCCTTGACCTAATCCCCTCTCTCCACGCAGCCTCTCTCTGATCTGTGTTTCTGTCTCACACTGCGTCTCCATCACCTTGCAGCCATTCTCTTTCAGTCTTTCCCTCCCACCATCACCCCTGCAGACTCCACCTTGCTCACTCCTAGTTTGGCCCAGTCCAGCAACGTTAACACCCCAGGGCCTTGCAACTCCTCACTGCTGCCACATATCCTCTACTGCCCCTATCCTTCTGCTTGATCTAACAGTGAGCCCATCCACAGCAGGTAAGGCCAAGAACAGGCCTGCAACTGCAAGAGCAGTTCCTCAGAGATTCTGTCCATGCAGTGGTCCTGCAAATGAATGTACCTGGGTGTTCTGACGGCAGGTTTGCCCTCTGTTTCTGTGTGATTTCAGAACTGTACATGCTACAGAACTCAGGCTCCTCTGCAGCATGGGTCCTGGTAACTAGTACAGTATATACCCCTCTGTTGCAGGCCCTGGCCTCCAGTGACACCAAAGTAGACAGTGGAAGTGTGACAATGCAAATCCACAAAGTAACCTGTGGCGATTATAACAAGATCAGCCTCATAGAACATGAGTTCCCTGATTGGTGCTGTAATCTGGTCCAATTAGGGAGCCCTGACTGGCAGATATAAACAGGAGTGTCAGAGGTTCTGCTCACTCTGAGAGCTGGCTCTGAGGCAGTTGGATCAGTGTCAAGAACTCCCCATGTGTAAATAAAGAGTGACTGGGTGACAGGATGCTGGCCTCTGTGGTCTTATTTCATAACCCTCTGGAATTGAGAATATGGACAGTGGCGTTGTCTACGATATACACTGACACACTTCATTAAGGAAGAATGAGCTGAAAAACAAACGCTGCTTTATTTTCAGCTCTGCAGATGAATAAACAAATTTCTTTGATGTGGTCCAGTGTACAGTGACAAAAAAAGCAACTCATTACTGTGCTCTCCTTTAACACTGTTACTGCTAAAATGAGCAACAAAACTTTATTTGTTCGGTTGTCAAAGGAGTTGTTTTGCACTATACACAGTAGTGCCTTTTGTAAATTCTACAAAGTTGCAAGTTAATTGCAGTGCTCCATTCAAGCCCAGTGCTTCAGCAAGTTGTTCATTTTAATATCATTCTCTATCCAAGTTATCCGCAGCAGATCTATCCATCATTAAAAGTAATTATGCGTATCTTTTCAATGAACTCCCTTATGAACATCCACACCATGTGCCTACAGATGTAGAACAATCAAATTACCATGTATTTTAAAATCTCTCACAGCATTGAAGTAACCTTAACATAATTGCAAATAATACTTGGTCTATCCTACACACATGAATTCTAAATAAGAAAAGTGAATACATTAGTTTTGAGAGATAAAAGCTTTTATTTGACACAACTAACTGAACTGCTTGCATTTCTTCCAGATACCGTTACTATGGTGTTTTCTTCAACGATGAATATTCTTTTCGGTTTTTTTTTGACCTGGGTAAAGAATCACTCGCTGAAAGAACAAGCCATTGTTCGAGGGAAAAAAAACCGACAGCTGTGCCAAAATCATACATATTTTCAATTCTTCCAATTTCTCCTGTGATTCAATGAGATTACATTCCTTCCTTTCCTCCAGAATATGATTTTTAAAGATATAATGCAAACCCCTAGAGTGAAGCAATAGCCTCCTCATATGTTGAATTTAAGGCAATTAACCTGACACTCAGTCTGTGAAAAGGATCGAAATCAGGAAGGTGCAGCATTGTTTGTGTCTAAGGACATAAAATTAGTTCAAGAAGGAAGACCCAGCTGTGGCAGCAACAGAGGAATTTCACTGCTGTTGGCCACAGGAAAAGGTTATCACAAGAACCCTCTTCAAGTGCCATCTGTGTTTGGCTAAAGAGCACCTCCCAGAGTTGCAATGCAGATTTAGCCCTTTAAGCGGTGCAATGGACATGATCTCTACCTCATGACAACGACAAGAGAAATGCAGAGAACAGCATAGTTGCCCATTGTAGATGGTATTCTTTCACCTCACAAAAGCCTGTGGCATTGTCAGGGATAATAGAATGTCTATTTCTGTTTCAGCCACCATCCCTCCCCCCACACCCCTACACCCTCCTAACCCCTACCCTCCCCCAAAATGATTGTCACCACTCTCTGCCTGATCAACTATGACAAGCAAGCTCCGATCCAAAGCAATGGAGCCACCACAGCTCCAAGACACATTTAGATTTGTGGTTAAGGAAGCCTGTGTTATCGTGCTGATATTCTTCTCAAGCTTCCTGCTGTGAAGTTCAACTTCACCTTCAGCAAACTCCCTGCAGTGTGCAACTGAGCTACTCAACTGAACAAATAGGAACCTGTTCAACAGATGCCACCTGCAGGCCTAATTCGAGATCGTCTCACCCTCTGGCCTTGAATTCCTATTCACAGATGATGCTTGAGTCTGCGATCACTTGGAGGTCAAGCTTCGAGGCCAAACCTTCACTGAGCTCTACACTAAACACACATGAGACAAAGGTCATCTACCAACCTGCCACACCATACTGCAATGTCATTTCCTCCCCACTACCCAACATTATCAAACTCCATGACATGGCCTTGGACAATGTGAACCATTTTCCATACTGTTAACAAGGGTAAACATTGATAGCGAGGTTGCTTTCAATGTGTCAGTGCAGCCTGCAATCAGAATTGGAATGGAATGTTTGAAGACCTGCACCTCAAACGCAGCACTAAACCCACAGTCTACAGAACAGTAATAAGACCCTCTCTCCTGTATGACTGAGAGACATGGACTATGTAAGGCAATCAGCTCAAAATGCCGTAACAGTATTCCAACTTTAACCTCTATAAGATACTGTGAACCTATTTGCAGGAGGAGAGGTGTATTAATGTCAGTGTTCACATTCAGACCAACGTTCCCAAAGCATTGACACGCTTGATCATCATCCACATGCCTGACACAAGATTCCTGAAACAAGTGATCCATTCAGAGCTTCAATATGGTCAGTGAGCCCCAAGCGGGCTGGCTAAATGCCTCAAGGACACCCCCAAAGCCTCTGAGGAAAGGTGCAATATTCCCACTGACATCTGCAAAATCTTGGCTGCTGCCAATTGGAGGGAAAACATCTGTTCATCCACAGTCTCGCCGCTGATGGCATGCTGAAATCAAGCCTCAATAGCGAAAAGTATGTGGGGCAACTTGGGTATCACACCCTCCTATCCTGTGGGTGGCACGGTGGTTCAGTGGTTAGCACTGCTACCTCACAGAACCAGGGACCCAGATTCGATTCCAGCCTCGGGTGACTGTCTGTGTGGAGTTTGTACATTCTCCTCGCATCTGCATGGGTTTCCTCTCACAATCCAAAGATGCGCAGTTTAAGTGAATTGGCAGTGCTAAATTGCAGGTAAAAACAAGGACTGCAGATTCTGGAAACCAGATTCTAGATTCCCCGAAACATCGATTTTCCTGCTCCTCGGATGCTGCATGAACTGCTGTGCTTTACCGGCACCACTCTAATCCAGAACCATGCTAAATTGCACATAGCGTTCAGGGATGTGTAGTTTAGGTGCATTAGTCAGGGGTAAATATAGGATAATGGGGTAGAGGAATACAGATGGGTGGGTTACTTTTTGGAGGGTTGGTGTGGCCTTGTTGGGCCAAAGGGCCTGTTTCCACACTGCAGAGATTCTATTCTAAGCGAAGTGATGCATTTTGGAAGTTCGAACTTGAAAGTTGAGTACAGGATTAAAGACAGGGTTCTTGGCAGTGTGGAGGAACAGCGGGATCTTGGTGTGCAGGTACATAGATCCCTTGAAATTGCCACCCAAGTGGACAGGGTTGTTAAGAAAGCATATGGTGTTTTGGTTTTCATTAACAGGGGGATTGAGTTTAAGAGTCGTGAGATCTTGTTGCAGCTTTATAAAACTTTGGTTAGACTGCACTTGGAATACTGTGTCCAGTTCTGGACGCCCTATTATAGGAAAGATGTAGATGCTTTGGAGAGGGTTCAGAGGAGGTTTACCAGGATGCTGCCTGGACTGGAGGGCTTATCTTACGAAGAGAGGTTGACTGAGCTCGGACTTTTTTCATTGGAAAAAAGAAGGAAGAGAGGGTACCTAATTGAGGTGTACAAGATAATGAGAGGCATAGAGTGAGTTGATAGCCAGAGACTTTTTCCTATGGCAGAAATTGTTAACACGAGGGGTCATAGTTTTAAGCTGTTTGGCGGAAAGTATAGAGGGATGTCAGAGGCGGGTTCTTTACGCAGAGAGTTGAGAGAGCATGGAATGCGTTGCCAGCAGCAGTTGTGGAAGCGAGGTCATTGGGGATATTTAAGAGACTGCTGGACATGCATATGGTCACAGAAATTTGAGGGTTCATACATTAGGTGTACCTTACATGAATATCAATGGGCGGCAGAACATCATGGGCTGAAGGGCCTGTTCTGTGCTGTACTGTTCTATGTTCTAGATTACCCCAATCATTGCTTGCCCCTCCTGTGACAGAGACTGTGGGCCAAGCAGTGGATTCTTTACATCTAGTATCCCTCACCCATAAGGGACTGCCCAGGAAGAACAGAAGGGGCTTGTACTGATTTCTAGTTCTCGGAATTGGCTACACAGGGGCCCTGGTTTGTTCTTTACCTGTTTTGCAAGGAGTCCCCTCACCGTAGCTGTTCAAAGCCTGCTATTTGACAGATAGAGTTTGTGACAAGGAACTTGTCAATGACTTTTCATGGTTCCCATTTCTTGATCCAACTGGGGGATAGTGGATCAGTGTTCAGAATGCCCCTACACCTCAGTCCCCACCTTGACCATCACCACCCAGGAGCCCCTGCCGAGGCAAATGATCCGACTGGCAAATTGAATTCCGAGAAGTCACCAAATCAGCCCCATTTGAGGCATATCTGTACCACTCCAGGAAACACTAAATTCACCATTCAGCAGGTCCTGACCTTATGGCAATGGGACACACTCTTTGAATCTTACTACCTTAATGTTGAGATCCTGTCAGCCTCCAAGTGAAACTACATCAGGTGATCTGAGTCTCGATGTAAAATCCTACCAAGGTTAATGAACCACAGGCATCTCATACAAATGCCATTTATTGTGTTTGCAGCAAGACAGTGAAAGTCTATTAATTAAGGGGATCATAGAACATGCCCCCGCCTTTACTTGATGGTCTGTCAATTTCAGATCCCAAAGGAGTCAGTAGCTCAGGGCCACGTTTTGGAACATTGTCATGTTTCTCCTCACCTCTATCCTGGGGATATTTAGACACAGTCCCCTTCTCTTAGTACCACATGGGATGGCATCAGTTCCTGCAGAATAGATCAGGGCCCAAATGTGGGACTTCCTGATTCTGTGTGGGCATTAATCAGTTCAGATAATATCTATGGAAAGTCAAGAATGAAATAAGGAAGTATTAAACATTGTAATGCTAGCAACATAACTGCAATGTTTTTCAAGGTGTGATGTTAATAATTAAAATGCAACTAAAGTTTCATAGGGATAAATCCTTTACTCTTCACAGTTGGGCTTGTGTTTGTAGATCAGAAGCGATTGCATTGTGGTCTGCCAATTCAGACTTTCATTAGGCTTGTGTTATAATTGGGCTCTTCCTCTTTCTTTCTATACAACAAATATCTTTAAGACTTCTTTAAGGTTCAGAGTAGTCAGCTTGTGTGGCCTTTGGTTCTTTTCCCTTTCCCTTACTTTCCCAAAAATATCTGCATCTGGTGTTGTCCCAAGAGCAGGGTATTTATGTCCGTAACAGAGCTGCACCATCCAATAAAAGCAGCACATGGTGAGCACTCACTCTTGAATAATGGCAAATACTGTCAGGAGAAAAAGCTCAGCTTTAAACCTAAACTGGCCTCAGGAATTAGGCAGATTGGCTCAGTAATACTACGCCCTGTCTGATCATATACAGCACTGATATCACTGCTAAATGGATTGAAATCAGGCATAATAATAATAATTTATCAATTTTGGGGTTTGGAGCTGTGAACTGAACACTGAGCTGAAAATGACCTTTGGACTGTGAACAGTAGCTTGTGTTTAAAAAAAGAGAGAGCAAACAAGATGCTGTTTGTTTGAGGACAGGCCTGGGCAGGTTGGTTCTTGATTAAGAGGTTCTATAGATGCTTTGTCACCGGAGGAGCATGGAATGCTTAAACAGACAGTAAATGTTGGCTCTAACAAGGTCAGTACCTGGGTTCTGGTTCCAACAAGTCTGGAAAAGATCTCATGCTCAATGGCAATTGCTGGATAATAACTGGGATATTGTGAAGGAGATGGTCAGTCTGATAGGGAGAGGCCAGTGTCCTGAGTTAGGTTTTGGACTGTGCTTTCTGAGAAGAGGAGCTTGGCTTGTTGACAGTAGATAGGATAGTGAAGAAGGTGTTTGGTCTGCTTTCCTTTATTGGTCAGAGTATTGAGTACAGGAGTTGGGAGGTCATGTTGCGGCTGTACAGGACATTGGTTAGGCCACTGTTGGAATATTGTGTGCAATTCTGGTCTCCTTCCTATCAGAAAGAGCATAGGTTTAGGATGAGAGGGGAAAGATATAAAAGAGACCTAAGAGGTAACTTCTTCACTCAGAGGGTGGTACGTGTATGGAATGAGCTGCCAGAGGAAGTGGTTGTGGCTGGTACATTTGCAACATTTAAAAGGCATCTGGATGGGTATATGAATAGGAAGGGTTTGGAAGGATATGGGCTGGGTGCTGGCAGGTGGGACTAGATTGGGTTGGGATATCTGGTCGGCATGGATGAGTTGGATCGAAGGATCCATTTCTGTGCTGTACATCACTATGACTCTATGACGCTTTAAAAGCTCCTTGTCTAACTTCACATTATCAGTTAGTGGAAGCTGAGAGATTAGAAACTAAGTTATAAGTAGCACTGGATTTTTTTGGAGTAAGGTAAAAAGGTGGCCCTGATCAACATATTCAAAAAAATCAACCAAGAGACAATCATCTGTGCCTGTGGAACACGGCATTGTGAAAACTAATTAAATAACCTGGCCGGTTTTGTTATTTTCTTTCATTTACCCCTTAATTGTGTTTGTCTGTCTGTCTTTGTGTCAATAGGGCTAAAAACAAAGGTTACTGAATTTAGACGTAGACATCAACGAGCTTATTTTGTTGTTCTATTTTGCTTTGCTGAAAATTACTGCGTTGTTAATAAATTGCTAAATCTTCTGTTTCAGCTGCAAACCGGTAAGTGAGAATTGATTATTCAAAGAGTCTGGGATTAGTTATTCACAACTCTAGTTAGGAACCATTGGGGGCAAATTCAATAATCTTTGAAGGTTTTAATTTACTGCATTGTGATTACAGAGGTAGAAAAATTGATTTGGTTCACCCGCCTTCATGTTGTAACAATCTGCATGATTGCATGATGCAAAAAAAATGTCATTGGATGTAAAACAATTTGGATGATATAAGGATGTGACAGGTACTATCTAAATGCCACTCATCTCTCTCTTTAGTACCTGGACATTTATTACTGACTTTGTGAAACTGGGACACTTATCCGAAATGTAGATTTCTCATGATGCATTCCTTCACCCATTAAAGACAGTCAATACACTCAATTGTATCTGTAATTGCTTCTCTGTTAGCACAGTTTATTGCCAGAAAGTTCAGGAATCCTGAGTCAAGCATGCTTTGCAGGAGATTCAGGCAAAGCAGATGGGACTAAACAGCAACTGACTGAGCAGCTTCACTTTTAGAGAACACTGCATGAAGACAACATTTGATTGCTAATTTGTACAGAGATTCATTGCCAAAACTTTCTTTATTACAGACAGATTATCAGAGATGCCTTGGGTGTCCTCAGCTTGATCTAAAACCTGGAATGAAGTGCAGTTATCCCATGCTGTGGATCTAATCAATGTTGGGACCAATCCAACATCTGTAATTGTAGTGGGTGTACTGCTCCTTGGATTCAGCCCAGCCCATAATAAATAACACTGCCTGAGCTCAAACACAGGGCTGTGTGGAATTACACATGGAAGCTGCCTGTTCAGGAATCTTTAGCAGCCACAGAAATCGATCCCATTCAAAAAGAAAAGCACCCAAAATCCACCTGATAAGTTCATCGGTCTTCCTCTTCCTTAGTAATAGGGGAGTCACGAATATTTTCACCAAAGCGTGTGGCCAATTACTGTCTTCTACAAATGAGTAGAAGACTTTTCTGGGAATTAAACTGTGCACAGAGGACATGGGGTGCATTGATAACTGATCTCCACAGACAATCCCAGCAGTGGACAACAGGCCAATAAACCAAACCTTGCATCAAGCTGCAGCCTCTCTTGTCCCTTCAGCACCACAAACTACTGGATGTACAGGGACAGATGTGTTGACCGTGTGTTCGGGAATTAATGCTGCCATGTGTAAAATCCCAGTGTGCGCAGCACAAGAAACCCCAAATTGTGTGGCATTTAGCTGAGCTTTTCAACTTCAATTTCCATCTTGCATTTACCCTGCTCTTTGAACACAGTTTAAAAAAAATCTAAAGGGACTGCACAGAAAAAAAGAAAATGATATTTATACTGAATAGCTCGATGAGAGGAGTTATGAGAGGAGATGAAAAGCATGATCAAAGGGATAGTATTGCTTTTGTGAGCACTTTGAAAGGAGGAGGGTGGGGGGAGAGAGACAAGGGATTCAGAGGACACCAGTCGTGAAGTCAAGGAAGCAATAGTCTAAGATGATGGAATGACACAAGGGTTCTGAATTTCAGAAGACTCCCGGTAGATATAAAAACAGAAAATTGCTGGAAAAACTCAGCAGGTCAGACAACATCGTTGGAGAGAAGGCAGAGTTAACATTTCAGTTCAGTGACACTTCTTCAAAATGCTTCCTCAGAAAAAGTATTTTGTGAAGTCTTGATGCAAGAGAAAGACATTTCAAAGACATGCACCAGACTGGAGTTACAGTGTAAGCGGTTTGAGAGACTGAAGTAGAGAATGGCCAGCTAATAATCACAAAGAGCAGATAAATACATCGGGATTAGTGAGAGAGTGCTGCATTATGGGAGAAGCTGTTGTCTGCTCAGATGGATATAAAGGGTCGCACATTATTTGCAAAACAAAATAGGAAGGCTGTCCAAGGGTACCTTATCCTTTTGTGATTGGCCCCAGATCCCAGCTAAGGGCTCCATACTCAGAGTATGAGTTACAGCCAACAGCAGAACCAACAAGTTTTCAGTGTTGATCTTGGAAGAGTGAGAGCCTAGAGGGACATCAGCTGTTTACAGGTAGAGCATCCTTCAGGAACAAGATCCTTTAGGGAAATACAAGGAAAATAACAGGAACCCACCTCAGGTATTCCACTCCTTCATCATCTCGCTCTTTGAAGTTGTAAATTCAAGAAACTCGAGAAAAATGCAAGACATCAAGATATGGAGAAATGAGCAAACGTTGTGCCCACAGGCCAATCACCATCACACTTGCAATGACATGGAGATATTATCACTAGACTATTAATACAGAGTCCCAGGATATGTTCTGGGGACCTGGGTTCAAATCTCTCTAAGGCAGATGGTTTAAATTGAATTGGATAAAAATTGGAATTAAGAGTCTGATGATCATGAAATTATGGCCTTTTCCCGCGCAGTACGGATTTTATGATTTTGATCCAGTGACACTAAAGGAACAGCCACCATCATGCCAGCTCACCCCCTCACCCCTTTCTCCACTTCAATGGCATTTCTGCCACATTATGACCCCTACCCACCTACTGCCCTGATAGTCAGGATCTGCCTCTTAGCTCCAGCTGGTTAAAATAAATGTACCTGGTCTTCCACAGTGTCTCAGCATGCAGGTTGCCTCCAGTCTCTTCTTGCAGCATCTGCAATGACCAGCATGTGTAAGTGGCGCTGTTGAGCTGCCGACCCTCTGTTGGGACATGATCCTCATGTAAACAATTAATCCTAGCAATGAGCTGCTAATTGGTTGCTGCCATTAAGACATCATCCCATAGTCCTAGCAGCTGTTGACGTGGGCTTGTGCCTTTCAAGTTCCGCCACAGGGGTGAAATGTTTGTTGCTGAAAATATTCAGCCTCTTTTTCTGAATACACTGCCCCAGATTCTGGCTGTGACACTGGAGGATAGCTAACTCATAACACTAATTTTAGATTTTGAGAATTATTACACATTTTGGCTGCAGAGTTGCAACACTTTTTGCAAAAACTTAGTGGTGCTGGCAAAGATTATTCTGGAGGAAGATATCTGTGGCCAGGCTAAAACAACACTGATTTGCCTAATGAGGACATGATACAAAGTGGAACATTACATGTAAATAGATCCAGCTCAGATTTCTTCTTATTATGTCCAACCACTGCATTGTTCCTGTCTGCTGCCACTCAAACAGCAATGGTTATAATAATCACCATTATCATTTTGACTGACCCAGATCATCCAACCTGGGCCGGGCTGGACAGCATCTCTTCATGAACGCAACTAAGTTTCAGCTGTTTACAGCATGAGACTACCTAACAGTTATTGACAACAAGTCAAGAACAGCGATGTCATGTGCCATGGTAAACATTGCAAAGGGAAGCTAAATTTTTGATAGCGTGAATATCCTGAGATAAATTTGAATGCATCATTTCATGTCCCTTGCATTTCAAGACCCAACCGCAGAAACACTTATTGACCTGACTCAGGTATCTTTGAGAAATCATGTATACTCATCATAGACATTCATCTGAAAAAAATAGTAAGCAATGTTTTCATCAAAGAGGGAATGATTAAGAGCTAAACTATTAGCTGCAATTATTTTTGGCTGTCTCAATCCAGTTCTTATTAGGTGTGAGCCCATACACTACAAAAATAGCCCGCGATATCATCTTACTATTGAGGATATCAAGAAATCCCAGTGTAGGAAATGGAAAACTACAAGACAGGTCAGGAATATTGTTGTGGGTTGGGAAAGCCAAGAAGTTTCTTGGAGTTAGAAGATGAATAATAACTTGGGTTGAAGTTATAGTGAAATGGGAGCGGTACAGTGGTAATTCCTGGTTACCACAGGTGTAGATCATAGTTTAAGCTTTAACATGCATGTCAGGCTTGACCAAGGATTGATAATGGTATTTCCCAAGGTCCTAAAGTGAAAAGCCACCATATTCAATTTTTAAAGTGTCTGTCCAGTTGAGAGAGAAATAATAAACTTGTATTCAGTATTAAATTTCAATGCCATCTTGTCTCATTCTCTTGTTTTAACTAAGTGCACTACTGTATATGGTTCTCAGTATTTGCCACTCTGGCTAAAGTATTAGATTAGATTCCCTACAGTGTGGAAACAGGCCCTTCGGCCCAACCAGTCCACACCGACCCTTCGAAGAGTAACCCACCCAGCTCCATTTCCCTCTGACTAACGTACCTAACATAATCGACAATTTAACATGCCCAGTTTACCTGACCTGCACATCTTTGGCAGGTTGCCATCTCAAACTGGTTAAAGTTCCACATTTGTTGAGAATAGCTTCTGGTATGTAAGACTGCACAGACAAATCATCATTACAATGGGTAATTAGACAACGGACTCTGTACAGTGAGGGACTATATATTCTGTAGATGCATATTGAGATAGCCTGGGTTATTAGCAGATATATTCAGATAGCCTGCATTGTTAAACAAATACAGTGAGAGAGACTGAATTATTAAACAGATAAAGCAAGTAAGATTGGGTTGTTAAACAGTCAGTGAGGCCGAATGGGCTATTAAACAGACAAGAGTGAGAGAGATTGGGTTGTTCAACAGACAGTGAGAGAGACTGGGTTATTAAACAAATACAATGAGATATATTTGGCTTTCCGAGTTCATTCATGGGATGGGGCTTCTAGCATTAATTGCCCATCCCTAATTTCACTTTCAAAGGTGGTGATTATTTGCTCTCGAGAGCCACTGCAGTCCATTTGGTGTAAATAGTCATTAAGGAAGGAGTTCATGCTTTTAACTCAGCAACAGTGAAGAAGAGCAAAATATATCCAAGTCAGGATAGAGACCTGCCTGGCATGAAACTTGCAAGTTGTAGTGTTCACATGTATCTGCTGGTCTTGTCTTTTTAGATGATAATGGTCATGGGATTGTAAAGTACCCTTTAGGAAGCCTGATGAACTTGGGCAGTGCATTTTATAGATGTCACACAGTCCTGCTACCAAGTATCTGAGGCGGAGGGAGTAAATGTTTGTGGATGTTATGCCAATTAAACAGACTGCTTTGGGCTGGATGTTGTTGAGATTCTTGGGAATTGTTGGAGCTGCACTCATCTAGGCAAGTGGAGAATATTCTCATTACATGTTCCTGACCTGTGTCTTGTAAATGGCAGACAGGATTTGGAAAGTCAGTCATTAGATTCTGCATTCCTAGTCTCTGAACCTGTTCATGTCGTCACAGTATTTAGGTAATCAGTCCAGTGCAGTTTCTGATCAACGGTAACCTCAAAGATGTTAATAGAGTAGGATTAAATTTTACTTATGAAAATGAAACTTAAGGGCTGATTCGAGATTCTCTCTTGTTGGAGTTGTTCATTGCCTGGCACTTGTGTGATGTGAATGTTACTGGTCAGTCCAAACCTGTATACTAACCAGGTCTTGTTGCATTCGGGCATGGACTACTTTAGTATCTGAGGAGTCGCAAATGGTGCTGAATATTGCGCAATCATTGGAGCACATCCTCACAACTGACCATAATGATGGTGGGGAAGTCATTGATGAAGCAGTTGAAGATGGTTGGGCCTAGGATAGTAACCTGAGGAACTCTTGCAGAGATGACTGAACAACAACCATCTTCCTTTGTGCCAGGTATGACTCCAACCAAAAAGAGTTTTACTCTGATTTACATTAACTTGAGATATGCTGGGGCTCTTTGATGCCACACTCAGCCAAATGTGTTCTTGATGTCGTGGGCAATGGTCCTGGCAGAACCCAAACCGGGCATCACTGAGCAGGACCTGCTTAATAGCACGGAGAAAGTGAGGTCTGCAGATGCTGGAGATCAGAGATGGAAATGTGTTGCTGGAAAAGCGCAGCAGGTCAGGCAGCATCTAGGGAACAGGAGAATCGACGTTTCGGGCATTAGCCCTTCTTCAGGAATGAAGAAGGGCTAATGCCCGAAACGTCGATTCTCCTGTTCCCTAGATGCTGCCTGACCTGCTGCACTTTTCCAGCAACACATTTCCATCTCTGCTTAATAGCACTGTTGATCACACTGTCTATCACTTTACTAATAATCGAGAGTAGACTGATGGGGCGGTAATTGGATTAATCCTGCTTTTTATGTACAGGACATACTTGGGCAATTTTCCACAATTTTCCCAATTCCTGATGAAGGGCTTATGTCTGAAACATCGATTCTCCTGCTCCTTGGATGCTGCCTGACCTGCTGTGCTTTTCTAGCATTACACCCTCGACAATTTTCCACATTGTTGGGTAGATGCCAGTGTTATAACTGTACTGGAACAGCTTGGCTAATGAAAATTGAGCCATCTCATCATTGCGAGAATGCATTGGTCTGTAGTCATCTGCAATCAGTATCTGGACTTTCAAAAGGCTTTTGACAAGGTTCCACATAAACAATTAGAAAGGAAAATTAAAACTCATGGTATTCGGGGTAATGTCGTGACATGGATAAGTGGTAAATTCTGGAGACAAGTCTTCAGTACTACGGTCAGAATGGTGTCCGGGCCGATAGCATTTGCAGTATCCAGTGCTTCCAACCATTTCTTGAAATCACGTGGAGTGAATCGAATTAGTTGAGGACAAGCATGTGTGATGCTGGGGTCAACTGGAGGAGGCTGAAATGGATCAATCACTTCGCACAAGTGGATGACGATTACAGCAAAAGCTTCAGCCTTATCTTTTGCACTGATGTGCTGGGCTCTTCCATCAATGAGCATGTTTGTGGAAATTTGTTAGGCCTTCTCCTCCATTGAGTTGTTTAATTGTCCATTCCCATTCACGACTGGATGTGACAGGACTGCAGAGCTTAGATTATATCCGTTGCTTGTGGGATTGTTTAATCTGTCTATCACTTTCTGTGTATGCAGTCTTCAAAGCCCTCCATGGTTTTGCCCCTTCCTTTTCCCAACATCCTACAACCTTCTGAAATAAAGCTTTTACCTCCATTTCTGTTCAGTGATTATGGTCAAATCTTACGTGCCCTGTACTTCTTTGGATCGTTTTACAATGTTCAAGCACTATGCAAATGTAAGTTGGTGTTGTACCAGCCAATGCTACTACCTCAACAAAACAGAACAATGCCATCTATGGTGATTCAATGGTACTGCAGGACAAAGCCTGAAGTACTGGAGCTGCATGAAGTTAATTTAATTTAAAATCACATGAACTTCATTGCCAGCAAAGATAACCTGGAGCACATCAGCTTTGCAAACCAAAGAGTCTCAACTCCAGGTATGCTACAGATATTGAAAATGCATTAAGTTAGTTAAGTGACGACTAACCTCATAAGAAAAGGAGTAAATCATTCAGTCTTCAATCCTGCTGTGTCATTCGATCAGCTCAGAACTAAGCTGTTCCGCAACTCCAAGTACCTGCCTTTTCTCCAGATCTCTCAATATCTTTAACCTAACAAAAATTGAGCCACCTCATCATTGTGAGTATGCATTGGCCTGCAGTCATCTGCAATCAGTATCTGGACTTTCAAAAGGCTTTTGACAAGGTTCCATACAAGCGATTAGAAAGGAAAATTAAAGCTCATGGTATTCAAGGTAATGCCTTGACATGGACAGAGAACTGGTTGGCAAACAGGAAGCAGAGAGTTGGGTCCTTTTCAGAGTGGCAGGCAGTAAAGAACTGGGTGATGCAGGGTTCAGTGCGGGGATCCAAGGTGGTTCACAATATGCATTAACAAGTTGGACTGAGCAATTGAATGGCATATCTCTGAATTTGCAGATGACACTTAGCTGGGTGGCAGTGTGTGCTCTGAGGAGGTTGCTAAGAGGCTGCAGGGTGACTTGGAGAGATTGGCTGAGTGGGCAATTATTTGGCAAATATAATATAATGTGGATAAATGTGAGCTAATTCACTTTGGCCACAAAAACAGGAAGATAAATTGTTATCTAAATAGTGGCAGTTTAGAAAAGGAGAGGTGCAACGAGACCTGAGTGTCATGGTGGAACAGTTGCTGAAGGTTGGCATGCAGGTGGTGAGGAAAGCTAATGACATGCTCTCCTTCATAGCGAGAGGATTGGAGTTTTGCAGCAGTTATACAGGGCCTTGGTGAATCGCTAGCTTGCAGACAGTTTTGGTCTCCTAGTCTGAGGAAGGATATTCTTCCTATTGAGGGAGCCTAGCGAAGGTACACCAGACTGATTCCCAGGATGGCTGGACTGACATGAGGAAAGACTGGATCAACTGGGCTTGTGTTTGCTGGAATTTAGAAGAATGGTTGGGGGGATGGGGGGGAAGGCGATCTCATAAAAACATAAAATCCTGATGGGACTGGACAGGCTAGAAGCAGGAAGAATGTTCCTAATGTTGGGGGAAGTCCAGAACAAGGGGACATAGTCTAAGAATAAGGGGTAAGCCATTTGGGACTGAGGTGAGGGAGAATGTCTTCACTCAGAGTTGTAAACCTGTGGAATTCTATCCCACAGGATTCTGTTGGGGCCAGTTCAGCAGATATATACAAGAGGGTGCTGGATGTGGCCCTTGCAGCTAAAGGGATCAAAGGGTATGGAGGAAGGTGGGAATTTGATACTGAGATTGCATGATCAGCCATGATCATATTGAATGGTGGTGCAGGCTCGAAGGGCCGAATGGCCCACTCCTGCACCTTTTTTCTATGTTTCAATCTTTTAGATAACCAAGACCCAGTACCCTTTGAGATGACCTTGACTTTCCTTAAAAAGGGCTAATGCTAATTTAAGCATTATCAACCCTAGCCTGTCTTATGTTGAGCTTTGTCCTCATCACAAGATGTTTTATACATTATTACCTTAAATTGTTATCTCTATTATAATCTGTGTCAAAGGCTTTTTGCCTACTGTCTTTGTACTGGATGAAATATTCTGTATAACAAATCCACTGTTCATAGCATTTTTGGAGATACTGACAGAACTAACCAATGTGCATGTTCGACTGATTTTAAAAATATCATCATAGCCTGGTTAAGATTGGATTAGCTCATTCATGGCATATTATACAAGTTGAGACAGGAAACATTGGGTTGCACACACAATTACAACAGCAAGAGGCAACATCAGCTGACCAGAAACATGTTAAACTAAAATGTGAGAAGGTAAACAAAATGAACCAGCTCAAGTGTAAATCAGATCATTTATTGATAGTAACTAGCTCCTTCTATCCCTAATTCATTCTGCTGGCTGAATGGGCAAACCCAATTCCATTACTGAAACATGAAACGAGTTATAGTCACAAATGTACCAATGCTGATGCTAGAAAAAAAACCTCACCATTTAACAAAAAAACAAAAGAAATACCTGAAACGTTACTGGAGCAGATTCATTAATATATTTCAACACAGTACTAAGTGTGTGTTCTTTAAAGAAACGCATTTGCAGAGCAATGGGTGCTAAGCAGGAGAATGGAATTATTTGGGAAGGGACAGCACAAGCACAATGGTTTGAATGACCTCCTTTTGTACTGGGTGATTCTATGTATATATTGCACACTGAATTCGGTGGGGTTCACATCATGTCAGTACTTTAGAAGTGGACTTTTCTAGATGGTAACGGCACAGAATTTTGGGCATTTTCTTTTTCTATTAATACGTTCACATGTTAATGGGAAGCAATGGCCTACTGGTAAAATTGCTAGATTATCAATCCAGAAACTCAGCTAATGTTCTGGGGATGTGGGCTCAAATCCTGCTGTGGTGGATAGTGGAATTTGAATTCAATAAAGAATCTGGAATTAAGGAGGGGAAAGTGAGGACGGGAGATCAGAGTCAAAGATCAGATCCAGTGCCATACTTTTTGACTCTGGAATTAAGACTCTAGTGATGATCAGGAAACTATTGTCGAATATGAGAAACACCCACCTGGTTCACTAATATCCTTCAGGGAAAGAAATCTGCCATCTTTATTTGGTCTGGCTTACATGTGACTTTAGACCCACAGCAATGTGGTTGACTTTTAACTGCCCTCTGGGCAATTAGGGATAGGCAATAAACATTGGCCGAGCCAGAGATGCCTATATCCAATGAATGAACAAAAACAAAATGTGATTTCTACAATGAAATCGACATCATGTTCAAAGGTTTTGCAAGTTAATCACATGGAAACAAAAGGGATTTTTCTCCAGACTAAGGACTTGATGTTTAACCACCAGCTGCAGAGGACAGGATTGACAAAGATACAGTTCAAGGAGATACATGACGGACATACTTAGCTTTAGCTTCAGCATCTTCATAGGCTTTGTTGGAAACATCTTCCAGGCCTCCGATCAGGTGCTTGAATGAGCTGTAGAAGTCAGAATACAGCTTTCAGCAAATCCACACACTTATTAAACAATGCAAAACAAAAGAAGGAAAGTCGCAAGTCACAAAAACAAAAACTGCTGATGAAACTCAGCAGATCTGGCAGAGTCTGTAGGAAGAAAGCAGAGTTAATATTTTGAGTCCGGTGGCTCTTCAGCAGAACTGATAGCAGCTAGGAAAATGTGGTATTTATGCCGAAGATGAGCTTGACCCTGTTCACATCACACTCGCTCTGGGCTCTGTCTCCATGTATCCACTCGCTGCCAACACCCAAAGCTGGTCTTCAGCCACACCTTTTCTTAGCAGCCATCAGTTCTGGTTAAGAGTCACTGGACTTTAAAGATTAACTCTGCTTTCTCCCCACAGATGCTGACAGACCTACTGAATTTCTCCAGCAATTTCTAGCTTTGTTTCTGATCTACAGTATCGCAAATCTTTGTTTTATTTAAGGAAGCAAATCAATCTGGGCAAAGTAAACAGCAGGAATATAATACCTTTTACCTGTCACATTTAATGGCCAGGCGCTCTCAAAAGCACATGTGTACAATACATTCAACTTTAATATCTTGAGGGTTTTTATGAATAGGAAGGATTTAGAGGGATACGGACCAAGTGCTAGCAAAGGTGACTAGATTAGGTGAGGAAATCTGGTCGTCTAGGAAAAGCTGTACATCTCTATGACTCTAATTTATGATTTTCACAATGTTTTCACAATGCAAGATATGCTGTCCAACCTGCCTGCTAGCTCTCAGGCTTTGAGTCTGTACGTGTACCATCAACAAGTCTAATGAAGGATCCTACAGACATGGGGAGGTCCCAGTGGACTGAAGTCAAGATCTTCCATACTAATGCAATGTCATACATTATTTACCTGATTTGGCGATGCCGGTGTGTTGGCTATCACCTGATGAAGGAGCGTCGCTCCGAAAGCTAGTGTGCTTCCAATTAAACCTGTTGAATTATTTACCTGGGAATGGAGGCACGGGATAAAGCAATGAAAGCCTTAGAGGGACGCATATTCAGTGAGAAGAGGGAAGGAGGGACTAAGAGTCAGTCACCATGTCACCAGACCTCCTTGGAGCAATTATAGAATTGGTAGGACTCTATTTACTTGTTGAAAAAAGAAACAAAAATTGCAAACGATGGAACAATGGGCCCCATTTGGCTTGGGGATTTGAAGATCCAAAAGCCTTCAGGATCTAAAACATTGCCCAAGGTGTTAGAAATGGGGAAAAATGTTGTTTTTGCAGATATAGAAAAAGCATACAGAAAAGGGGTACAGCAAGAGAACTATTAACTCTGCGAGTATTTAGGGAAGAGTATCTCTACTTTTCAGTGCATAATTATGGATAATTAAGTACTAACTTTAATGTAGATTTATTAAAGAAAATAATTCCTTTTACCATAATGTTTAAAACAACAGTTTCAGCAAAAAGCTAAGATTACTGAAACATATAAGCGAAGCACGAAAAAGGTACATTGTTAAGATGTATGTACAAGAATGGAATGTACCTATGGATAATGAAAGAAGTTACAAAGGGAGCATCAAGATAAAAGCTTAGTCTTATGACAGCACGTGCAAGGGACAAAATTGCCAACTTGGAAAGAAGGGGGCAATGGGCGTGGAGCATAGGTGGGCAGAGGCGAAATAGTAAGAAAGATTGGGTAATGTAGGGATCAGAAGAGGTGACCTCACGTAGCTCAAAAGTATAACTGTGTAATAGCTTGAATAATCATTACTTCAATTGCTCTCTGCAATTGGGGTCCTTTCTTGCAAGATCGTAGAATAAATTGTCTTGTTTCCAGCTTTGGTGGTCTCGTCTAAATTTTATTGAATTTTGTTTCTAACAAAGGTGACGTTAATGACCTGTTAACTGGATTTGAATGGCACACTGAGGGACCCCCATGTGGTAGGAAACCACCACAGTGGTTCACAATGAATGGCACTTTAAAACTAACTTGAGACTTTGTCTCATCATAACTGAGGAGTGATCGCATTATTCCAAATGTAGCAAAGACTGACTTTGCAAATTGCTCCTAATAACTTTGATTCCCCAAGGTGATCTAAAATCTATTGACCTCAGCCTTGAACGTGCTAAATAATGGAGCATTTGCAACCCTCAGGGCTAGAGAACTCCAAAGATTCACAATCCTCAGAGTGAAGAAATGTCTCCCATTTCCGTCAGAAATGATTGGCCCCTTATCGCAAGAAATCAATCTCTCAAGCCTCTTCGAAACCTTATATTTTTCAGTCTTAAAAAGAGTTGAATTTACTCAGCATTTTCCTCTCTTTCACCTCAGCTTCTAGATTGCACCAGCATCTCTCTCTGAGATTTGTTGTCCCATTTGATGACTGACCTCTGGAATGTAAATTATGACCAAGAAATAATGTTGCAGTTCTCTACAAGTGCTAGTCATCTCCATTTGCTCATATACAGCACGGTACGATCAGTTAAAGGATAGCTTCATTTCAAGTTAAACAATTCCAAGTTAAACAGATGACAGAGAACTTAATAGCATTATGCGATGTGATGGTGGGGAGTGCTGGAGAAGTGACAGCTTTCAGGAGGACATACAGGCAGACACGTGGAATAACAGACACATGGTTGATGCACTCTAATACAGAGAAGTGCAATGTGATACATTTTCGGAGAAATAATTAAAAGTGCTAATATAAAATAAAGGATTTAATTCTAAACAGGATGTATGAGCACAGAGACCAGGGTATACGTGCTCAAATGACTGAGAGTAGCAAAGATGTTTGGGAAAGGGTTTAAAAGCATACTAGAGTCTGAACCTTAATGACTGAAGCATATAATTCCAAAGGGATGAATGACAGGTTAGAAGATTGGACAGAATACAAAGAACAGTTTCAGACAGACTAAAAGAGAAATGAGGGACAGATGTAAGAAAGCTAGCTAGAAATATAAAATCAGATAGTAAGAGTTTCTGTCGGTATTCAAAACAAAAAGTTGCCACAGAGAGAGTGTGTCTGGGGAATTAATAATGGAAAATAGGACAATGGCAGATGAATATAATATATATTTTGTATATCTTTACAGTAACAAACCCAAATAACATTCCAAATAAAATTGTGAATCACAAAGAAAGGGAGTGAGGTATTTAAAATAATTACAATCACCAGAGGACGGGTACTAAGAAAATGATTATAATTAAAATTGAATGTGCAGAATCTGAATAATTTCTGAATGACATGGGCTATGGTAAGACGTGGGAGAGAATGAGACAAGATTCTAATGAGGCCCATCTCAGTATCAGGAGCATCTTACTCCATCTTTTACACTTTTCACAAGTGGCATGGCAAGATTCTCACTAGACAGCAGCAAGTTACCAAGTAAAAAAGGAGTTATTATGATCTGTTAAGTAGGAAATGAAGGAAACCTTTTTTTTCCTCAGAGGATCAGGTCTTTAAAACTCTCTTCACCACAAAGTGGTAGAGATGGAGCCACTGAATATTGTTAGGCCAGGGGTAACATCGTGGGCTGAAGGCCCTGTTCTGTGCTATATTGTTCTATGTTCTAGGGCTGAAGATGTGTTGCTGGAAAAGCGCACCAGGTCAGGCAGCATCCAAGAAGCAAGAGAATCGACGTTTCGGGCATGGGCCCTTCTTCAGGAATGAGGAAAGTGTGCCCAGCAGGCTAAGATAAAAGGTAGGGAGGAGGAACTTGGGGGAGGGGCATTGGAAATGCGATAAGTGGAAGGAGGTTAAGGTGAGGCTGATAGGCCGGAGTGGGTGTGGGGGCGGAGCGGTCAGGAAGAAGATTGCAGGTTAGGAAGGTGGTGCTGAGTTCGAGGGTTGGGACTAAGACAAGGTAGGGGGAGGGGAAATGAGGAAACTGGAGAAATCTGAATTAATCCCTTGTGGTTGGAGGGTTCCTAGGCAGAAGATGAGGCGCTCTTCCTCCAGCCGTCGTGTTGCTATGGTCTGGCCATGGAGGTGTCCAAGGACCTGCATATCCTAGGTGGAGTGGGAAGGGGAGTTGAAGTGTTGAGCCACGGGTTGGTTGGGTTGGTTTAGATTAGATTTAGATTACTTTACAGTGTGGAAACAGGCCCTTCGGCCCAACAAGTCCACACCGACCCGCCGAAGCGCAAAC
>NC_057731.1:8884580-8911590 GCF_004010195.1 Chiloscyllium plagiosum | reverse complement strand
ATGACGACGGATGATACGATGTATATGGAGGTTTGTCGGGTGGTAGGTGCGGACCAGTGGGGTTCTGTCCTGGTGGCGGTTGGAGGGGCGGGGCTCAAGGGCGGAGGAGCGGGAAGTGGAGGAGATGCGGTGGAGGGCATCGTCGATCACGTCTGGGGGGTCTTTGAAGAAGGAGGCCATCTGGGTTGTACGGTATTGGAACTGATCCTCCTGGAATTGGGAATATGGGATGGCGTTTTTACAGGGGGTAGGGTGGGAGGAGGTGTAGTCTAGGTAGCTGTGGGAGTCGGTCGGTTTATAGTAAATGTCCGTGTTGATTTGGTCACCCGAGATAGAAATGGAGAGGTCTCGGAAGGGGAGGGAGGAGTCTGAGACGGTTCAGGTAAATTTGAGGTCGGGGTGGAAGGTGTTGGTAAAGTGGATGAACTGTTCAACCTCCTCATGGGAGCACGAGGCAGTGTCGATACGGTCATCGATGTAGCAGAAGAAAAGGTGGGGGGTGGTGCCAGTGTAGCTGCGGAAGATGGACTGTTCCACATATCCTATGAAGAGGCAGGCAAAGCTGGGGCCTATGCGGGTGCCCATGGCTACTCCTTTGGTTTGGAGGAAGTGGGAGGATTGGAAAGAGAAGTTGTTCAGGGTTAGGACCAGTTCAGTCAGTCGAAGGAGGGTGTCAGTGGAAGGGTTCAATCAGTCGAAGGAGGGTAAACATGTTCTAGGGGTAAACATATTCTTGACTATAGCAAAGATTATCTTGGGAAGAAGCAATGTGGATTTGATACCAAAATCTTATTAAATTGCTGAGCAAGCTGAAGGGGCGTGAGGGACTCATTTTTGTTTGAAGAGTTTGGACAGCATAAATGGGGAGATACCATTCCTATTCATGTAAAGGTTAAAAACCAGAGGTCAAGGCTTCATGGTGATTTACAAAACGCAACACAAGAGAGACTTTTTGAAATCTGCTGTCTGAAAGTGAGGGGAGGGAGATTTAATCTGGGTCCTCAAAAAAAATGGAGAACCACCTGAAGGGAAATATATTTCTATGCCTGCAGGAGAGGGTTGGAGAATGAAGAGAGCTCAGTTCTCTTGCAAAGAGGAGGCATTTGTTCAACATGTGGAATAACCATTGTCTGATTCACTTAAACTAATGAGTTAGCCTCCCTGATCTCAAATGCAGAAGTGTTTTGCACGTGATTATTTCGGACTTGGTCTATCCAGTATCAGACTTGTACATTAGATTCAAGCCTCACAGTTCAGCATTAAAACATGTCACAGATAATATTTAATTCTGATTTCCATTTTACCTGTTTTATTTCTGCATTTATGCTGCTCGCTGCTACAGTTGAGCCAGACCTGACCAAGCATGTAATCTACTGAGAAAGGTCAGAGTTCTGCTCTCTGGTTACAATCCTGCATCATAACATTGTGCCAATTTATTTAAAAAGAGTGAATAAGTCTCTCAGAATCCCAATGCAGCAAGATGAGTCAGTTTGAAGTGATCAGCAGGTGGAACCACTTGTTTTATCCAATTATTTGTTCCCTGACAATTAACAGTGATCCGTGACACTCTCACAGAGTGTACAGTTAAAAAGGTCAGAGTGAGAGCGCGCTGAGTGGCCATCATTGTAGGTAGTTCATGAACATTCAAGAAACTGAAGACATCAGTTGCATCGTGAGTTTTACAGCCCACCCAATGTTATTCTCCAATGTATTTTAGCAAGGACCAATAGAATAGAAACCCTACAGTGAGGAAGCAGGCCGTTCGACCCATCAAGTCCATACCGATCGTCCAAAGAGCACTCCACCCAGGTCCCCCCTACCCTATCCTATCCCTGTAACCCTGCATGGAATGTAAAATCAGATTGTGGGAGATTCCCCCAAGAGTGAAACTGTTTCTTCATTTCAAGTTGGGTCGGATCCTACATGGCTTCCAACCCTCCATCGCCATCCTGAAACAAAGCAAAATTTTCATGGGGTTGGGTCTTAATGACCCCAGAGAAGGGTTTACTGTCCAATTATTATCTCCCAGAAAGAAAAAAAGTTAGTAAAGCTGTATTATTTGCAAGTTAACATACTGATCTTAATGAAGCTCAATTTAGAAGGTAAATAGGATCAGTAAGTGCCATTTATTAGTCTTTCTCGTTGATCTGAGGAGCAGTATGAAGGAGAAGTAGGCCATGTTCTGGCCTGAATTGGCAGCCATTGCTGTGATTGGTGCCTGTGCATAGTCTTAAAAAACCACGAGAGGACCATCGTCTTCAAATTGTCCGAGGTAAATGGAGAACTGGAAGTGTAGGGAAACAAAACAGAAACTGCTGGAAAAACTCAGCAGGTCTGGCAACATCTGCAGGGAGAAAGCAGAGTTAACATTTTGAGTCCAGTGACCTGTTGTCAGAACTTCTTTAGTATACGGGAAAGCTTGATTCTATTGAAGTTTCATTGTTCCTCAGTTTTTTTTTTAAAAAGATTAGATTCTCTACAGTGGGGAAACAGGCCATTTGGCCCTACAAGTCCACACTGACCCTCCGAAGAGTACCCACCCAGACCCATTCCCCTACATTTACCCTAGACTAATGCACCTAACCTACGCATCCCTGAACACTATGGGCAATTCACCTGACCTGCACATCTTTGGATTGTAGGAGGAAACTGTAGCACCCAGAGGAAACCCACTCAGACTTGGGGAGAATGTGCAAACTCCACACAGAATGTCACCCATGGCTGGAATCGAACCCAGGTTCCTGCCGGTGTGAGGCAGCAGTGCTAACCACTGAGCCACCATGCTGTCCCTTTGTTAGTCACACTTCCACTGTAATTTTATCCTTAGTCAATAATAACATTGCAGTGTGCCACTGTTCTGCTTCCACCAGACTGGTGTTGATCAGCTTTTGAGAGTTATTAAAGATGTCCTGTCCGGAAAAAAATGAACTCTGAAGCTGAGTTCATCACGACCTCAACAATGTGCCTGATGAACAGCATGAGATACTTTTATTTTCCACACGCACCCCCAGCATCGCTCCATCCCCAGGAACATTACAGATTCCAGAATGGAGGCAGCTGGCCAACTCAAAAGGTGATCAGAGTAATTTCGTTCCCATCCTGCCTCCAAACTGCTCTGATTTAGAATGGGAAAATCCAGCCACCCAGAGACTCTGGAATTATCCACCAGCCTGTCTGATTTAGCCTTGATCATCCCAAGATATTTTCCTGACTGAGATTCGTGGTGATCATTCTTTAAACCAAAAATGATGCAACGGGTAAAAGAAATAAAATGGCTGAGAGGAAAAGTTGAAGATTGAAATTTAGAAATATTTGCTCATGGCAAAGATTAACGCAACAGTACTTCCCTGTCCTACACTAACACCTGTTAAATTATATATGTACACTAACAGGTAACCACAGTAACTGAAGGGAATTGTCACTTTTGAGTTAGTGTTTGATTTTGGTGAAAGGAAATTTATGAGCTAGTGTACACAGTATGTAAAAAATGTCTAACAGAAAGAGGATTACACATAGATTTTATAGTTTTTACAGCTCCTATCGCTGAACTATCTCCTTCATACTGAGTGTTTATTTTCTACTTATTAGTTCCTTCCAACACATTTGCCTACATTTCCTTAATCTCCTCACCACCACCCACATCTCCAGTCTCTCTCTCGCACTCCCTCTCTCCCTCTAGGTTCAGAAAACCAAGTTGACCTCAGAATCCACAGGCCACACTGGAAAAATATGGCAGGATTTTTGCTCTGAATCCCAGAGTTACTTGGGTGAATGAGTATTAGGTGAGTAGGAGTGGTCTGCGCTGGCAGAGACTCTTAGAATAGAAGAACACACCGAGGACACTATCAGTGATTTCACTTGATTTGATTTGACTTGATTTTTTGTCACATGTACCTAGCGACAATGAAAAGTTTTATTTTGCGTGCAGTACAGGTAAATCATACCATACAATGTTCATGAAGTTAATAGAACACAGCGAGGAATACAATGTTACAGCTGCAGAGAAGGTGCACAGAGAGTGAGATCAATATTAAATTTAAAACTTGAGAGATCTGTTCAGAAGTCTGGGGAAGAAGCTGTTCTTGAATCTATTTGTACATACATATGTTATGATGTGCACACTGGATCAGGGAGGCTGCAAACAAGGACTATGTGAGGCAGAAAAAGGGAAAATAAACAAATTGGTTTCATTTATATACAAACAAAAAACATGATGTTGAAAACAACAATCTTATGAAGCCAAAAAAAAGCACTAGCATCATTGGTCACTCATGTGGGAACTGTAGGTAGGACATAGATTTTCTGATGTGCTTCCCATTCTATCAAGCTCACACAGTCAATGAGGCTGTAATAGATATCTCGTAAAGCCAGGGATTCAATAGGAAGGGCAAACAGAGGCCTCATAATCTGCTGTTAAATTACAGGTTCAAATTACACCAACAACAGGTCACAGACCAGAAAAGGTTACAGAGCAAAAAGGTTACATGTAGCATAAAGGATACAGACCAGAGGAGATTTCAGAACCACACAGAGCACACTTTGACCTGACCACTTCTGAAAGTGAAGAACCTTGAATTTGGGGGACATCTAGTTTCCTTCTGCAGTGACATTGCAATGTTATATGGCACACTCATGGTAGGCTGAGGGAGGCTCACTGGGTAGTACGTTTCTCTTCTGCATTATTGTCTGTCACAGTATATCTTACCCACAAGCAGGAAGCTTCTGGAAGAGTTCAAGGCTTATACATATCAAGTGTGCTGAAAATATCCTTTCCCAATACTTGTGCTGGTCACTCCCAAAAAAGGTCTGGATCTGATGTTGAAGAGTGTAGTCCCAAATCTAACAATACAATTACATAACCCAGGGTGTAACAATAAGCCTCCCTTGTGATCTGAACTTTGCATTGTGCCTTTCACAAGTGCACTTCGTCAATCTTTCCAAAGGTAGCCTGGCTTGGTAACATGAGGCCAGATGTCTCATTTCACATGCAAATAGATTACTTAGCTGAATCGAATATCTGCCCTGGAGAACTGGGATTAACTAAACCATGTGCTCCACTCTTTATAGGGGTTGATTCACTTAGAGTTATAGAGATGTACAGCACAGAAACAGACCTTTCGGTCTAACTCATCCATGCTGACACTTGCTCTCTGAATTCCAGTTCTTTCAGATCGCTTCAAACTGCTAAGCTGATGACTCTCACTTTTCTGAATTTCCACTTCCAGAATGCCAGCCTCAAACCCTCACCTTGCAGTCTTTACTGAACCTAAGTTCTCCGCTATTGCTCTGTCCCACTTCTCTGTCCCACCATTAATATTGTCTTTTTTCTCTGCCCAGGATCCATGCATAGATGACGTACTCCATGAAAACATCAAGGCCTTAGAAAAGGTGCAGTGGAGATTGACTAGAATATTAACATGGGTGAAGGGTCTCAGTGGGAAATGATGAGATTAGCTGTGATCATTCTGTGATGATTGGAGGAAGGTTTGATTGAGACGTTCAAACTTATGAAGAGCTTTGATCAAGTAGGTTTGGTGAAGATTAACACTGGCAAAGAGGTTCATTATCAGAGAACATGGGCTGAAAATAATTGTCAAAAGAAATGTACAGAAGATGAGGAGGCTGTTCCCTGCAGCAAGTTATAATTTTGCTGACAGGATGGTGGACATTCAACATTAACTTTCACAAAGCAACTGGATTATTTCCTGAAAAAAACTTGCAGAAAATATGGGGAAAGAGCAAGAGAGAGTGGCAGCAAATGGAAAACTCTTTCAAAGTGTTGGTATTGATGGGCCCAGTGGTCTTCTTTCATGTTCATTGATCCATGATCTATTTCCCATTTGGAATGGAAGTTGCACAAGTCTACATTCGAACATGAACGAAATGAATTTGGTTAACCCCAGGCTAGGATATTGACTCTTCACTGTTCCAGGAGTGAGTTCCACAAGTCTGTTCACTCAAATTCACCCAAATGGATACTCAAAGCCAGTGAGCTGACACTTTGTTTTTAAAGCGATCAAGAAATCACTTTTAAACACAACATCCAAACATAGAACTTATTTTGTTAAAGTGTTATGAAGAAAGGAAATAAGACCAAATTGTGACAGCAAGGAAACAATTAACAGGATTTCTTGGAATGACCTAAATTAGTCCAATTTACTGTTGAATCATATGTCACACATCATTCTGTTGAGATTAGGTGGCTCAAATTGAAATTTTATGTGTTCTTTTACTTCAGGTTATCTTCAACATCTTTGAAATTTAACAATGACTCCATGAAATTGCAAATCCAATTCTACACAGAGAGCGAAATGTCAAAATTGATGAATGAACACCCACGATGACTGTCCAGCAAGTTGGTAAAAGCTTTATTTTCTGCATTTGCAATCGTTATAGTTAATCATCAGCAATGCTTCTAGGAAGGTTAAGACTGATAGAACTACAATCCTCATGGTATGTAATGGCCAGCCACACCTCCGAGTCAACCTACACCAGCTAAGTGGTCACCTGACCAATGCAGGTGCCATTTCTATTGTGGAACCCAACCAATTTCATTCCAATAATGATTGCCCTCTATCACTGCACTGCCCTATTTATCTGGCAAGACGTATCCCAATAGAACTATCTTTGTAGCTGTGAATGAATGCTTGCCACTGTCATTTGACCTTTGAGGTGAAGTAATGCATTGAGCTATTACTATGTAACTATGAAGTCTTATAGATTAACAATAACATGTTTGCCACTCCACCACCACACCTCACTGTCAACATGTTATCTAATGTGGTCATGTTCAATTGAACGATTTGAAATGCATTGGGTAGACTCACTGGCCCTAATCCTTATTTGTATTGTCCAAGTTACTGATACCAAGGTGGGAAGAATATCCTCACCACTCTTCAGCAGAAGATGGCTCAATCTTGAAAACATGAAAGGTTTGCTACTTACTAATTCATAGTATTTGAACCACAGCTGAGAAACAAGATAATCTCTTGTAAAACTATCAGACTCAATGCACACATCACTGCTACTGAAGTAATCTCTCGTACTAACATGGTCACAGACACAGAATTGGTTAACTTCCCCCAAGAACAGTCCTTGATAATTATTTTTTAACAACCTTTTCGGAGATGTTATTACACACCTTTGGAGCAAGTGAGGCTTGAACTTGGATCTCCTGGCTCAGAGGAAGGGGCACTATCACCACACCACAAGAGCCCGCCAACATCCTGGTGGAAGGAGTTTACCTTATATTGTCATACAACCCTTACAGGTACTAACTGCCTTATGCAACAACACAGGCCATGATTCACATTAATGTGGAAATGATAAGATTGGTTGTACTTACTCTCTATCAATCACCAGACAGGTCACTGTTTCAGCTGCGATCACATTAGCCGTCCTCACATCCTCTCTGTAAAAGAAAACAGGGGTAGAGTGTAAATGAAGTCTATACACATCACTCAGGTTTGTTAACAGTACAGGCAATATAGAACATTGAACATAGAACAGTACAGCACAGAACAGGCCCTTCAGCCCACAATATTGTGCCGACCATTGATCCTCATATCAGGTAAACCTAATGTACGAACCCTCAATTTTCTGTGACCATATGCATGTCCAGCAGTCTCTTAAATATCCCCAATGACCTCGCTTCCACAACTGCTGCTGGCAACACATTCCATGCTCCCACAACTCTCTGTGTAAAGAACCTGCTTCTGACATCCCCTCTATACTTTCCGCCAAACGGCTTAGGGTAACTCTAAACTTCAACACTTGGCAGGGAACCTGGTGGACATCAGATCTGTCTTATTTTACGTAACCTTTACACAGAAAGAACACCAAGCAGTATATACTGAGTGGTAACCAGAGGTAGAGGAGCATCAGAACATCAGACTCAGAACTGCTGAAAAGCTCTGTAAAGATGGCAACAATACCACACTTACAAAAGGCTTTGATTTAATTTTAGGTAGGATTTGATTTATTGCATTTGCTGCTCTCTGTTTGTAAAAGAAAATAAATATAGACAGACCGCATCTGTGAAGTGTCACTGGAAAGTTAAAGCCATTCTTCTCTTTCCATTAAGTCAGGGTAACGTGAGCCATGCTTGCCAGTGGAAACCAGACAGGCAAGCTGTTAAAGTTGCCCTCAGATCACTCTGTCACTGTTGATGCATTTTAACCTACTTTCCTGGGCAGGTGATGGACAGACGCAACAAAACTGGCAGGATCTTGCTTAGATATACTGAACAGACTGGAATGATGCCAGTTGGCCAAGTTTGGTATGTTCTCCAGATGCCCGAGTGAGGAAAACAGCTCAGGATCCCACAGTGTGCCAATCTGCCTGGAAATGCAGTGAGGATTGGAAGAGGCACAATAGGAAGGTGTCCTCAATTTTTTAATGTTTCAGATGGGAGAAGGACAAGGAGTAGACCACAATCTCAAAGTCCACTCACTTCCCACTCTTATGACCATTTTTTATTCATTTCACAAATTAGCTTTATTCATAAAAATACTTTTATCTCCACACATAGTCACTCGAGCAGTTTGGATCTATGCATTGTTAGCGTATTGGGCCTCAGTGGCTGGGCTTTCTGCTACCCAACATTCTTCTCCTAACTACCAGTCATCTGTCATGTCTCACTTATACTGGGTGGGAGATTGGAAGGAACTTTCACAAACTTTCCATGGAAGTTAAAGATGTCCTCGTAATGGAATCATTTTACCTGTCAATCAATGTTTTCTATATCATGTTTTATGATTATACTCAATGTGACTAGACTGAAAGATTGGCAACTCTGATTGGCTGCCTTTTCCAAAGTCCTGACCTTCTCACTTTCACTTCTGATCTTCTAATGTCCACCTTCGTATTTTGCTGCATTCCTCCAGAATTTGGAAGATCAGGAAGGTAGGAAACTGGGTGCAGAAGTGCCCGTCTGTTGACTGTGTTATGAGTACCCTGAAGTTCCAAAATGGCATCTCAGCAAACTGGTCGAGTGAGTTATGTCAGGGTGACATGACAGTAAGGTCTTTTACTTGCACAGCAAGTCCCCACAAGAGTACACGGAACGAGCATATCGTAAGATCAATCGTGCGCAACACTGATATGAGCCTTTTTAGAACTCAACGCTCCAGCTACATCCTTTCCTAATTTCGCATGTGCTCAGAGGTTAAAAGGACCCTCCACCAGCAGCAGAGTTAAAGATTCATCAGTTACTGGCAGTTGGGTTGCTAACTGCTTCTCTCTGGCCATCGCAACATCTGACATGTAGTTAGAGTTTTGTTTAATTTACTCACTTTGAAGTTTGCATTACATATAGACAAAGTGGTTAAAAAAGCATTTTGCACATTTGCCTTCATTGCTCAGTCTTTTGAGTACGGGAGTTGGGATGCCATGTTGTGATTTTACTGGTGAGGCCTCTTCTGGAAGACTGTATCCAGTTCTGGTCACCCAGTTATAGGAAGGGTATTATTAAGATGGAGAGGATTCAGAAGACAATTACCCAGATGTTGTTTGGTATGGATGGTTGGAGTTATAAAGAAAAGCTAGATAAGCTGGAGCTTTTACTGGAGCTTGGGAGGAGGGAGACAACCTTACAGAAGTTTATAAATTAATGAGGCGTATAGATAGGGTTAATGGTAGTTATCCTTTCCCTAGGATGGGTGATTTCAAGACGAGGGGGCACATTTTTAAGGGGAGAGTAGAGAGATTCAAAACAGACATGAGGGGCGAATTATTTACAAAGAGGGTGGTTCGTGTGTGGAATGAACTCCTTGAAGAAGTGGTGGATATGGGTATAGTTACCATGTTTAAAACACATTTGGATAAGTACATAAAGAGGAAAGGTTTAGAGGGATATGGGCCAGTGACAAGCAGATGAGGCTAGTTTAGTTTGAGATTATGTTCAGCATGGACTGGTTGGATCAAAGGATCTTTTCTGTGCTGTATGACTCTATGAGTTTATGTTGCAGATATCTGCAGGGACCAGTGTGACAGATGGGAAGACTGCAGATAATGGCACAGGATGCCCTCAAACAGCTGTGGCATTAGAAGGCCTGAGGTTGGTTTGCATCCACTTGGCACAGAGGTGGTAGCAGACTGGGCTGGTTGGCTGACACCTAATGGCAGGGGCATGAATGGAGTGGAACCATGAGGAAGATGAGTGCTTTCCAACTAAGGGATGACAGTGGGTTTGTTCCATGGAGCTGCTCTCATTCACCTAGGCTGGTGCCGAATCAATCCCAGTCCTGTTCAGGAGCACTGATTATTGGAATACTATCAGAGCCAACAGACGCTTCCATTCCACAGCAGCCTCAATTTCACTTTGAGCAGCACTCCATTGCAGCACTCCTGAGGATACCTTCTCCTCAGGCGGAACTGAGACTTCCGGTGGCACAGTCAGGTTGGCAAGCCTTCTTACAGAGTTGGATGGCATTCCCCCAAGCTGGGAGTTTGGGCACCTGCACAATCCCCATGCAGAGGTGGTGCCAGGCTCTGCCAAGGTCCTTGAGTGGGCCTTTGACTTTCACAAAGTTTTTCTCAATGCATCAAGCATTTTAGCATGTTGACCTATGAGCCTTTTTCTGAGGCTGCATTACTGAAGTGTTGATCTGAGGTCTCTGTACCAGAATTAATGCCAACTTCTACAGTCTCTGCTAACCTTGCCCCTGCCCTGACCACAGGGCACACCTACATACAAAGTCTTGCCAGATGTGAATCCCAGTTCCAAGCTCTCCTCTAATGTCCCATACAGTGTCAGTATTTGAACTGGCAGCTGCAAATGTGAATGACAGCTTTCTTTAACAACTCCCTCTCTTCCACTTTTGCCTGGCTAGGTGGTTTTTCTAGGATATCTGAAAGGAAGAGGTCATTAGGACACTGAGGGGATGCGGAGAAAACAAGGGGTACATATATACAGTATCTGTAACTTGTAAATCAGAATAAACTGCACAATAAGGGAGGAGTATGATGTGAGTCACAGAACAAGGTCAACTTGAAGAGTTTCGAACCCATTACTGGCCACGACCTTAGACATAGCTGCTCAATGCCAGTTTAACTACCAATCCATATAGAGACTTAAACCTGTTGTATTTTCATGTTTATTTCCTTGACACAGAATTGCCTCTCATATTGGGTAGGCAAGCAACACAGGTTCAATTGACTTGAAAAATCACAACCAGGTTAACTTAAGAAATAAATTGATAACGCCATGCTGCTGTTTCACCCTCGTGGTCCTGTAATGTCATTCTGGTTCTTGGCTCATTGGCATACTCAGTTCTCAAAACACCATATAGCACCACTTAATTGCTCTGTGTTTAATTGTTTTCTTAAGCTCCCTCAGTTCCAAGATGATTCAAAAGAAGCACAAGATGTGAACATATTCAGATTGTTTGCAAATTGTTTCCTGAAAATGAATGTATGTTGTTTCTGGAAAGTATAAATCAGTGGCAGCCCAACTGATTATTTTAAACTATATGTTTGTGTAACTATTACTGCGCTCAGGATTGTTAAAGTTGGGATGGCATGTTAAGATTATACAGGACATTGGGTGAGGCCTCTTCTGGAGTTTTCTGTGCAGTTCTACGTGACTTAGGAAGGATCTTATTAAACCGGAGAGGGTTCAGAAAAGATTTACCAGGGTGTTGCCAGGATTGAAGGGTTTGAGTTATCAGGAGAGGCTAGGCATGCTGGGACTTTTTTCCACTGGAGCATCGGAGTTGAGGGGTGACCTTATCGAGGTTTATAAAACCATGAGGGGCATGGATATCATGAATGTCGGGTGTATTTTCCTTTTTGGGGACTTTCAAGACTAGGGGACATATTTTTAAGGTGAGAGGAGAAAGATTTGAAAAAGATATGAAGGACAACTTTTTTACACAGAGAGTGGTTGGTGTGTGGAATGAACTTCCAGAGGAGGTGATGGATATGGGTACAGTTACAAGTTTAAAAGATATTTGGATGAGTACATGAATAAAAAAATGTTAGGAGGGCTATGGGCCAAACATAGGCAGGTGAGAGTAGTTTAGTTTGGGGTTATAGTCAGCATGGACTAGTTGGACTGAAGGGTCTATTTCCATGCTGTATAAGTCTAGACTCTATCACATCCTTCTAAGTTGGGAAATAAAACTTAGTTCTCTGGTTGAACATTCTGCTTGAAATTTTTCTGCTTGAAAAACACATCATCTCCTTTAACTCATGACTGTGTAACTCTGAATTTTTTTGCAGGCTGTCCAAGAAGTGTGATACTTCAAGGCTGTTAAGAATAATTTTCTCCAAACACTTAAAAACGATGGAGATCCAATTGAAATGGATCACAATTGTCAAAGAAACAGCAATTACAGAGATAGTGAGAAATGGCTCTTTGAGCCAATCCAAAATAACTGAAATTACATTACAAGGAAGTCATTTTGATAGTGATGATGGTGTCCCTTTAAAAACACAGCTGCCCACATGACTTCAGTGTCTTTTGTTATGGTGGGAGGGTAGGCGGAGCTGGATGAGCTTGTCCCTACAGCAGAGATACTCTTTCATTTCCATTAAAGTTTGCAACTTTCAGAAAGAGATCAAGTTAGTTGCTATTAAGAAACAATTCATAAACAATATCTTTCCCACAGTTAACCACAATTTCCAATCAGTATTTTTTGTTAGATAAACAGAATATTTAAAACATGCAATAATAAATACAGATCCCCTGTTAACATAACACATTAATCCAGGACATTGTTATTGCTTGAACAATATAAATACATGAACAAATCCTAAATTCATATGCTGTTACAGTCCCAACACTCATTAATGATTTAACACGCAAGTCTTGTTGATATTAGATGATTTTACAATCAAATGAACTGCACTGAGAGCCAAATATTATGGTTGACATCTCAGATGAACTTAAATCAGTTTTAGAATCTTCTCAAAAATATTTACCCTCTTACATTAGTTGGTTTGTGGTTTCTGGGTTGATTTGTCAACACATTTGATTTCAATGGCTTCTCATTCCCTTTAGTTAGCAACTGCACTTACATTGTGAGAAACCTAAAGTTAATTTAAAACTCAGTAATACTTTCCTAAGAAGAAACCAACAGGGTACAATTCAGCCAAACAGATGCATTTTAAGGAAAATAAATTCACTAACTCGGATATCTCCCCATCTGTTTCTTCATCAGTGTATTCTGAAGAACTGTTCTCGAACTCTGTTTCAGTATCTGAATTGCTCATATTGCTTTGAAAATCGTTTCCTTCCATTAGGCTCCACATTAAACTCTGTCAGCTTTTAAACAGCCAGCTGCAGTATCCTATTCATTAGAAGGAGTCTGGCCTGGGTCCAGAGCACCTCCAGGTTCAACAAGCAACAGGACACCAGGAGTTACAACTGCTGAGGAAGGCAAGAACCCGATACCACCGGGGCATTTTGAAAAGTACACCGTCGATGCAAAATGTTGGTTTGTCGCTCATCACTGGGGGCCTTTCATTTACCCAGGCTGCTGCTTCTATCTATATCAGCAATTATAAACCCTCGCAACACTGTTTTTGCACAGTACTGTTTCCCTGCCACGGGATACTTTTAACTTGGCTCTTGTAGTCCTCTGCACCTGTTTATTAACACGTTTGTCCCCAAGACAACACTGCGTCTACTCAACAAATTATCCTTGGGACGAAGCAAGTGTCACCTGCCTGTGATGACCCGGAGTCTATAACCATTGGTAATAGCTCTCACTCCATGCAGAACTGAGCCAACATGTCTTGGAATGCAGGACTGCATTGTAGTGGTGAATTGATCTATGGAATCTAACAGTAGCTATTGCAATGTCGATTAGAAAATTGTATGACAGTTCAGGCATCAATGTTCCACTTTGTCCACTGAAGGTCCATGGCAACTGCTACTCACAGGATACTTTGAAATGGAAAACAATGCAAATCAGCTGTATATAAATGGAGGAACAAAACTAAATTCCACTGCAATCTCAAAAGGGCTAAGATTTAGTTGATGTAAGATGGTGAACTCTCCCATTGGCGATCTTCACCTTAACCTTGCATGTGGTCTTCCCTTGGCTGACTGCTTCAGAGCATCACTGTGAAGCCATTAGGCAACTACGTCCTTCCCATTGCAAGCAGGCACGCCCTTCTCAATGTGTCTGTACCAGTCATTTTCTTCAGTCAGCTAATACTCAACACTTGTTCAGTGTGTTTCAGAATCTCGGCTTTCATCTTGTTCCACCTTATTGCCAACTGTTGATCTTTCACATTGTCTATTGTACGAGGCTCAGGTACATGAAACTCTCTCACAGACAGTCAAATAGAAACTAAACACCTTCCAAAATAAAGATTCGAGAAGAATTATTCTCCATTCACTCTGTTCCTCTCCCTTATCCCTTAATGATGAAGACTATTAGATTGTATTCATTTTCTGCACTTGCACTTATAGTAACATTGTCTGCTAAAAATGCTGCTAATTGCAGGATATTCCCGAAATACAAAGGAACCTCCACCACCTTCACCTTCACCTCCAACATGAAGTGCAAAACACTAATCAACTTCTTTATCATTAAGATTGGGGCTGCCAGACTGCCTTTGCTATTTTTCTACCTACCACTGCCCCGTAGGCCAAAATTCCTTTAAAGATTTCCCCTTACCTTGGCTGAAAATTGCTTCTTGCTGTAGTCTCAATATGACTTCCCCTCCCGTCTCCAAGCTCAACCCTCAAGCATGTTCATTCACAGGACCGGAGCCCCTGCTTCCCACTGATCTCCCAACCACCCCTCAAGTCCCCTTGTTACTCGATATTAATATCAGTTCTCCCTCTCAAGGGGTGTCCCTCTTTCCTATATATCAGTCATTTGTAATGTGGTTGACATTTAACTGCCCTCTGGACAATTACAGATGGGCATAAATGCTGGTCCAGCCACTAATGTCCACATCTCATGAACAAATAAAAAGAAATCGTCACCTATTGTCTTCGCAAACTACTTACCCATCTCCAACTTATTTTGGGAGCAAATGTGACACTAAGGTTGGTAACCAAATAATCATGACATAAAGTCACAGATTTCCAACTGAGTATCATTGATGACCATTCTTCATCTCAGCCCATCTGCTGGGGAAAAGCCCACACTCAAGGCTTTATCTTGAGACTCTGCTTTTTGACCACAATCCTGATGAAACTGGCTCATTCTACCATCCATAAAGTTTGCTGTATGCTTCCTCACTTGCACCAAGTCACCAGTGGTCACTGACCTACCTTGTTTCCCAGTCAAGTGATGTCTTATTTTAAAAGTCTTATCATTGTTTGCAAATGCACAAGAGCCTTGAGTATTGATTTGACCTGACAGTGGTTTATTAGCCTCCAAAACAGACATTGAACTCCGTCACTTCTGAGGAGTTGGAGAGCGTTGAGGACAATCCTTCAGGAACTTAGATGGCCCACTATTGGACCTTCCCCCTGGTTGCAAGATCTCAGGGATGAGAATGCTATTTGCTGAACTTGACTGGCAGCTCCTCACTACTGCCTGTGCCACTGGGAGTGGTGGCAGCTGTTGTAATGCATCAACTGGAGGTCTAGGATCAGTGAGGGAATCAAAGACCAAAAGGGGTGAGGAGGATTCTGAATTACACTGGACTCAGCAATAATGGGTTTCAATTGGCTCATTATTAAACTTAATTTACATCCATCACTGTTGGGGAGGTGACAGACTTTGATATTGTCACTGGACTGTAAATCTGGAGACCCAGGTAATGCTCTGGGAACCTGGGTTCAAATCTCACCACAGTAGATGATGGAATTTGAATTTTGAAAAAAAACTGGAATTAAGGACCTAATGATGACCATGAATCCATTACCAATTGTCAGAAAAACCCACCTGGTTCACTAATGTCCTTTAAGGAAGGACAGAGTTGTCCTTAGCTACACGTGACCCCAGACCCACTACAATGTGGTTGACTCTTACCTGCTTTCTGGACAATTAGGAAAGGGAAATAAATGCTGGTGTAACCAATGATGCCCTCAACCTGTTGATTTAATTAAAATAAAAGTCATGAGTCCTTGTTCATCCAGGTGGGAATCCACCTTCATATTCCGAATTAACTGGAGGAGGATTTGCCACTACTGGGATTCTGACCAGGCCTCTCCTGTGATTAAATGACCATGTTTCATGCCATGATAGACTGGAGGAAATTCAATCCTAACCTTCTCCAGTTCAACACCACTCTAAGGTATGAGTGCTCCTCTAAGTCAGGTCACTTGAATACCGCGATTGAATTGATTGCACCTTCAATGGTAGCCATAAGCTGAGGACATTCCTTGTTAACTTCCCCTTCTCTCACTCCTTTTTTCAGAAGCAACTTAATATTTATTGCCCGAACTTCACGTTTTGTGGCAAGGTGCAATTTTAAGTTCTGTGATGTGTTTCAGAGCACTTTATGCCATGAAAATTGTTGCTTTTATTTAATACAAGAACCGTAAATTAATGTAGGAATAGAAGTGTTTCAACCTGACAATACTAAAGTATTGGGGAGGTGGAGCTTTAAAAGCTAAAGTCACAATAGTCCTACCAGATCATATGCTGCTCTCCTAGTAAAGATAGGAGTGACTGGTGGTGATTTAACATAAGGGTCACCATGCGTTCAGGTGAGGTTGGGGAGGGGGGGGGGGGGGGTGGAGAGATTGAGAAGGAGTGTCCTTCATGGTAGCTTCAACTGGTGCAGGAATTGAACCTATGCTGTTGGCAACGTTCTGCATTGCAAACCAGTCATTCAGACAACTAAGATCATGTCACTGGTCATTCACAACCATGCGTTAATGTCTGCAGAACAGGCTTTGAATCTTACCGTGACAATTAATGAAGTTTGAATTCAAAAGAAATATGCGATTAAAGAGCTAGCCTAATGGTGACCATGCAGAAATGGTCAATTGCCATAGAAAGAACCCATCCTCAATGTCCTTAAGGAAGGAAATCTGCTGGTCTACATGTGGCACCAGACGCACAGCAATACAGTCGACTCATTACTACCTTCTGGGCAGTTAGGTTATGCTGGCCGAGCCAGCGACCCTCAAATCCCGTGAACAAATTATAAAAATGTTAACTACCAGTTCCCTTTATGGCCTTTACAGATCAGGGATATAGACAAAGCAGAAAAGAAGTTGGAGGAGCAACAAACCTTTATATCACTATGCTCAGATATTAATTAAATTATATTCTGCTCATCAAAAGAAGGGAAACATTTATGTACTGGAGACAGGGATGGATTTCTGTCGGACGATCTTAAATGTCATCAGTCACAGTTAATAAGCAAGTTTAAGGTAGTTAGTTTTAAACAATCTGTTCAGAGATGTTACCATACACTTCTGGAGCAGGTGAGACTTGAACCTGGAAGTTCTGGTTTAGACTACCACAAGGGCCCTAGTTTGGGGTGTCCTTGGCTTTTCCCGCTCTTTGAGAAAACTTAACCTTAGGACTGATACCAGGAAATTACTCTTCTTATAAAGAACAATCAATGTATGAAGCAGACTCCCATGTAAAGTACTGGAAACAAAAGAATCCTGCAACTGGTTAAGAAATAATTAAAATTTATAATGGGTGTGTGGAGATGTTGGAGGGGGTTTAAAAGCACATGCTTTCTGAATGTGATTGTTGTTTAAGGTAATGGCTTTGAAAGGGACAATGTTAGAGGTGACATTTCTTTCACCTTGATCTGGTGATATTGTACAGCCTTGGGTGAAAAAAAAGAGAGGGGTTGGGAGTGTGGTGCTGGAAAAGCACAGCAGATCAGGCAGCATCTGAGGAGCAGGAGAGTCGATGTTTTGGGCCAAAGCCCTTCATCAGGATTTCTGTTCCTCGGATGCTGCCTGACCGGCTGTGCTTTTTCCAGCACCACACACTTGATTCTGACCTCCAGCATCTGCAGCCTTCACTTTATCCCTGAAAAAAGAGAAGTTCAGCTCAAGATCATGATGGAATCAAATATGCATCCCTGTCTCCTAATAATTTTAGTGATTCTAACGAGCCAATATAATTTGTGATAATTATTATAATCAGACTATCAAATGAAGCCTGTTGTTAAGTCTCACTGATAGTTCATTCTCAGCCACTCTAATCCAAGCAGACCAATACAGAAATGAGGCTTAGTGGTCATAATCTACATCAATCATCCAAGCTACAGGAGGTTGGAAACTACCATCTGATTGCAAAAAAGCAGGAATGCCCTTAATAAACAATACAGAGGTACAGATTGCTATTTGACAAAATTTAAAAGTTGAAAAGAAATAAAATACGACAACATTGCTTTAATAGAGAATGGGAAGCTTTATTAGACAGTAATAATAAAACATTTATATAACAGAGTTTAAAAGCTTGTAAACCCCTCGAGGACAATGAGAGGATTGTTCTAGTGCAGAATTATCAAATCTTGGAGCCAGAAGATTAGAAAAAAAAAGTGTTGATTTAATGCAAGATTAAAAACTTAAAAGGGAGCAGATTACAAACTGCCTGAGACGTTGCAGATTTTAAAGAGATTACAGGAACAAGAATGAATGAGATGGCAGGAGAAATAATACCACCACAAAGATTGAATGTCAAAGATGAGCAAACCAGAAAACTGGGTTGGATCTCACAGAGAAACAGTCCTTCTGCAATGTTTTAAAATTAAATACTTACTCACAGCTGAAATAACTCAATACACTATTGTACTCAATAGCACCTGGAGGAGTTGATGTTATAAATAATTTCAAAAAGAAAAGAAGGCACACATACTTTTGAAGTTATTCAAATGTTTAATAACTACTTTAATGTAAGAACAAACAAATCCCTTGAAATGGCAAGAAAGCTAGTGGCAGCAATTAGCAAGACTTGCAGATAAGTCCTGAGAGGAAAAGCACAGGAAAGTAACAGCACATTTCCATTTTCCAAACACTCGACAGTCACCCACATCACAAGCCAATACAAAGTGTATGCAAAGCAGCAGATACTGCCAGTCAGTGTCGATGCCACTGAGAAATCAAATAAAAACCAAAGGCACTCACAATGCGCAGCTATGTTAAACGAATGTTAAAGCCATATTATATCTGTGAAAGTCTAAGTCATTTCTAGAAGATGTGTAGTAGGACATAGTTTCAGAGTAGCAAAAAGCAACATGCTTATTGTTGCTAATTGGTTAAATGTGGTGCTGTGTTTCACAGTTAGCAGGCAGTGTACCTTTAAGAGACAGGCTCATGTCATCATCACCATATCATAGCATGACCCATGAGGACATCAAGATTTGTTCTTTGTTTCTCATCAAAAACTGTACAGAATTGATTTATAACCATTATAATGTATTTATACATGATTTTTAAAATGAATAAAGTATAGTTTTGAAACAAAAAAAAAAAGAGTATAAAGAGGATAAGACTCTATGTTAACTGGTGCCACTTGGATCATGACGCACTGATGTTCCCCACCATAAGTAAGAACTCAATGTCAGTGAGGTCATTCTAAAAGATTGAACCGATGCTTCAAAGTCATTTAGATAAGTGCATGTGTAGGAAATGTTAGTATGGATCTGGACCAAGCCTGGGCAGCTGGGACTAGTTTAATTTGAGATTATGGTTGGCATGGATTAGTTGGATTGAAGGGTCTGTTTCTGTATGACTCACTGTTTATTACTGCTCCTGATATGTACATATATCACATATTAGCCAACACAATGACGTGTCCGTGACTCATCAAGTCAATACCCTGCTCGAGATAAAATTCTACATCATGGTTACAGGTCACCACCACCAGCACTGGGAACAAATACTCAAGACATTGATTCAACTGACTTGATTTTGACAGAACTTCTTTATATTAATGGGCAGCTCATTAACCTTTGGCTTGACGCAAGGGTGAGTGCCACTGTTCTATCAGATCAAACACCATAGCTGGAGAGCAGATGTTGCAGCCTCCAGAGATAAAACCATATGTTCCAGTTGGAGTGACTGTCGAGAGTAAAGGTATGCCATGTTAAACTTTGCAATGAGAATGAGAGTTGCAGTGAGATCCTGAGAGTTGAAAATGAATTCATAATTCACAATGAATGCTTCTCTTTTGAGCCCACATGTACGCCCTGACCTCAACATCCTTCAGGTAGCAAACAAAACGTTCACTTGTTTTGTGGAAACACTCAATCCAGGAAGAAACCAAAAGTGAGATTCTTTAGGCTTCTTTGACTCATGGGGAACACAAAAAGGCATTTAGCACATTTGCTTTCATTGCTCAGACCTTTGAGAATAGAAACTGGGACATTATGTCGAGGTTGTACAGGATGTTGGTTAGGCTTCTTCTGGAGTACTGTTTACAGTTCTAGTCTCTCAGTTATAGGAAGGATATTATTTAAGCTGGAGAGATTTCCTAGTATGTTGCTGGCAATGGCGGGTTTGATTTATAGGGAGAGACTGGATAGGCTAGGACGTTTTTCACTGGAGCATAGGAGGTTGAGGGGTGAGCTTATAGAGGTTTACAAAATAATAAGGGTTGTAGGTAAGGTGAATGGAAGATGATGTTTCCCTGGGGTAGGGATTTCAAAACTAGGGGACATATTCTTCGATGAGAGGAGAAAGATGTGTAAAGACATGAGGGTCTTTTTTTATTATACAAAGACTGTGGAATGAACTTCAAAAGTAAATGAGAGAGGCAGGTACAGTTAAAAGACATTTGGATGGGTACATGAATAAGAAATGTTTGGAGGGATATGGGCCAAGTTCAGGCAGGTGGGACTAGTTTAGTTTGGGATTATGATCAGCATGGACTGGTTGGACTGGAGGGTATGTTTCCGTGCTGTATGTCTGTGACTCTAAGAAATAACCCACTGAAATTATTTCTGTAATTAATTAATTCATATTGTCAATAGGAAGGAAGTCTTGACTTTATAAAACTGGTGGAAATGTTTTTCATTCCTATCATTACCAAGAAAGCTTCAGAACACAAAAGCTAACAAGGTTTGGCAGAAGAAGTAAATATTGAGGACAAGAAAGACCTGTAGAAACCACTCAAATGTATTGAGGGATCTTTTGCTGAAGCTGTTCAGACAGCAGAATAGTCTGCTGAACAAACTGATACAGCCAACTTCATTGTCAGACAATGCAGCACAGTGGCTCAGTGGCTAGCACCGCTGCCTCGCAGCATCAGCACCTCAGGCGACTGTCTGTGTGGATTTTCCCTGTGTCTGCATCCTCTGGGTGCTCCATCCACAGTCCAAAGATGTGCAGGTTAGGGGAATTGGCCATGCTAAGTTGCCCATAGCATTCAGGGATGAGTAGGTTAGGTGCATTAGTCATAGGAAATGCACGGTAATAGGGTAGAGAAATGGGTCTGGGGTGGGGTACTCTTCGGAGGGTCGATGTGAACTTGTGCTGAATGGCCAGTTTCCACACTGTAGGGATTCTATGAAACCATTCTATGAAACAACAAAGAGCAATAGCTCTATCCTTCATTGTTCAAAGAAGAATTATCAGTGCAAGTTAAAGAGATAACACAAAGTAAGCAACACTCCAAGTACAATGGCTTAGAATGTGAAAATGTCCATTTGCTAGGAAGACGACTTGTTCCAACAAAGCAACATCTTCCATGATAGGATATTCAAGAGATTTAAAATCTCCCAGATGATAAAATGGGACAATCATTTGAGCTAGCAGGGAAGAATTCTGTTGCAAAGGGAATTCAGGAAATTAAGGGTCTTCCACATAAGGTAATGAACCAACTACTAAATTTAGCAGGAATGGCATCCTCCATGAAGGATATTTGAAAGACAGAAGATCCTCAAGTGTAGAAATGATCTACAGATGGGTTAAGGTTAACCCTAAGCCTACTGCAGAATAGAAGTCAGAAGTCACATGACACCAGGTTACAGTCCAACAGGTTTATTGAAATCATAAGCTTTTGGAGTGACACTCCTTCATCAGGTAAATAAAAGTCAATATTCTTCACATCAAAGACCTACCAAGCTTTCAAGTTGGTAAACAGCCTGTTCTGGAAGAATTGTGTAGCCTCCAGACCGCCAAAGTGTGTGGGACATCATGAGTTGGCAAATATATATTCAGGTATGTAACTACATTTCTAAGTGTTAATGATAAGGAGGAAAAGGCTAGGGATTGTAGTGGGGGGGGGTGGGGGTGCGGGGGCAATATTTTGTATGAGGTAGTAATTCTGAAAGGGTTAATATTAGAAATTGTGTTAGACTCCACCAGTTTGATGGTGTCATGCAGTTGTGCGTGGGGAAAGGCATTGTGTATGTTGAGATCCTGATAGGGACAGACATATCATCCCTGGCTTTTGGGAGTAATTCTATCTAACTGACCAATCTATCTTGTATATCCTACTATGATGAAATATAGCACATCTTTCTGTTAAAACAATCGTCACATCTTGATAATGCTCACTTGTAATGTACCCTCTACCATGATTAATAAAACAACCCTTAGACCCAGTATAGAAAGGAGAATTGGGGGCAGCACCCGATTAAAACATTAGTTAGTGGAGATTAGTTCCGTCATACATATAATAGATTTTATGAGTTAACATAGGCTGAATGCCTTCCTTGTTTTCAGCTTTATTCCTTTCTTTGTGTAATGCTAGGCTCTAGTTGACAATTCTGTAGATTTACATAATCCCACATGACTGAACAGCAGAGTACTGTATCCAAATTAAAAGCACAGACAATCTTAGGCATTTATCTTCTGAATAGACATAAATACTTTTATCACTAATTTGTAGAGCAAGATAGTTAAACACAGGCCATGCTAAATTCTCTTAATACATTGCTTATTTGAATTAAGAAGCTCCTGAGGTATATGTATAAACAGCTGCCCTTGGCTTTCTGCATTTAGGTAATCAGTAGATACAGTAATTTTTTCCCATTTATGTTTACTACCCACCATTAGTTCCTAATTTTCAATAAAGCACAAGAAATACCCAAAAAGCATCATAATATTTTACTGTGAGAGTGCAGGTGAGATTGTGACAAAGAAATAAATTTGCAGCCTAATTGCTGTAACTCTGATTACAGCTGAACATTTTGTACTGAGCTTGGAAACAAAATGCTGTTCATGAGTTTGACGGTGCAATAATACCACAATTTCCAGCTGTAGGTGGTAGCTTCTTCCAGAGGGAGGATAGTCTGAAAAAGCTTTCAACTTTTACCAATGTGGTTGTCACCCTGGGATTGGGAATATTATTATTCGGTAAATGTCTTTCTATTTTAAGGGTTAAATCAATCATCCTGAATTTCTAAAGGGAGATGCATTCATAAATTGACTGTGAGCGTCAGATTGAGTTGAATCACTGTGGCACCTACTCTCCAACCCAGCTACCCAACTGCAGTTTCAGAATCAGGATGTTATCTACATAAGGATAAGGCTCTGTCAATGTCTCTCAACATTTGAAGATGAAACTCTGAAGACTAAAAGAGAATATTAGGATTTTTAAGAATATTATTTGAAAACATTAGAATATTTGAATTTAACTACTGGAAATATATGTTCAAGAAATTAAGACCAGCAGCCTATTGTCAGAGACACATGGATTTCAGTTGACTTTGAACAGTAATTTATTTGCAAATATTATCATTGCTAATATTCTTTCAATCAACCTTTACCCAGAACCTTATTGTAAAAAGTAATCCAGTGTAGTTCTCTGTCAAAATGTAATTGGAAACTATGGGGCACTGAACTAAAGGAGGAGACGTTAGCAGAGACCAAAAGCTTAGTCATGGAGGTAGGCTTTAAGAAAGACTTAAAAAAGGAAATGGAGAGAAATACAAGAGGTTTAGGGAAGTTATACGGCCCAGATGGAGGAAAGCACAGCCGTGAATGGGATGTAGAGAGGCGAGCGTTTAAGTAATGACAGACAAAAACAGAAATTGCTGGAAAAGCTCAGCAGGTCTGGTATCATCTGTGGAGAGAATCAGAATTAACGTTTCAGATCAAGCGACCCTTTCTCAAAACACTCTCAGGAGAGATCACAATTCTGGTGTCCCTCCCATAGGAACATTGTTGTGAAACTAGAAAAAGGTTCAGAAAAGATTTGCAAGGATGGTGCCAGGATTGGAGGGTTTGAGCTACAGGGAGAGACTGAATAGGCTGGGGCTGTTTTCCATGGAGCATTGGAGGTTGAGGGCTGACCTTATAAGGGGTTTGTAAAATCATTGAGGGGCCTGGATAGGGTAAATAGACAAGGTATTTTCCTTAGGTTGGGGGAGTCCAGAACTAGCGGGCATAGGTTCAGGGTGAGAGGGGGGAAGATTTAAAAGGAACCTAAGGGGCAACTTTTTCATGAAGAAGGTGGTGCATGTATGGAATGAGCTGTCAGTGGAAGTGGTTGAGGTTAGTACAATTGCAACATTTAAAATTGTTGTGGAAGAATTACTCAATGTTCTATAAAAAATTACCAGGAGACACAGAAAATCCTTCATGAAATCAAACTTTAATCTTGCAAAATCAAAGCTGTGGCAGTCAGAAAAATGTCTTCCCTGACTGCCCACAAACTCTTTGTTCTTCTACGACATATACAGTTGTTCTTCCCACACTTATTGGATAACATTAGCATACCTAATCATGCTGGCTTGCTTTATCCTTCTAAATTAATCATCGTATGCCACACTGGTTCCCTCCAGCACACCTAACCTATCACATTACAGCACCATCATCTTCAGCATTAGCTCATCTCCCAGTGATTTAACTAACCTATCACAATGCATGACCATTATCTGTTACTGGAGCCCTGTTACATGATCCCGGGCATTCATTGCAACACTAACTCCATTACTGCCATAATAACTTCCATAAAAGGCATCTGGATGGGTTTAAGAATAGGAAGGGTTTAGAGGGACATGGGTCAAGTGCTGACAAATGGGACGAGGTTAATTTAGGATCTCTGGTTGGCATGGATGAGTTGGACCAAAGTATCTGTTTCCATGCCGTACATGTCTATGACTCTATGACCCAAAACTTTAACTTTGATTTCTCTCCATAGATGCTCCCAGACTTGCTGAGCTTTTCCAGTAATTTCTATATTTGTCTCTAATTTGCAGCATCCTTTCTTTTTTTTAAGTAATGGAAATGTTTTTGAGGATTTCAGAGCTCGGGGGTGCGGGATGCTACAGAGATAGGAAGGAACAAGGCCTTGATGGATTTATAGCTTCCTGCAACTGGTGATAGCAGTGAAATTCCTGCACAATGTGGGAATCATTCTGCATATGCAATTTTCATTCTAAATACGGGCATTGAAATTAATAATGTGTAGAGTTGAAAGGAAGTGTAAGGACAACTTCATTCTGCTTTGAGAGAAAGCTAAAAATTGTTCTAAACTGCTATCATCATAAACTAGCTCAACATGTGTCAGATAGGAATGTGTTATTTATCAATATACTCTTAATGGTACTTCTGAGTAGATAGTCATTTTAACCCATACAAAGACACAGAGTCAAGAAAACATGCTGGACATCCCATTTGAGCTCAAACCAACTCTTAAGCACGTGTAATACATAAAATGTGATTGAAACGATGGAAATGGGTTCACTTGTTCAGTGACTTAGTCCAATTGAGAAAACATATTAGGTTTGAAATGGAAGGATAACATCAAGAAGATGGTCTCACTGAATGTTTCCTTCATTCCACCTACAATAGGAATATATTTACAGATCTTAACGCAGCATTAGTTTGAGCACCAGTCTAGAGGTTCTGCCATTCCATTCTATGCGAAGGATCATACTTGATTATACCCAAACCAATGTAAAATGAATTGAAAGGTTTCAAGGATATATTTTAAACATCAGTAAGTTACATGCATTGGGAGATTTCCTTAATATCCATCAATCGATCAGTTCCAGTTCTACTTTAATGGATTTCTGAGATTTGGATGCATAAACAAACATGAGCCTTCAAATAAGTTCAAACACATTTATGACTTTTGTGGGCGGCATGGTGGCACAGTGGTTGGCACTGCTGCCTCACAGCGCCGGAGACCCGGGTTCAATTCCCGCCTCAGGGGACTGACAGTGTGGAGTTTGCACGTTCTCCCTGTGTCTGCGTGGGTTTCCTCCGGGTACTCCGGTTTCCTCCCACAGTCCAAAGATGTGCAGGTCAGGTGAATTGGCCGTGCCAAATTGCCCGTAGTGTTAGGTAAGGGGTAAATGTAGGGGTATGGGTGGATTGCGCTTCGGCGGGGCGGTGTGGACTTGTTGGGCCGAAGGGCCTGTTTCCACACTGAAATGTAATCTAATCTAATCTAATGAATTTATTAACCTGCACTAGAAAAAAAATGTTGCTGCAGTGGAATGCAGTCTTTTGAATTCACTTTTTTTAAAATCTTCTATTCATGGTAACTTAATCCTGCTATCTACTTGATTCCATAAAATACTTGGGTTATCCTTCCTCAGCCTCTGGGGTTAAAAAGTTCAATTTTAAAAAATACTTATTTTTCATTTGTATGGCACTTTTCATGACTATGAATAGCTCAAAATATTGTGCAGGTAATGAAGTAGGTTTGAAGTGTGTAAAATATATTCATCAATTCAGTGCTTACAGAAAATTTTAAATTTACAACTGTCACTTTACAACAAATGCTGATGTACTGGGAAGTGAATATTCATATGTGGAACAGTCCATTTTTCGCAGCTACACTGGCACCACCCCCCACCTTTTCCTCCGTTACATCGATGACTGTATCGGTGCTGCCTTGTGCTCCCACGAGGAGGTTGAACAGTTCATTCACTTTACCAACACCTTCCACCCCGACCTCAAATTTAACTGGACCGTCTCAGACTCCTCCCTCCCCTTCCTAGACCTCTCCATTTCTGTCTCGTACGACCGAATCAACACGGACATTTACTATAAACCAACCGACTCCCACAGCTACCTAGACTACACCTCCTCACACCCTGCCCCCTGAAAAAACACCATCCCATATTCACAATTCCTTCGTCTCTGCCGCATCTGCTCCCAGGAGGACCAGTTCCCATACCGTACAACCCAGATGGCCTCCTTCTTCAAAGACCGCAATTTCCC
>NC_057731.1:8819174-8883530 GCF_004010195.1 Chiloscyllium plagiosum | reverse complement strand
CGTGACACTGCGCCTGCACAGCTCATGGCCACGTGTTGGCCTGCTGGACCCACCCCAATTCACTCCGGCCTATCACCCTCACCTTAACATCCTTCCACCTATCGCATTTCCAACGCCCCTCCCCCAAGTCCCTCCTCCCTACCTTTTATCTTAGCCTGCTGGGCACACTTTCCTCATTCCTGAAGAAGAGCTCATACCCGAAATGTCGATTCTCTTGCTCCTTGGATGCTGCCTGACCTGCTGCGATTTTCCAGCAACACATTTTCAGCTCTGATCTCCAGCATCTGCAGTCCTCACTTTCTCCTAGTGAATATTCATCGACTCCTGCAATTGTCAAGAGGTTTTCCACTATGTGTTATTATCAGGCTGTCAGCCCCAGCCTTGCGCACAACCGAAATCCATGGAATGTATATATATTGCTGATATTTTGGCTCATAATAATCAGTCTGGTTAGAAAGTTGCCCGGAGCATGTAAGTAGCTTCAGGGGTTCCCAGGCCATTATTAGCCAATGGCTATACAGTAATGAGTTCACAATGCCAATCAGTAAATTCATGGAGAAAAGAAATCGGAAGAATTTTAGATGCGGGAGGTCAAAAACAAAAACAGAAACTGCTGGAAAATCTCAGCAGGTCTGGCAGCAGATTTCTGAAGAAGGGTCATGCATCCTGAAACGTTATCTCTGCTTTCTCTCCGCTGCTGCTGCCAGACCTACTGAGTTTTCCAGTGATTTCTGTTTTTGTTTCTGAGTAAACGTATAGTGTTGCTCACCATTATTGTACTCAGAAACGCATTAAGTAATTTAAGTGCAGCATGTGGGCAGACCAATTTATTTGATCATAAGGAAAATAATTAAAACATGCAAAACATTAATATTTCTGTCTTTGAACAGATATCTTGCAAATTCCTTTTGCAAAGGTACTTTAAGTAATATTCTGAAAGATCTGATCAATAGTACTGTCAATGCCTTTAGCTAGAAGTATTATTGGAATTCCAATTGCAGTTGGCTCTGTGAATGAAAAGTGACCATCCAAAAAATTGATAAAAATGAACTGCTAGGATAATAAATAATACTCAACTTAGGGGTAGGCCTATGCTCATTGAGTTTGCTTGGGAAATAATTACTCATAGTTGTATTTCTTATGTAATAACTCTACCTTCTGATTAAGTAACTAACACATCTCAGGCTTTGCTCTGATAAAAAAAACATACGAGTGAAATAGTCTCAAGGTCAGTCAGAAGTACAATGATCCTCATTTATTTTCAGCTTTAGAACGTGGTGACACAGAGTTGAAACTATGAATAGGGTTCTTGCAAAACATTAGCAAAGGAGTGAAGAGTTACAGCTGCTGATGTTTGTAGGAGAACTCGAGACTCTTTTACACTTCATACTCTGAAACATAATACTTGCCAAGGATTGTTAACCATGTGTTGCAGCAATATGGAAGATCTCAATGTGGAGCAATGTGCAATGCTGGACCTCCTTTCCCTTGAGCTGACTTCCATGGATTTCCGCAGAATGCTAGTCCACAATGGCACGAGTTGAATTGTTCCTTTCGAGGACCATCACAAATACAATGGGCTGAATGACCTCTACCATTTTATGATTCTATGCTAAATGGACGATCAGCTGATTATCACATTGCTACTTATAGCACATTGTTAGACAAAAAAATGTCTGCCGCATTTCCTAGAACAAAAGTTTTTAAATCAACCCATTCAGGCATGTGATGACACAAAACTAGGACACGTGGGTCTTGAACCAGGCCTTCCAATCCAGAGGCAGGGACACTACCACTGTGCCACAAGATCCCTAAGGCTGCTGTGTTGGAATCGTATTTTTCATTACTACACTCCAAAAGGATTAAGTGAACTATAAAACACTTCAGGAAATTCTCAGATTATGTAGGATGCTGTAGAAATGAAAATTCTTCTCAAGATTATGATCTCGACACACACCAAAACAAAAATAATAAGGAACCAGAATTTCCATAAAACAAAGTGGAGATGCCTTTAATAAATTGTTTTCCAGCACCCTCTAAAGTGGTTTAGTAAAACAATGAGTTATTTTTAATTGTTCTCTCCTCCTCAAATATGTTAGTTATTGTCAGGAAAGGCTTATTTTGCCGCAATAACTTCTATTTGTGACATTTCATTTTATGCGCATAGATAGATATAGAACTTGAATCTAAATAACTTGCTCATGTCTCAGTTATTCACCCACCTCAGAATTAAAAAGATGGACTCATTGCTTCTGTTTCAAAACCTTATACCCATGCACCTGATCTCACATCAGCACGCAGCATTTAAAGTGCATCCACCCAGAAGTTGATTTGATGGATCTGTTTGTAGACAATATTACAATGCACAATGCAACTGTTATTTACATATCATCAGGGTGGGAGTTTATTGTGTTCAGGTAATGTGTATTCATTGCAAAAACAATTGTTCCCAAATCGAGTGGAGCAATTGTCTTGTAATGCAGTGATAATGTCCCCATCTCTGGCTGGAAGGTTTGGGTTTCAGTCCTATCTCAGAATGTCATGGCCCTGGAGGTGTGCCCAAACAGGTTGACTGAAAAAAACTGTGATGGGGAAGCTGAAAGTGTGATGATTGATTAAAGTTGCATGGCATACAACATGGTTCTCTCTGTAAATACAAGCTTCTCAGAAAATAAAGACTGGACTCCAGTGCTGTATCCTTTATTGCCTTCAATGTGAATTCTAGCAACAATTACTGAATCCAAATTCACCAACAAAGCACACAATAGGCTGAAGTTCATGGAGCGATGTTTAAATATACATTGGCTACGGTGAAGAAGTGCTTATTTTCCACCAGTGAGTGTATTATTGTGAAGACAGAGCTTGGCTTAACTTTTCCCAGTGGCTTTTAAGCACTTGATTTGGCAATTGCTGAAACACTGGTCAAGTATATAACTGCTGGAGATGATAGATATACAAAGCTAATGTACCTGCTGACTCCCATTGGAACAATTATGATACATAATACAGTAACCTTGAGGCAAGTAAACAAAAGCACAACAGTAAATAAATACTTCTAATAGAACAAATTCTTACCAGGACAGGGAAAATAATTAATGACTTATCAAAAAGGAAATGCTGAAGAGAAATACTTGAAATCTTCATCACAAGCTGTGCTTCATGAAACTCAGAATATTCTCTAAACTGTGAAGTTGCTTCAATGGACAGAGGGCTGGAGGTGTGAAATGATTCTGGGTTTTGGAAGCAAGCATTTCACACTCACAGAAACTTAAGTATTGGATGTAGGTTTGCTCGATGAGTTGAAAGGTTCATTTCCAGTCGTTTCATTACCTTACTAGGTAACATCTTCAGTGGACCTCAGGCGAAGCAATGCTGAAAATTCCTGCTTTCTATTTATATGTTTGGGTTTCTTTGGGCTGGTGATGTCATTTCCTGTTCTTTTTCCCGGGGGTGGTAGATGGGGTCTAACTCGGTGTGTTTGTTGATAGAGTTCTGGTTAGAATGCCATGCTTCTAGGAATTCTTTGTTCGTGCGTGTCTTTGTTTGGCTTGTCCTAGGATGGATGTGTTGTCCTTCCTCATCCGTATGTGAGGGTACTAGTGAGAGAAGGTCATGTCTTCTTGTGGTTAGTTGGTGTTCATGTATCCTGGTGGCTAGTTTTTGTAGTTAACACTACATTGGACAAACAGGCAGAAAACTAGCCACCAGGATACATGAACACCAACTAGCCACAAAACAACATGACCCTCTCTCATTAGTATCCTTACATACGGATGAGGAAGGACACCACTTCAACAGGGACAACACATCCATCCTAGGACAAGCCAAACAAAGACACACATGAGAATTCCTAGAAGCATGGCATTCTAACCAGAACTCTATCAAAAACCATCTACCACCCCCTGAGAAAATGAACAGGAAATGACTTGACCACAGGAAATGATATCACCAACCCAAAGAAATCCAAACATATAAATAGAAAGCAGGAATATTCTGCATTGCTTCGCCTGAGGTCCACTGAAGATGTTACCTAGTAAGGTAATGAAATGTCTGGAAATGAACCTTTCAGCTCAATGAGCAAACCTACATTCAAAACCTCAACCTGAGCTACAAATCTTCTCACAACTCACTAAACTTGAGTATCTTCTGCCTGTAGTATTCAGCTCAACCTCTGCAATTTTGTTTCCAGTATTTAAAGTGTGAAGGGGGGACAAGTGAAGAGGTTATTTTACAGCGATGCTGTGGACATTCGGGTTTCTACTTATTACACCTCAAAGACTGGAGATTAAAAGCCAAAAGAATTCATGTTATGTTAATTGACTTCGTATTCATGACTTATTTACGAATATTACAAGAATCAGAATTAACCTTGGTAAAAAGATATTTTGTGAGGCGTGGATGAGATGTCAATAAAATATAAGGGTTGGTTTTTGTAGTCAGATTGATGTGCTAGATTTATGTTTAATGGATTATCAGGAAAGAACGATGTCTTTTGAGGCTGACTGCTGATGAAATCGAATAAGCATGTTAAGAACAGGGTGGAACCATTGAATGTGTTTTTTTTGTTAAATCAAAATTTAATTACTCATTACTTCCTAAATTCATTTTTGAATTGTTCTTATTTTTATGGCCACCAAAAAACATATTGCAAACTTCATTTGACAGATACTTATATTCAAGCATTGCATACTTCTCCATTTTACTCTCATCAGTGAAATGAATTTAGCAACATCAACCAGGGCAATGAAATGCAGTGCTTTCCTTCTATTCATGGCAAATGATAGAAACCAATAATTTAATACAATCAGTGCTCAAAGGTACTAAATGGGTGCAATGCCAATTGACCTAATAAGACACGTGTTTCAACTGTTATTTAACTGTTGTGTTAACTTTGCACCATTTTGATCTTTCATACTTTAATTTACAACCTTTTTACAATGTTTTTAACCTTTCTCCACTACTAACAACCCCTTTTTGTCATTTGCACTGGGTCTCTATATCATCTGTCCTCTTACCCCTCCTCCAACTCTGTCAAAAGTATAAAAAGGACCCATCATTTCCTTCCAGTTCTGAAGAACAATGATACTGGACTCAAAACATTAAATCTGTTTCTCTCTCTACAATGCTGCCAGATCTTCTGAGTTTCTCCAGCATTCTCTGTGTTAATTTGTGTGAGATACATCTATTAGATTCTTCAATACCACAATATCCAAACCTGGGTTTTTATAAACCTATATTTCCAAATGAGGTAAAATAACCTGCTGGAGGCAAAATTACCACTTGGCGCTGTGGTGGTCATTGAAGAAAATCAAGCTTTCACGCACCTGATGGTTTTTAAAGGGCGGAATTTCTAACAATCATTGGCTCAACAACAAGCAATAAAACTTATTTCTTCAGGGTGTCTACCTGACCTGATGTTCCCTTTCTCCCAGCAACATTGCTTGAACTAAACCCTCCCATCTTCCTGATAACTTCTGGATGTGTCCGATAAGAATGTAGTAACACAGCACTTATTCTTCTCAGGTGAAGTCCTCAATCAATACTATTTCAGCATTGGTAATGTGTTATTGAACTATTTCCTCGAGGTATTTTGACAAGTTTCAAATGTTCTCAAGGCAGCTCCAGCACTAATAACCCTTAATATGGTGACTATCGCTTTATGGAGCACATGCAATCAGCATCAATGCCTTGTCTTCTGCCAAACAGCTACTTATTGTTTGGAGAGAATGTGAGTTGAAGCACTAGACTCCAAAATAGCATGCTTTATTGGATGTTAACAAGCAGCTTAAGGGACAGTCAGATTTTTAACAAGCCTCAAGGTTCCATTCCTAATGCCAGTTTCAACTCCTTTTCCAAGGTGATGTCTTGTGCTGAATATAGGGGCTTCTTGAAGCACAGTGGTAGCGTTCCTACCTCTAATCTAGGACGCTTGGGTTCAAGTCCCACCTGCTCTCAAGGTAGGTGATAACATCTCTCTGAACAGACTGATGAGGAAAATATCTTGCGCTAACTATGCCTGAACCAGAATATCAGTTTGGCATTCTCCTCTGTGAGTACTGCATGGACCAAAAACGTTATCTTAAAAAAATAAATATAATCATAATATTGTGACAAATGTGTGAGCTTGGCTGCATTTCAGTTACCTGTTCTCACACCTCATGCTTTCATGCAATTTTTTAACAACTGTAATTTATTATGACCTTTTTTCCAGGAATAAAGAAGTAAAAAACATATTCTTTATAAGTGGTATTACGTGCAAGCACAAATGTTGAGTGAACACATTAGACATTTCAATGGTATTTCTATAACCATTCTTTTAATGGAGATGCTGACCACAGGCTAACACCACTACTATCATGGACAGAGGAATACTAAATGAACATGCTAATTATTCATTCATTTACTGCCAACATAAATACCTGTCTTTGTGTACTGTGCAATTTTCAAGCAGCAAGTGTTGATAATGTGCAATGGGTTGGTTAGGATCTAAAAGGAAGAAAATACTGAATGTTCTAAGCTTAGTTTTATTTCATGTTGCCTCATCCTAATCTTTCCAGTAAATACTTTAAAGTAATAAATCACTTATTTAAGTTATATCTACGTACCTTCAGTTGAGACACTGCTCCAGTTATCTCTGGATTTAAATGTGGTTTCAGACAGTCCTCGTGACTACTTTTAACATCTTCGTTAAAATATCTGAGAATTGAGAATTTTCCTTGTCTTTGTAGCTCTTAACCAAGAGCATCAAAGGGATTAAAGGTCAGCGACAAATCACTCTGTGTGGGAGCCTGCTGTGTACAAATTAGCTGCTGTGTTTCCTACATTACAGCCAAGACAACACTTCAAAAATATTTCATTGACTTTTAAGTGTTTTCATGTCATAAAAGGCTTTTTAACAGAAGCTGTTTCTTTTCTTTCTGACTTTGTTGCAGAGATTAATTTTGGCTTGATACATAGTTCAGGAATGCTGTATACAAATCATAAGAAGGACACGCAGGTATCCAGAATCTGTTTAACCATAACAATCACATGTTCAGTCATATCTAAATTTCCTGGCCATAAGCTGTGTTTTGTGTTCTTAAGTTTTTCTTTAAACTTTCTGAAACATTGGCCAAACCAGCCATTTAAATTTCATGCATTTATCCCAGTGCAATCTGAGCCCAACGCCTTGTCTTCATACTTACACTCTCAAGAATTTAGAATCAGTGGCTTCAAATAAGCTTGGATAATTCAGAAAAGCTACGGTTTGATTTTCTAGTGTTAGGATTGTGCATTTTATACTGAATTGATTTCAGGCATCAAGTGTCTCAGAAAAAGGTTATTAACATTGCCTGAAAATCAACCCTTTCACCGTCTTTCCTGGAAGGTCCCTAAATCACTTTTATGTGAGGCAGGCAGTGATAAGGAGGATTGTTAAAGAACGTACTTCGTGCTTTCATTTCCGAATTGACTGGCCTGCAATCATCTCACATTTTCTCAAGTGTAAGCCCTCTAGAGCTTGAAGCTCCTCTCAGCTCAAACTCCTGATCCAATTTCCTTTACAAATAGAATTACACAAAATATAAGCAAGGATTTTCTTATACCCTGAACTGGAGATTCCCTTGCTGAGAGTCTTAGGCAGGTTGGTTGACAACACCAAAGGATCTCAGTTAAAATGAGCAAGATTTCTTAGGATCAATAAACAACAATTACATCAGCGTATCACTGGCTAGGGAATTACGCTTTACAGCAATGCTGAACATCGAATATAGAACCGGAGGTGGACTTCTTAACTCTGAATGGGACTGGTGTGAAATCCAATAGAGGAAATATCTTTTGACGATACTCATGTATGCGCTCAATTCTGCATTAAACAGGAGAGAAAGGAGTGACATTTGTGAACTTCAACAGTTTCCTCATTTCCCCTTCCCCCACCTCACCCTAGTTCTAAACTTCCAGCTCAGCTTCCAGCACCACTAATCCAGAATCTGGTTTCCAGCATCTGCAGTCATTGTTTTTATCCCTTTTGACATTTATTCAGCAAAGCATGGAGCAGAAACATTGTGTTGATTTATTAATAGACAATTAATAGACAATTCAAATATTGCTTAGAGTTAATTTCACTGGTTAGGAGTCGGAGATGGAAACAGATCCTTCAGTCCAACTCGTCCGTGCTGACCAGATATCCCAATCCAATCTAATCCCACCTGCCAGCACCCAGCCCATATCCCTCCAAACCCAACAGGTGGCTTTTAAATGTTGCAATTGTGGTGCAGATACAATCAGAGTATAGGTGCAGTTTCAGTCAGAGTTATGTTAAACAAGGCACATTAGCATTTGGAGTATATCATTCACCCCATTGAGCCTGTTCTGCCATTTTATTTTGGCTCCTTTCTGTGTAAATTTCTTCTTTCTTGCCTTCTATTTACTTCTCTGAGTATCCTTTGCTAATAAATAAATTATTGATAAGCAACTTGAAACTGGACAATATCCACAGTCTTTTCTGCAAGAGGTACAGCCTTGCAGGAGCAAATATTCTGACTCAGAATTGTAGCTGTAGGATAACAACACATACCCTCACAAGTCATTGATGCATAAGAAGGTTATCCACTAGTGATCCACGTTCACCCACAAAGACTAGATAAAAAGGAGTGGCACTGAAATAGCACCCTTCGTATTAGGATGATCCAAATTGTATTCACAAAATATAATGTCTAGTGTAATCATTGTATGTTGCAGCCAGTTTGCATACAGAAAACAGTAATGTGATGATGACCATACAATATGTTTTTAATGAAGATTTAAATTAATATTCTTTGCTATTGTGTAAGATAGAGTCGAGAAGTAGGGTACTGGAAAAGCACAGGAGGTCAGGAAGCATCCAAGGAGCAGGAGAGTCGATGTTTCAGGCATAAGCCCTTCATCAGGAATGTGGGGAGTACTGAGAGATAAATAGGAGGTTCAGGGTAGGGCTGGGAGGAAGGCAGCTGGGAAAGTGACAAGTAGACGCAGGTGGGGAGTGATGGTGATAGATCGGAGGGTAGGGTGGAGTAGATAGGTGGGAAGGAAAATGAACAGGTAGGACAGTGCCAAGTTGGAGGTTGGATCTGGAATGAGGTAAGGGGAGGGAAAATTTGGAAACTAGTGAAGTCGACGATGATACTGTGTGGTGAAGGGTCCCAAGGTAGAAGATGATGTGTTCTTCCTCCAGTTGTCACGTAGCCTGGATTTGGTGGCTGAGGAGGCCCATGATTTATATGTCCTTGGCAGAGTGGGAGGGGGAGGTGAAGTGGTCGGCCGCACGGTTTTGAGGTTGTTTGGTGCATTTGTCTTAGAAATGTTCCCTGAAAAGTTCTGCGAGTTGGCATCCTGTCTCCCCAATGTAGAGGAGACCACATCAAGAGCAACGGACACAGATGAGGTGGGTGGATGTGCAGGAAAATCTTTGCCGGATGTGAAAAGGTCCTCTGGAGCCTTGGACGGAGGTGAGTGAGGAAGGTGTGGGTACAGGTATTACACCTCTGGGTGTGGAGGGTGGGTTGGTGGGGTGTGGAAGGTGGGTTGGTGGGATGGTGGGGGTGGAGGGGGTGGATGTAATGAGGGAGTCATCCACCCACTTCATCTACTGTGTCCATTGCTCTCAAAATGGACTCCTCTAAATCAGGGAAACAGAACACCAACTCTCAGAGCATTTCAGAGAACATTTTTTGGACACAAACCCAACAACCACACCACCCTGTGGCTGACCACTTCAACACCCCATCCCACTCCACCAAGGACATGCATGTTCTGGGCCTCCTCTACTGCCAAATCCAAGCCACCCGACAACTGGAGGAAGAACGCCTCATCTTCTGCCTTTGGACTCTTCAACCACACAGCATCACCATTGACTTCACTAGTTTCCAAATCTCCCCTAACCTCACCTTATCCCAGATCCAACCTTCCAACGGCATTGCACTCTTGACCTGTCCATCTTCCTTCCTACCTACTGACCTATCACAATCATCCCCCACCTCCACCGAAGCGTAACCCACCCAGACCCATTCCCCTACATTTACCCCTGACCCTAACACTACGGGCAATTTAGCACGGCCAATTTACCTAACCAGCACATTTTTGGACTGTGGGAGGAAACTAGAGCACCCGGAGGAAACCCACCCAGACACGGAGAATGTGCAAACTCCACACAGTCAGTCGCCTGAGGCAGGAATTGAACCCGGGTCTCTGGCGCTGTGAGGCAGCAGTGCTAACCACTGAGCCACCGTGCCGATCCACTATGTCTGATCGAGAACTCTCATTTTTAAAAAAACACAGCATTATGCCACCGTTCAACTGCTGTTTGCATTGGAGCACCTGCACTAACGGTTTGCATCCCTTCTACGTAAACACGCACATTGTTAGTGCTAGACTCAAAGAACAAAGGTGGAATTCTTATAAATAGGATTTCAGCTACGATATAATATGATAATTGTCACCACACAACAATCTCATGTTCACTGTAATCTAATTACCTTTTTCTGTCAGTGCAAATCCCAGTGTCAATGAAACTGCTCAGCCAATCGAGGAATGTGTCTCAATGCAACATCATTAATTTCACGGAGGCAGTTCTCAGTAAAACTGGACGCCTCTGTGTGAATATTGGGGTTGATAAAATGTGGAGCTGGAAAAGACACAGTAGGTCAAGTAGCACCAGAAGGAGCAGGAGAGTCAGCATTTCAGGCAGGACCCTTCATCAGAATGAAAGAAGGGTCCTGCTCAAAACATCGACTCCCCTGCTCCTCTGATGCTGCTTGATGTGCTGTGCCTTTTCCAGCTCCACATTTTATTGACTCTGACTTTCCAGCATCTGCAATCCTCACTATCTCCAAGTGTGTGTGAATATTCACATCATTCTGCCACTGACTGTAGTCTGACAGCTCTCTATGTCCAGAATTAGCGTTCTAATCTCCAAGCCTGAAGTGCTAGTGTCAGTTAGATCAGTTGGTTGAATGGCCTGTTTGGAATGCAGGTTAATGCCATGGATTCAATTCTAACGCCTGCTGAGCATTCCATGACATACCTTCTCAACCTTGGGGGAGTCCAGAACGAGAGGGCATAGGTTTAGAGTGACGGAGAAAAATTTAAAAGGGACCTAAGGGGCAAATTTTCACGCAGAGGATGGTGCGTGCATGAACTGAACTGCCATGGGAAGTGGTGGAGGCTGGACATTACAGCATTTAAAGGCATCTAGATGTGTATATGAATAAGTAGGGTTAAGAGGGATATGGGCCAAGTACTGGAAAATGGGATTACATTAGATTGGAACATCTGGTTGGCATGGACAAGTTGGACCAAACAGTGTATTTCCATGCTGTGCATCTTTATGACTCTAAAGCTCTCCCTTTGCGTTAGTTGTGGTGACCCTCAGGTTAAGCCTCTAATCAGAGATCAGCCTTCTTACCTAATCTCAAGAATCACTTGTAACTCAATAATTCCTAGGTCAGATGTCTGAACTGGCATGTGAGATGATTAGATCATTTCCCTCTGTAAGGATGGCGAGTACAGTTTTGAAATATTATTAAACTGCAGCGTAGCATGAATACAAAGGTTTACCTGCACAAATCAGTTGTGAAAATGTTCTCTGATGTAGAAAGCAGCATTTATAACTTACTGAATCTATTGTGTCGGTCCAGACATAATTCGCATAAAATGCATTGCAGGAACGAGTCAAGGCGTTTTCGATAATACTGCCCAAATCCACAAACTCTATTACTTAGAAAGACCAAACGTATGAGGCATATGAATGTTCCCTTCAAGACACACATTTTCTGGAAATATATTAGCATTCCTTCATCACTTATTTGGTCCAAATCCACAATCTACCTTTTTAACAGCACTGTTCCACCACACAGATTATAGCAGCTCAAGCAGCACTTCCACTTTCACAAGGGCAGTTTGGTATGGATAGTGATGTTGGTCTTGTTGGTCATGCTTGCAACCCACAAGGGAAAAATTAAAAATTAAAGAAAATTAGCATTTTCTCAACAAATGGTGAAAAACTGAATGAAGAGGTCCATCTTATGGGCTTCCCAATGTGCCACTGTCTTACATCATTTATCTGGTTCACTAACCATTTATTTGGGATTACTCATAGTTGCAGTTATGCAGAGGATGTAACAACATCAGCAGCAAATGATAACCCTCACTCTTGCAACTCTACATACAGAGTTTGCCTATTTAAGTGGACAATTGCATTCTCCTCATTCTGAAAATGGCATATATCGTACAGCACAATGATGCCATAGATCCCTCAATAATCCATTTTTATCATACTCCTTTAAATTTGTTGGCTAGAAATATTAGTTGATTTTCCCAAGAGTGCAGTGCACTATAACTGGAAGAACACTGAGTGCTTATAGACACTTTTTAAATGCCAAGGGTCACTTGAAGCATTTCCAAGAACTGTGTATGAACGTGTGATTACAAAACCATTTTCACTTTTGTTGCTGGATATATACGTTATATTTGCATATGGATATTCATATAATTTTTTTGCTGAGTGTAAGCTGGTAGCTATTAGGTAGAAAATTGGGACCCCATTCTAGAAATTCAAAGCCTTATCGTTTTACCTCCAGCACCTTTTATTTTCATTAGTTCTGAGGTCAGAATGCTTGGCTGAACACGACGTGATGATAAATCAGCCTATCATGGGAGAAAGGGGATGAAAATTTCCATCGCTCAATTACACCAAGGAAAAAGGCAAGCACTTTTTCACTAGCTCAGCAAATTCAACAGTAATGTCAATAACGCCATGCCATAAGTCAGGAAGTAATCACTTAAAACCATTTGATCCAAAATTCTGAGTTGTTTTTTTCCAAAAGTAAACAAATGTATCAAGTCAATAATATTGGTTATTTGTTTTATTAGTGGCTTATTTCATCCCTTTTCTGCTCAGAGCGTTTCTTTTCAGGTCAGAGCGTTTCTTTTCCCCCAAGATCTAGATCATTCTGCACTTGGCAAAAGTTCAGGGACGAATGTCATGTGCTTTCAGATTTCCTAAAGAATCTCCAAGACAGGATTGAGTCAAGGCACTTTTCAGGCATTCAGACTAACTCTCTTTGATGAGCATTTGGGTCTTTGCTATCTCAACAAAGGGATTAATATATGATATCAGAACCCCTTGGGACATTTATGTAAGAGGTAGGTAATAGTGATACCCGATCAAATGGAACTATAGTCTGTCTTATTTGATATGTTGAAGTAAAGCCTGTTAATCATCACTCAGATCCGTGTAGACCTCATCTGAATCATGGATTCCAAAACATTAGTCCTTTTGCCACCAATACAGGTCCCCTTCTGGACGGCTCTCTCTCCTTCATAGGATTCTCCCTCTAATGAGGAAATCTAGTTGGTATTTATTAGGAAACTGTGTAGTTTCCTTCCCTCTCTGTTTTGCCTTCAGTCTCTAAGCTCCTTCCACACTCCCCTACCTCCATCACTCAATCTCAAGGACTTCTTCTCGAGGCTGTGGTCTGTGCAGAGGGAATGCCTGAGTTGAAGCTGCTAACAGATACTTTCTTTCTTGCGCCATCACAAGCTTTGGATCCACATACTTCAACATCCCTTACCTGAGACATTGCATCAGCACATGGTGCCAAGTAACTTTTCATAAATTCCTTCAGGCTGCAGCCCTGGAACTTGTATTGGTAGGTCCTACCCTGAGCTCCCTCTCAGTTAACCTTCAGCATCTAAGCATAAAAGTTTACAACCGATTGTGGAGAGGGCAAATAAAAATCCCAACTTCACTCATGACATGACAGAAAAAGTTAAATCATGCCTCTTTCAATAAACTTGCAAAAGTTGCTATTTCTGATACCTGAACAAATTAGTGACTTTTGAGAAGATTTGTAGCTCAGGTTGAAGTTCTGGATGTAGGTTTGCTCGCTGAGCTGGAAATTTCATTTTCACACATTTTGTCACCATACTAGGTACCAACTAGCCACAAAATGACATGACCCTCTCTCACTATCCTTACATACAGATAAGGAAGGACACCACTTTGACTGGGACAACAAATCCATCCTAGGACAAGCCAAGCAGAGACATGCACGAGAATTCCTACAAGCATTGCATTCCAACTGGAACTCTAACAACAAACACATTGACACGGATCCCATTTACCACCCCTTGAGTAAAAGAACAGGAAATGACGTCACTATAGGAAATGATGTCAACACAGGAAATGACAGCACTAACCCAAGGAAACCCAAACATATAAATAGAAAGCAGGAAACACCTGCAGTGCTTCGTCCAGAGGCTCACAGAAGATGTTACCTAGTATGGTGATGAAACGTCTGAAAATGAACCTTCCAGCTCAGCGAGCAAACCTATATCCAGAACCTGAACAAATTGCTACAGCTTTGTTTCTTTTGCTCGTTATGGATGAAGACATCTGCAGATTTACAGGTTGCACGTAGAGATTGCCTTTAACAAACAAATAGATTCCACAGCATTTCACAGGAATGTTAATCCAATCAGATTTGAAACTGAACAACATAAGGAAGCATCAGCAGAGGTGATCTAAATAGTGTTTTTCTTCATTCACAATAGGTGAGCGTTGCTACTGAGGCCAGCATTTCTTTAAAGGTTTTAAGGAGCATCTCAAATGAGTAGATCAAAGTTGACAGTTAGAGAGGTTAAAGGAGGTCAATCCAGAGTTTAGGGCCCAAGAGATTTTTAATAATATTCATCCAAGGATTGCCAAACATCACTAATACATTTATTGCTCATCGTCAGTTACAAGTCACAGTTAGACAGATTGCCTTCCCCTAACAGGCACTGGATTGGTTTGTAACAACATGGTCACTAACTGGCTAGCTTTTTATTCCAGAATTTTATGGTATTCAAGTTTCATCATCTGGCATGTCCCTAGAACACTGGCCTGAACCTCTGGGTTACTAGTCCAGTGATAGTACCATGACAATATTACCTCCCTGAATGAAGTTGAAGGCCAGACTGCCATTGTGGGACAAACTAAAGTGGTTTATGATGAATTCAGTTTGCAGAGAATTTCCAAGGGTACACACATTAATGTTTAGCATGAGGACAGAATTTGATGAAGTGGACAGGGAGCTGTGAGGATACTTATAAAGGATGACTAAAGATGATGGCTGCAGCCCCGTCACTTATTCCACTCCGTCCAATAATATCCAGGATGCAAAGGGTCAAGGACAGCCTGCCTGGCTGGAGACCAATTGAGGCCCTTATAATGGCCATTTAATGGCATCATCCTAGAACCTCAACCAGAAGCTGGCTGGATCCACGCCACGTGGATGTACTTCTTTTGTTTTTCATTCGGGATGTGGGCATCATTGTCGAGGCCCTAATTGCCCAGAGGGCAGTCAAGAGTCAACCACATTGCTGTGAGTCTGGAGTCACATGTAGGCCAGACCAGGTAAGGATGGCAGTTTCCTTCCCTAAAGGCCATTAGTGAACCCAATGGATTTTTTCTAACAATCGACAATTGTTTCATGGTCATTAGGTCCTTAACTCCAGATTTTTATTGAATTCGAATTCCACCATCTGCCATGGTGGGATTTGAACCCGAGTCCTGAGAATGGTCCCAGGATTAACAATCTTGCAATAATACCTCTAGGCCATCACCTCCCTGAAGAAGGGCCTGTGCCCGAAACGTCGAATCTCCTGTTCCCTGGATGCTGCCTGACCTGCTGTGCTGTTCCAGCAATAAAGTTTCAACACCATCACCTCCCTGGGCCATGCATGCCTAACGCACGGTGGGGGTGGGGTGGGGAATTGCTCCTTCTCATGCATCCTGTACTAGAAGGGAGAAACTCACAAGAGACAATGACGAACTTGCAGCAAGTTACTCACCCAGCTTAAACCAAGACACATTGGGTGGAATCCATGGGCTCTAGAGCTTCCTGTATTTCCATGGCCCTTATCCTGTGTCTTCTTTTACAGCATCAGAACTCCTGTTAAATGCCTTTGTGATAAGTTTTGCATCATATTGATTAGGATAGCATAGAAGGAGACCTTACAGCCCATCAAGTCAGCCTCACTTCTTTCCAAGAGAAATCCAGTCATTCCTCCATTCAACCACTGGCCTGTTTGGCCTCAAGTTTTATCTCTCTAAGCACCTTCCGAATCACTTGTCCAATCATGAATTGATTGCTTGCTGCTGCTATATTCACCAGTGAACCTATCGCAAAGGAAAAGTGAGTGAGAACCAGCAGTGATTGGTTCCTCTCACATTCTCTGCCTCCCACATACAAAGGGTGACCATGCTGTGGTTAGTCATCACTGTCAAGAGGGAGCATGTTGTCAGAGCATGCCACTCCCCCCGACTCCCCTCACCCAGACACCTCCCCCTGAAGGCAACAGTCCTAGTGAACAGCACCATCTGCACCCCTGCCACCATGTCTCCTGAGCCCTGACCCGTTCCTGAGGCCTCGGCAAATGCGAGGACTGCAGATGCTGGAGATCAGAGTCGGGAGTGTGGTGCTGGAAAAGCACATCAGGTCAGGCAGCACCTGAGGAGCAGGAAAGTCAATGTTTCAGGCAAAAGCCCTTCATCAGGCTTACCTGGCTTACTTATCCATATGGTCGCCCCCAGCAGGTGATAATGTCCCAGTCATGTGCTGTTCAAGGCTCCAGCGATCATTAATCCATAATATCCCACTGCCCATACCATCTGTGGCCACCACTTCCAGTGTCTGATTGGCCAGCACCAGGATGTTGGCAGGAAGTAACTCCACGTGGAGACAGGAATCCCGACAGCAGCCGGCATACTGCCATGTTCAAACTAACTCCCAACAGAACTTCAAGGAAATGGGTTGCGGAAGGAATAAGGCCATCCCCATTGCCATTAAACTCTGCCCCTAGTGAGTGACAAAAAAACTGTAGGTGCTGAAATTCAAAGGAGACAAGCAGGAGCTTGGAAGAACACAGCAAGCCAAGCAGCACAGGAGATGGAAAAGCCAATGTTTGTTAGAAGATGAATGGATTCAGGAGCTCAAATGGGAGTTAGAGCCAATTCTGGTGCATCTACAACTTAATGTTGAGCATGCAGTTAGATGGCACAGTGACAGTCATAGACCTGACTGGTCAGAGATGAAGCCATCAGCATATATCTGGAAATGGTCTGAATGCTCTTCAAAAAGCAGCATTCCATGAGGAATGAGAAAGACCACTTAGGGAGATCTACAGGCTGTAGAGATGGAAGTAGAAGCCTTTGCTTGCATGTGCCAAGTAGGAATGGAATTGTAAGTGGCTGGTGGAACCTGGAGAAGACTGAGTGAATGAACAATTAAAGCAACACATTGTGAAGAGTGATGATGGATAAGATGAAGTGCTTGCTGTTGCATGAAACACGAGAGATTTTGATCAGGCAGTCCAAAGAGATGTCTACATAGTATATACACACATATTGAGCATGCATTTCCTCTTTATCACAATTTCCTTTTACCCACCATACATCAATTCAAATATTTCATCCAAATCTCTGTCATACTTCGAAAAGTATGAAGAAACAAAAGCAGGTGTTAGACACAGGATCCAAAGTTTGTAGTGACCACCCTGATCAGCACTGTACAAAAGAGTCAACTTAGAACATGGAACATTACAGCGCAGTACAGGCCCTTCGGCCCTCGATGTTGCGCCGACCAGTCATATCAATCTGAAGCCCATCTAACCTACACTATTCCATATGTTTGTCCAATGACGACTTAAATGCACTTAAAGTTGGTGAATCTACTACCGTTGCAGGCAAAGTATTCCACGATCTTACTACTCTCTGACATCTGTCCTATATCTATCACCCCTCAATTTAAAGCTATGCCCATTCATGCTCGCCGTCACCATACTTGGAAAAAGGCTCTCCCTATCCACCCTATCTAACCCTCTGATTATCTTATACGTCTCTATTAAGTCACCTCTCAACCTTCTTCTCTCCAAAGAAAACAGCCTCGAGTCCCTCAGCTTTTCCTTGTAAGACCTCCCCTCCATTCCAGGGAACATCCTATTAAATCTCCTCTGCACCCTTTCCAAAGCTTCCACGTCCTTCTTATAATGTGGTGACCAGAACTGTACACAATACTCCAAGTGCAGCCACACCAGAGTTTTGTACAGCTGTAGCATAACCTCATGGTTCCGGAACTCAATCCCTCTATTAACAAAAGCTAAAACACTGTATGCCTTCTTAACAACTCTGTCAACCTGCATGGCAACTTTCAAGGATCTGTGTACCTGGACACAGAGATCTCTCTGCTCATCTTCACTACCAAGAATCTTACTATTAGCCCAGTACTTTGCATTCCGGTTACTCCGACCAAAGTGTATCACCTCACACTTGTCCGCATTAAACTCCATTTGCCACCTCTCAGCCCAGCCCTGCAGCTTGTCTATGTCTCTCTGTAACCTACAACATCCTTTGTCACTATCCACAACTTCACTGACCTTAGTGTCGTCTGCGAATTTACCAACCCACCCTTCTACACCCTCATCCAGGTCATTTATAAAAATGACGAACTTTGGGGTCCATAACCTGTGGGAAAGTATAGGTTGTCTGTACCAGGTAATCAGTAAACAAGGCTGGCAGGGCCACACTAGGGAACAGACAATAACAGCACAAGAGGTGCACTGGCTACTGCCAGAGTCAGGCAATTAGAAGTGCTGCATAAAGTTTGTGTGTTGTTCATCTTAATCTGAACAGAAAACAGTACACACCACGAATCTCAACTCTGCACCTAAAAAAGCAGAGTAAATACTGTCTTGTTCAATACTTTTAATTCCCAGTGGCCTTCTCGAAAGACACCCAGACATCCCAGTTGTTCAGAAGTAGACATAATGGTTCAGGAATGAGGTGTAGCACCACATTCTCCATGGCGACTAGAGCTGGGAAAAAGATGTGACCTTGCTGGCATCAGCCCCAGCCCCAGAAAATAATATGTAAAAATGTAAATACTGTGGCACAATTTCACTGATCATGTGTATTGCCATGTTAAAAAAACATATGCAGGAACCTACTCCCTGTGCAACAGTTACTTCACCTTTTGATCCTGATCTCAGTGCTAGCCCAGATTTGGTCTGGGGCCATGCCTACCAGGCTGCGAAGATGGGGACAGAAAGTCACATGTTGCTCTGAATATTTAACTCTGCCCGAAGGAGATGTGCACTAACAGACCAAGCTCTGGGCAACTGGTCTGCAAGATCTTTGCCCCAATTATGGAGAAAAGTAGAAAATGAAAGTTGGATTGGTGAATTGGCAGTGTGACTGTGTTGTTATCAGTGCATATAGCTCCTTTTTACAACATCAGAGGGGAATGCTAGAGCACTGCCAGTTTCACCATACTGAACTACACCAGGCAGATGCTGCTGCACAATATTAATGTGATATATCTGATACTTCCTGTATTAGTTTACTGTTAACCAACCATTAAAGGACAATTCAGAGTTTTATTTCTAGTTAATGATTAACATTAAGAAATGTTCTGAACAGTGTATTTCGACTAATTGTTCAACTAAGCATTCACTAAAAGTGAAGTCTTAGAAGCTCAATTTCTATCATGGATAAGGTTGTAAGCACCTCACCTTAAAAGGTAACAAAATGATTTGTAAATCTTGTTAAAAATCAAAGTAGCTGATTGAATTGGAGCTGGGCATTGACTATTCTGCTGAACATGCTAATGAGTGTCAATCTATACTTATTAAATTTGTGTCGCAGTTAAGATCAAACATCCTTTGATCCAAATAGATGTCTTTCGTTAATTCAACACTGTTCAGTGGATCTGCACTGGGTTGATGCATTATTGAGCTGGATGTCAAGTTAAAATGTCACATTCTCTGTGAATAAAACACACAAAATCCTTAGGGGACTTAACTGTCTTGACAAGAGAGATTCTAATGATTTTACCTTGATATTCAACAGCATTACCACTGCTGAATCTCCCACTACCAACATCCTGGGGGTTATCATTGTCTAGAAACTTAACTGGATTAGCCAAATAAATACTGTGACCCACAGGTCAACAGAGTAAATGTGGAAAGTTTGTTGCCCCTTGTGGGATAATCTAAGACCAGAAAGCATAATCTCAGAATAAAGGGGTCACACATTGAAGACCGAGATAAAAAGAAATTGCCTCTCTCAGCGGGTTGTGAATCCTGTAAAATCCTTTACCGCAGAGGGCTGCTGAAGTTGTCAGTAAAAATATTCAGGACTGAGAGAGACATTCAGTTAGTAAGGGAACCAGGGGTTATGGGGAAAAGAATGAAAATGAACCAAAGGATTATCAGATTGGCGACGATCTCGTTGAGTGGCTGAGTCAAGGTGATAGGTCAAATTACTTTCTTCTTCTCCAACATCCTCTGGTCTCATGAGATGACAATTTAGGCTCTGAGGCATGAGAGGAAATAGTCGAAAAGTGGGCACATATCCAACTCCACAACGATTATCAAAAGCACTCGTCGTGCTGATATTTCATGGTGAAACTTAACCCAGAGTCTATGTGGGACCAGGCTCCTGTAAACAGCGGGCTTTAGAGATAATTGTCAAAAAAGTCAGGCAGGAACTTAGGATGATATTTTCTCTCAGCAATTTGTTCTGATCTAGAATACGCTCACTGAAAATAAAGTTGAAAGATTTAATAGCAAATTTCAAAAGAGAAGTTAATATACACTTAGAAAGGTACGATTTGCAATATGATGAGGTAAAAGAAGAAAAGTGGGACTAACTAGACAGCTCTTTCAGAGAGTTGTGGAAAGATCACATTTGTTGTTTATTTTTCTGCAACTTTGATTGCAGACAGAAATGGGAAACAACCAATTGAGAACCAAGGATTGCTGAAGGATTACTGCACTTTTTAAAAGCAAGTAACTTTGCACACACTGTAAGCATTGTTTAAACAGCTCCTTGTTCAAGCAGTACTGGAAGCCAAGAATCTAGAAGAGTTAAAGCCAAGAGATATATTGTATTCATTCACTCATGGCACGTGGACATCGCTGGCTGGTTAGCATTTATTGCCCAAACCAAGGTGATCATTAGAAGGTGGTGGTGAGCTGCCTTCTTGAACCACTGCAGTTGTAGATTGACCCACAATGTCCTTAGGGAGGGAATTCCAGGAATTTAACCCAGTGACAGTGATGGAACAGCAATATATTTCCTATATAGGATGGTGAGTGGCTTGGAGGGGAGCTTGAAGGTGCTAGTGTTCCCATATAACTGCTGCCCTTGTCCTTCTAGATGGAAGTGGTTGTGGATTTGGAAGGTGCTGCCCAAGGATCTTTGGTGAATTTCTGCAGTGCATCTTGTAGATAGCACACACTGCTGCTACTGAGGGTTGGAGGTGATAGGAGTGGATGTTTGTGGATGCAGTGTGAATCAAGCAGACTGCTTTGTCCTGAATGGTGTCAAGCTTGAGGGTTGTTGGGGCTGCATCCATCCAGACAAGTGGGGAGCATCCCATTATACCTTGACTGGTGCCTAATAGATGGTGGGTAGATTTTGTGGAGTCAGGAAGTGAGTTACTATTCCTCACCTCAGATCTGGTCTTGAAGCCAATATATTTATATGGGAGTCCAGTTGAGTTTCCGGTCAATGATAATCCTCAGGATGTTGATAGTGGGGGATTCAGTGATGGTAATGCCACTGAATGTTAAGGGGCGGTATTTAGATTGTCCCTTATTGGAAACAGTTGTTGCCCTGCATTTGTGTGGCACCGATGTTACTTGCCATTTGTCAGCGCAGGCCTGGACATTGTCCCGACCTTGTTGCATTTGAACATAGACAGCTTCAGTATCTGAGGAGTCATTAATGATGCTGAAAATTGAGCAATCATTGGCGAACATCTCCATTCTGATCTCATGTTGGACAGAAAGTCATTGATGAAGCAGCTGAAGATGGCTGAGTCTAGGACACTACCCTGAAGAACTCCTGCTGAGATGGCGGAGCTCCAACAACCACAACCATTTTCCTATGGGCCAGGTATGACTCCAATCAGCAGAGATTTTGCACACTGATATCCATTGAATCCAATTTTGCCCGGGCCTCTTGATACTACACTCATTCGAATGCAGCTTTAATGTCAAGGGCTGTCACTCTCACCACAACTCTGGAATTCAGCTCTTTTATCCATGTTTGAACCAAGGCTGAAATGAGGTCAGGAGCTGAGTGGCCCTGGCAAAACGCAAACTGGGAATTACTGAGCAGGTTATTGCTGTGCAGGTGCTGCTTGATAGCACTGTTGATGATACCTTCCATCATTTTACTGATGATTGAGAGCAGACTGACAGGTTGGATTTGTCTTGCAGGACGTACCTGGACATCTTTCCACCTGGTCAGGTAGATGCCAGTGTTAGAACTGTATGGGAACAGCTTGGCCAGGGATGCAGTAAGTTCTAGGTCATGAGTGTTCAGCACGATTGCCGGAATGTCATCAGGGTCTGTAGCCTTTGCAGTACCCAGGGTGCATCCAATCATTTCTTGATATCACATGGAGTGAATCTAATTGATTGATGACTAACTTCTGCAAAGCTGGGGATCACCAGAGGAGGCTTAGATGGTTCATCCAAGTGGCACTTCTGGCTGACAAATGCTGCAAAATCTTCAGCCCATCTTTTACACTGAGGTGTTGGACTCTTCTATCATTGAGGATGAGGATATTTGTGGCGCATCCTTCTCCAGTAAACGGTTTAATTGTCCACCACCATTTACGACTGGGTGTGACAGGATTGCAGAGCTTAAATCTGATCCGATGGCTTTGAGATACTTATCTCTATCACTTGCTGCTTATCCTGTTTGGTAGCTTCACTAGGTTGAAACCACATCTTCAGGTATACTTGGTGCTGCTCCTGGCATATCGTCCTGCACTCTCCACTGGACCAGGATTGATCCCTTAGCTTGGTAATGGTTGAGTGAGGGATATGCCAGGCCAAGAGGTTGCAGATTGTGCTGGAGTACAATTCTGCTGCTGTTGATGACCCACAGCAGCTCAGATGCCCAGTCTGGAGTGACTATATCTGTTCAAAATTTATCTGATTTAGCACGGTGATAATGCCACACAACACGATGGAGAATATCACAATGTGAAGGTGGAACTTTGTCACCACAAGGACTGTGCAGTGATCACTCTTACTGATACTGTCATGGAGAGATACATCTGCAACTAGCAGTTGGTAAGGATGAGGTCAAGTATGTATTTCCCTCTTGTTGGTTCCCTCACCACGAGCTGCAGAAACAGTCTCATAGTGATGTCCTTTAGGACCTGATCAGTTCAATCATAGTGCTGCTGCCGAGTTACTTTTGGTGGAGGGGGACCTTGAAATACCAGAAGATATTTTGTGGTTTTACCACCCTCAGTGCTTCCTCCAAGTGTTGCTCAACATGGAGGATTATAGCATCAACTATAACTACAGGTGAGGTGCTGAATGGCCGGAGAGTGGCTAATGTTGTGCCTTTGTTTCAAAAGGGATGTAAACAGAAGCCTAGGAACTTGTTTAATCAGTATTCACATTCACACTGGAAAAGGGCAATGTTAGTGAGAAAACGGAGATACGGGCTCGTAGATTAGGTGGGATTGCAGTTGACAAAGAGGAGGTTTTAGCAATTTTGGAAGATCTGAAAATAGATAAGACCCCTGGGCCGGATGGCCGAAGCATGTTGTGGGTTACAGAGTGACATAGATAAGATGCAGAGCTGTGCTCAGAAGTGGCAAATGGAGTTTAATGCAGAAAAGTGTGAGGTAGTTCACTTTGGAAGAAGTAACAGGAATGCAGAGTACTGGGCTAATAGTAAAATTCCTGGTAGTGTAGATGAGCAGAGAGATCCCTGTGTCCAGATGCATAAATCCTTGAAAGTTGCCACCCAGGTTGATAGGGTTGTTAAGGCGGCATATGGTGTATTGGTGTTTATTGGTAGGGGGATTGGATTTCAGAGCCACAAGGTCATGCTTCAGCTGTACAAGACACTGATAAGGCCACATCTGGAGTATTGTGTGCTGTTCTGGTCACCACATTATAGGAAGGATGTGGAAGTTTTGGAAAGGGTTCAGAGGAGATTTACTAGGATGTTGCCTGGTATGGAAGGAAGGTCTTAGAAGGAAATGCTGAGGGAAATGAGGCTGTTTTCATTGGAGAGAAGAAGGTTGAGAGGTGACTTAATCGAGACGTATGAGATAATCAAAGGGTTAGATAGATGATGAAGACTAACATGAGGGAACATGGCTTTAAATTGAGGGGTGATGGATTTAGGACAGATATCAGGAGTAATGTTTTCACTCAGAGAATAGTACTGGCGTGGAATGATCTGCCTGCCATGTAGACTCGCTGATGTTAAGGGCATTTAAATGGTCATTGGACATAATAATGGAACGGTGTAGGTTAGATGGGCATCAGATTAATGTCACAGGTCGGTGCAACATCGAGAGCCGAAGGGCCTGTACTGTGCTCTAATGTTCATTGTTCTAACTATAGACCTGTGAGCATGACTTCAGTGGTGGGCAAATTGTTGGGAGTGATTATGAAAGATAGGATTTATATACATTTAGAGAGGCAAGGAATGATTAGGGATAGTCAGCATGGTTTTGTGTGCGGGAAATTGTGCTCATAGACTTGGTTGAGTTTTGTTAAGGAAGTAACCAAGACGATCGACAAGGGCAGAGTGGTAGACATTGTTTATTTGGACTTTAGTAAAGCCTTTGAGAAGATTCCACATGGTCAACCAATTTGTGAAGTGGGATTCAGGGTGAGCTTGCCAATTGGATACAAAATTGGTGGTAGACAGAGTTGTGTGGTGGAGGGTTGCTTTTCAGACTGGAGGCCTGTTGCCCACAGAATTCCACATGGATTTGTACTGGGTCCACTTTTGGTGGTCATTTATACAAATGATGTGCTGAGAATTTTGAAGGCATGACTAGTAAGTTTGCAGGTGACATCAAAATTGGAGAGTGGACATTAAAATTACAAAGAGATCTTGATCAATTGGTTCAACAGGCTGAGGAGTGGCACATGGAGTTTAATTTGGATAAATGCGAGGTATTGCATTTTTGTAAAACAGACAAGGGCAGGACTTATAGAATTAAAAATAAAGCCTTGAGTAGTGCTGTAGAACAAAGAGATCTAGGGTTTCAGGTACATAATTCTTTGATGTTTGTGTCATATGTAAGCAGAATGGTTAAGAAAGTGTCGAACACGCTTGCCTTCATTGCTCAGATTTTTGAGTATAGGGGTTGGGACATCATGTTGAGGTTGTACAGGACTTCGATGAGGCCTCTTCTGGAGAACTGTGTTCAGTTCTGGTCTCCCTGTTGTAAGGAAGGATACGAAGCTGGAGAGGGTTCAGAAAAGATTTATCATCTTCAGAAAAGGATGTTGCCAGTGATGTTGAAAAGGATGTTTGAGTTATAAAGAGGAGCTGGATAGCCTGGGGTTTTTTTTCACTGAGGGGTGATCTGATAGAGACTTATAAAATCATGAAGGGTGTACATCAGATAAATGGCAGGTGTCTTTTGTCTAGAGTGGGGGATTTCAAGACTAAGGGGCACTTTTTAAGGTGAGAGGAGAAAGATTTTAAAAAGACACAGAGACAACTTTTTGAACAGAGAGTGGTTCTTGTGTGAAATGAACTGCCAGAAGAAGTGGTGGATGCCGGTACAGTTATAACATTTAAAAAACATTTGGATGAGTACATGATTAAGCAATATTTTGAGGAATATGGACAAGCGCAGGCAGGTGGGGCTAGTTTAGGTGGTTTATTGTCAGCATGGACTGGTTAGACCGAAGCTCTGTTTCTGTGCTGTATGACTTCATGACTCTACCAACCAAGGGAAGATGGTACATGGTATTCAGCTGGATGCTTTGCTTCCCCATGTTTAACTTGAAGCCATGAGACTTCATGAGGCCTGGTGCCAAATGTTGAGGACTCTCAGAGCAACTCTCTCCCAACTGTATATCATTGTGCCACCACCTCTGCTGGGTCTGTCCTGCCAGTGGAACAGGACATATCCAGGGATGGTGATCATGGTATCTGGGAAGTATGATTCTGTGAGCATGTCTATGTTAGGCTGGTGCTTGAACTGTCTGTGAGACAGATCTCCCAATTTTGGCAATACCCCCAAGATGTTATCAAGGAGGACTTTGCAGGGTCGACAGGGCAGTTTCTGCTGCTGTCTTTTCTGGCACCTTGGCCAATGCTCGGTGGTCTGTCTGGTTTCCTTTATTTGTTGAGACTTCACAGGGATTACTGCAACTGAGCTGTTTGTTAGGCCATTTCAGAGGACAGCTGAGAGTCAACCACATTGGTGTGGGTCAGGAGTTACGTTGAGGAATGGAGCATTGACTGGCAACATTGATTGTTTTGACAGTGGTCATTTGCCAACAGCTATGTAATTAGCTGCCAGGTATCTGAACAGCTGGGAATGTTGGGAAATGAATGATAATTTATTCTCACTCACACTCTAATGAGCAAGTAGTAAAATGCAATGAAAACCTTCAACTGTCACCAAAATTCAGTGCCATTTGAATAGTTTAAGAATAAAAAGACAAAGCTGCCTGCATCATGAGTCCCGAGGCCTGAGCTGACTAACCAATGATAGCTGCACCAGACACACCAAATGTTGGAGTCACCATTCATCAGGCGCCATCTCTTCATCACTGGCTCCATCTCACTGACAGGCCGCCGATGCTGTCAAACTGGATCTGAAAGTCCTGGAAATTGGGAAACTTTGCTTACTCTTATAAAATCTTTCACTTTTGTGTCAAAATCTCAGAATAATGTTGCTTCACTGCCAGCAAGCCTACCCCAGTACGATGTGGCAGTCTGAATAGATACCGTGGGCTCAATTGTTTTCTTTGTATTGTTTCATGCTGTCATTCTGTATCTCTGTATTTTCATACATCAGCAATGTAAGCTTGAGTATTTAATTATGTCAGGAAGATGCATTGGAACATTGCAAACACTGAATGATTCACTAATACGCATTTACAGCTCCAACAATTAAGCTGTTTATAGTTTGACTTGACAGTGAACCTCTTGTTTATGCACCATTCATCTGTCATTGCTTGTATTTAAAGTTCACTTCCTACAAACTACTGGCATAAATGTAAGTGAAATTGTAGCCTTTCTGCATTGCAGCATTTACTGATAGACATGTTTTCTCTTTTGTATGTTTCTTTGAATTTGTGCTTGCCAAACTCTCAACATTCCAACCGATTGTGGAGTCAGGTCACCAGGGACTCTGGGGCATGTTATTTACTTGTCAACAGCTGAACATTTCGTCCTTGCAGACCTTAGCCAACAGAAATCATAGCCACATGTATTCCCATCCAAATAATTCAGCTTCCTTTGTTGCTGTTCTTACAATGATCTTTTAAAAAAAATGTCAGTGGAACAAACTTTTAGGTTTTTTTTAAGGCTTCTAAGTTCAAACGAAAAGCTCCAAGTTCTTTATTTTCTTCATCTTATTTTCAGATTACTCAATTCAGTCAGTTACAGGAAAAAAATGTCTCCTCACCTGTTTGTAAGTAAAATCTATTAAATGTTTATATTTACAGTGCAAGTCTCACAATGACAGAGTTGCAAGTTTAAGCCAACTGCTAAAATATCCAGAGTTGGAAGATGCTCCTCAGTTGCACTAGGGATATCTTTAATCTGGGCACATATCAATCATGAGGTTTTAAAGATCACCAATTTTGGTCACGGATGAGTTATCAATGTCACTGCTATGCTCAAATATCCCCCAATTATTTATGCCATTCCATCAAACCCTCTGAATCATTGTGCTGTCCTTGCCAACTCTCAACTGATGAGGATTTACCTCACAAACTGACTGGGAGAATCTCTGAACATTGGGAGCAGATACTTCAGGTATGCCAGCAAACATGATTATTCTGGTCTCCTAATGACTATTCGATCACCATGGTTAACTATCTACAAGGTACAATGTATGAGACTGATAGAATAATCCCCATTTGCTCTGGCGGCGCTCAAAAAAAAAAGCATGACATCAAAGTAGCCCACTGATCGACACCCCATTCACCACCTTAAGCATTCATGCCAGTCTCCAGCAGGGCACATTGGCAGCAGTGTGGACCATCAGTAGCAAGTCTGCACCTTCCAAACTGGAAACCACCACCTCCTGAAAAGGAGAAGGGCAGCAGATGTATACGAACATGACCACCTGCAAGTTCACCTCAGGTCACGCACCAGGCTGAATTCAAAATATCCTGGCCCACAATGTCCTGCCATCAGTGAAGCAGCCAGATATACTGCTGGCCATCCACAGAATCTATACATACCCGGCCTGTGGACTATAGTGAATACTCGCTCCTGCAGTAGGGCCCAGTATCCATGCCCCAATTTAACATCACCAGCTGAAGACACACCCTTTCAGCTTAGTCTCCAGCTTACTGCTAGGTGCCAGCAAGTTCAACTTCAAGATTTTTAAAGATATTCTCAAGCAAGGGCACATGCTTACACATTTAGAAAGTATTGCAGAATATTTGAAACCAGCAGTGGAGTCTGTCCCCATTCAGCTCCTTTCCATCTTCTCCTCTGAACCCTTGAGCACCCCTCCTCATCAACCACGGGCCCTTCTCGGCCTCTTCCTCAAACCCTTTACCATACTGTGCTCACCCCCACCCTACCAACTCCCTCCTTCACTCAAAGCAACCTCTGGTTCATTTCCACCTTGTACTCAGACCGTCTAAACACCAGCAACCACCACCACCTCCTCTCAACTTCCTGCCTGCACTCCTTCCCCACTGCTGCAGAAACTCCCAGCTTCTCTACAGACCAGGAGACCCCTTGGCAATGTGAATCGATTGTGACTAACATTACCCGCTGGAGTTTCTCAAGCACAACTGCATAGACAGCACAATTGCAAACCACTGTGCTATCCCAAGCCCAGGTTTGACCTCAAGCACGTGCATTCAAGACAGCTTCATTCCTGCCAGTGAGTTCACTCAAATCAGGGATTTCAGATTGCCATCTTAACTACCCACTGCTTTAAGCTAGCTGACAGCATATTTCATTTGGAACAAAAGTGGCTGGAGAATGAAGACCTGAACTGAGGCTACAAATTAAACAGTTCAGCAGAATGCTCTGTCCACAGTGATATTAATGTTAATATTCAGCCTCATTAGCTTCCTGCAGATGTGACACCACAGAGATCCTGAATCATGCCGCAATCAGACTGGGCACAAACAATGTCGAGTGGAGAACTGTTGGCAGATTGAAAATTATTTATAAAAAGGACACAGGGAGGAAAACGATGTATTTCCACATGTGTATGCTGGTCCCTCAGAACAAGGATGATGCTTGCTCATGTACAAACCTGGATGCAGAATCTTTAAATATAGAGAGGCTAAGAGAGAGGCAGTCACCAAGTTTCTGGCCAGACCAGAGTCTCTCCCACTCTTCTCTCCTGGCGTAGATGCAGGAGGACAATTTAGTAATCAACCAGTTTGGCCAAATTATGACATATCTTCCACAAGCATCAAGTCCTGAGATGGAGTTTGAACCTGCCCGTTTCTAGCTGAGAGCTAGAGACAGCACCATTGCACCACAAGCCATGAATAAAGGGCAGTGCAGTGCAGGAACAGGCCCTTGGCCCACCAACACAGCATTGACCCACCCTACCTTTCTAAAATGAAAACCCTGCTGCCTCAAAGTAGTTGACATTTGTCCACTCCCCACCTACTGATATATCTGTCATAAATGTCTTAAACGTTGCTCTTGTGTCTGCAACAATCACTGGCAGCATATTCCAGGCTCTTACCACCCTCTGGGTAAAAACTTACCTCTCACATAGAATCACAGAATCCCTACAGGGTGGAAGCAGACCGCACTGACCCGCCGAGAAGCATCCCACCCGGACCCATCCCCCTTACCCTCCTCCTGTAACCCTGCAATTCCTTTGGCTGATCCATCTAGCCTGCATACCCCTGGACAGTATGAGCAATTTAGCATGGCCAATCCACCTAATTATCTCCTTTAAACTTTCTGCCTTTTTACCTGAAATCTATATCCCCTTGTATGTGACCGCTGGATAAATCTTACTTTCAAAATATGACATCCAACAAGACATTAAAATAACATCCAATATCCCTGAAAATCCACAGGTAGATTTACATAGCTGTCACACTCCCATTTGCCAATCCTCTCAAATACAGCCTATCAAATGGTGGCATGGTGACTCAGTGGTTAGTACTGCTGCATCACAGCGCTCGGGACCCGGGTTCAATTCTAGCCTCGGGCGACTGTCTGTATGGAGTTTGTACATTCTCCTTGCGTCTGTGTGGGTTTCCTCTGGGTACTTCGGTTTCCTCCCACAATCCAAAGATGAGCAGGTTAGGTGAATCAGCCATGCTAAATTGCCATAAGTATCCAGGGGTGTGTAGGTTAGGTGCAATAGTCACGGCTAAATATAGAGTAATAGGGTAGGGGAAATCGATCTGGGTGGGATATTCTTCGGAGGGTCAATGTGGACTTGTTGGGCCAAATGACCTGTTTCCATATTCTAGGGATCCTATGATTCTAAGTCTAATATTAGCTCATTTCAAGATTTGTAATGGGAACATTATGCAGTCTTTATTGTGCTAAGAGCGGCTAATTTACAACATGCTGAAACATGTGGGGCGGCGGGATGAGTTGCATGGAGCATTGAGGCAGTGAGAAGGTCTCAGGCTCAATGGGATCGGTGCCAGTTATTGCAATAGGCACCTGATGTGATTCAGTACCAGCCGTAGGACATGCCTTCACGTGGTAAATCTCACTGGACCAGTGAAAACAGGAGCAAGCCCTGTCAGAAGACAAGGAAAAAAGATTTGTAATTCCAACAATGCTAACTTTGAAACACTAAAGATGCTGGAGATGTTGGAGGGGTGAAGGACCCCAGAAAGAGAGAGAGAGATACACACACACACCCACACACACACAGACACAGACACAGACAAAGGTGGGCAAACAAAAGAGTGGGAAAAAGTCATTCAGGGAAAATAGTCATTGACAACACTTATTGTCACCCCCTAGGTGCCCGGACCTGACGTAATTGGGTGGCTTGCTAGACGATTTCAGACAACATGCTGATGTTAAACTGAAGTGTCATGTGGGCCTATGGGATAAAGGTTTTCCAAGGGTCAGTGTTGGGACCACAATTATTCACGTTACACATTAATGATCGAGGCAAAGAAACTGAGGGCATTGTTGCTAAGCTTGCCAATGACACAAAGATAAGTGGAGGGACGGGTAGTGTTGAGGTAGCTGGAGGCTACAGAAGGACTTGGACAGACTAGGAAAATGGGGTAAAGAAGTGGCAGATGAAATATCACTTGGGGAAGTGTGAGACTCTGCACTTCGATTGGAAGAACAGAGACACGGACTATGTTTTTAAATGGGGAAAGTCTTCAGAAATCTTAGGCACAAAGGGACTTTGGATTCCTAGTTTAGGATTCTCTTAAGGTTAAGATGCAGCTTCAGTTGGCAGTTAAGGTGGCAAATGCAATGTTCGCATTCATTTCAAAAGGGCTAGAAATCAACCAAGGGTATATACTGCTGAGGCTGTATAGCACTCTGGTCAGACCACATTTAGAATATTGTGAGGAGTTTTTGACCACATAACTAATGAAGGGTGTGTTAGTATTGCAGAAGAGATTTTGAAGAATGATCCCAGTATGAAGATCTTGTCATTTGAGTACTCTGGGTCCGTACTCAATGGAGTTTAGTAGGATTGTGGGATGGGGATGGGGAAATCTCATTGTACCTTACAGAATACCGAGATGCCTGGACACACAGAAGGAGAGACTAGAACCTAAGGGCATAGCATCAGTGTGAAGGAACAACCCATTAGAACTGAGATAAGGAGGAATTTCTTCAGAGGGTGGTGAATAAAGGAAACTCATTGTTGCAGAAGGCTCTGGAGGCGGTCATTGATTGTACTTAAGACAGAGATAGATAGGTTCTTAATTAGTAAGGGGACCAAGGGTTATAAGGAGAAGGCAGGAGATTGGGTTGAGAAACATGTAATTGAATGGTGGGGCAGACCAGTAGGCTGAATGACCTAATTTGGTTTCTGCACTTTAGAACCATAGAAATGCAGATGGAGGCTGTTAAGCTCAACTTGTCCATGCCAAACCAAAGACACTCAGATGTCCTTTCTTATCCCATCTTCCTGCACACGGCCAATAGCCCTTCGCTTATAGCACCTAAATTGCAGATCCAGATACTTTTTAGGATAATTTAGTCTCTGCCTCCACCACCAATTCAGGCAGTGAATTCCAGACACCCACGACCCTCATATGTTTCCTCATATCCCCTCCATTCCTTTCTGCCACTTAGCTTGAATCTATGACCTCTGGTTTGAACTCTCTGCTAAGGAAACAGGCTCCTCTTGTCGACTCTATCCCTAACTTTCTCAATTTTGTAAATATCCCTCTCAGCCTTCTCTGTTCCAAAGAAAACAACCCCAACTTCTCCAGTCTCTCCCCATTGCTACAATTCCCAGGCCCTGGGGCAACATTCTAGTACATCTTCTCTGCACTCTTTCCAGTGAAATTATGTCCTTGCTGTAATGTGCTGACCAGAGCTACACACAATATTCCAGATGCGGTCTCACCAGTGTCTTATACAGTTTCATCATTATAGCCCTACTTTCGTAATCTGTACCTCTGACAATGAAGGAGAACATTCGTTACAACCTTACCTATCTGTACTGCCACCTTTCGGGAGCTGTGCACTTGGATGCCAAGATACCTCACTTCATCGTCCCCTCTCAGTCTCTTCCCATTTATTGTGTAATTCCCTTTATTGCCAAAATTGTGGTGCTGGAAAAGCACAGCAAGTCAGGCAGCATCCGAAGAACAGGAGAATCGACGTTTTGGGCATAAGCCCTTCATCACAAACCCATCCTGATGAAGGACATTTGCCTGAACCATTGACTCTCCTGCTCCTCCAATGCTGCCTGACCTGCTGTGCTTTTCCAGTGCCACACTTTTCAACTCCCATCTCCAGCATATGCAGTCCTCACTTTCTCCTAATTCCTTTTACTGTTTGACCTCCCTAAATGTATTACTTTGCACATCTCAGGGTTGAGCTCCACCTGCCACTTGCCTGCCCACTCCACCAACCCATCTACATCATTCTGGACCTTACAGCTATTCTCTACATGGCCAATTGTTCTGCAAATTTCCCAATTGTGCCCTCCATGTTCAAGTTAATATACAAAACAAACAGCAGGGGTCCCAACTCCAGGCCTGTGGAACACCACTACAAACAACTTTCCAGTCACAAGGGCAACCATTGACCAATCAAACAGATTTTCTTCCATTGTTGTGGAACTGAGTCTTTGCAACAATCCAATAGCTGCATAGCCACATTTTCCAGTTTTTTATGAAGAAGTTAAATATATGTTACCATGGTGGGAGCTCAGCTCCTGTCTTTATCCAGGCCTATGGATTACTACATCAGGAATATAAGCACTCCACTGCCATAAATGAGCAATAGTTGTTACTGTAGCGATCACAATACGATGTCACCGTCATTTAATTTTTTATGCTGTTAATGACACCAATATTGGTGCCACTGAAATTAATGTTTCTTCCACTGCACATTGCTTCATCATTCCTTAACCAGGTAAAGATATGGCTAAACCAATCAACTTTTACTGAGAGCATTAGCAGTGGGCATTTTCAGTACATTTTTGCTGAGAAGTTTTAAGAAGAACAGGTACTTACAGGTTTTTTAAAAAAAGTTAACCAGATTCAATAAAAAGGTGATTCAGTAGATCATGAAGCTGTACATTGAAGAAAAAGGTCAGGAAACTAGACAAGTACAAACTAGGGTTCTACGGAAGAAAAAAATCAAGTTGTGTGATTAAAAAAAAAGTTTGAGAGATTATGCTAATTAATCAGGAAAGTGTGATTAATAGATGAGAACTCATTCAGATTAAATTATTTTATACAATGTTGAGCATTATGTCCCCTCAATCAATCAGATGTGGGCTGGAAATGGCAAGGAAAATAGTTATAACTACTATATGCTTCAGTCAATTTGATTCACACCACAAGATATGAAGAAACAGCTGAAGGCAATGGCTATAGGCTCTGTCAGCATTCCAGCAATAGTCAGCTCTTCCACCACGAGGTTGAGCCTGTGTAAGGAGGGACAGACTCAAAATGAGAATTTGAGTAGATGGGGACCGTACTCTTTTGAATTTAGAAGAACAAAAGGTGACTTTATTGCTATTATTATTATTCTGAGGGAATGTGACAGGTTAGATGTGAAAACGATTGTTTCCCATTGTGAGACAATGTCTAATAACAGAGGACAGAATCTCAGAATAAGTTGTTGCCCTTTTAAGACAGTGAGGAGGAATTTCTTTGACCAGAAGGTTGTGAATTTGTAGAATTCTTGACTGCAGAGGGCTGTCAAGGCTGGTGAACTGAGCATATTCAAGGCTGAGATAGATGCATCTTAATCGGTGAGGGAATCAAGGGTTATGGGGAAAAGGAAAGGATGTTGGTTAGGCCGCTTTTGGAATATTGCGTGCAATTCTGGTCTCCTTCCTATTGGAAGGATGTTGTGAGACTTGAAAGGGTTCAGAAAAGATTGACAAGGATGTTGCCAGGTTTGGAGGATTTGAGCTTTTGGGAGAGGCTGAATCGGCCCGGGCTTTTTTTCCTGGAGCGTCTGAGGCTGAGGGGTGACCTTATAGAGGCTTAAAAAATCACGAGGGGGTTTGGAGGATTTGAGCTTTTGGGAGAGGCTGAATCGGCCCGGGCTGTTTTCCCTGGAGCGTCTGAGGCTGAGGGGTGACCTTATAGAGGCTTAAAAAATCACGAGGGGCATGGATAGGGTAAAGAGACAAGGTCATTTCCCTATGGTGGGCAAGTCCAAAACTAGAGGTCATAGGTTTAAGGTGAGATGGGAAAGATTTAAAAGGGACCTTAGGGGCAACATTTTCACACAGAGGATGGTGCATGCATGGAATGAGCTGCCAGAAAAAGTGGTGGAAGCTGATACAATTACAGCATTTAAAAGACATCTGGATGGGTATATGAATAGGAAGAGTTTGGAGGGATATGGGCCGGATACTGGCAGGTGGGACTAGATTGGGTTGGGATATCTGATCGGCATGGACGAATTGGACCGAAGGGTCTGCTTATATGCTATACATCTCTAAGACCCTATGACTCTAAGTAGAGTTTCAGATTATCATATCACCTATGATCTCATTGAATGGCACATCAGACTTGAGGAGCTGAATGGCCTGTTTCTGCTCCTGAATCTCATGGTCTTAGTACAGAAGAAATGTGCTCCAGAACAGGCCATTCCCCTGGCCAAGCAGTTCCAGTACAGTAGCATCAATCTGGAAAACCACCCAGGTGTATGCAGTCAACAAAAAGCAGGACAAATCCAATCTGGCTAATTTCCTTTCCATCAGCCCACAATTGATCGCCAGTTAAACAGTGCTGTCATGCAGTACCTGCCAAACACACATGATCAGTTTAAGTTCTGCCAGGGTCACTCAGCTCCTGACCCCATTCTTTCTTGGTCAAACATGGACAAAAAAAGCTAAATTCCAGAGATGAAATGGTTGGTCCTTGTCATCAAGGCCTCGTTTGACCATGTCTGACATCAAAGACCCCTTGCAATGGGAATTGGAGAAAAACTCAATTAGTTAGCATCATACCTGTACAAAGATGATGACTGTGGTTATTTAGGGATAGTCACCTCAGATACTTGACATCTCTGGAGGAGCTCCTCAAGGCAATGTCTTAGGTCCAACCAGTGACACCTGCTTCAGCGGTGACCTTCCCTCCATTATAACGTCAGAAATGGGGATGTTTACTCATGACTGCACAATTTCTAGCATCATTTGTGATTCCTCAGTAGTTAGGGGATTACCATTGACCAGAAACTGAACAGGTCTTACCATATAAATACAGTGACTATAAGGACAGGTCAGAGGCTAGGAATAGTACAGCAAGTAGCTCACCTCCTGACTCCCTAAAACATGTCCACTATCTACAAGGTACAAGTCAGGAATGTGATGGAATATCCCCACTTGCCTGGATGAGTACAGCACCAATACCACTCAAGAAGCTCGACACCATCCAGGACAAAGCAGCCCATATGACTGGCATCACATCCACAAACATTCAAATCCTTCACCACCGATGCTTACTAGCAGCAGTGTGTACCAACTATAGGATCCACCTAACCTATGATCACTACAAGGACAGCAGATATACGGGAACACCACCACACACACATTCCCCTCACCATCCTGACTTGGAAATACATCAGTGCTCCTTGAGTGTTACTGGGCCAAAATCCTGGAACTCTCTCCGAAACGCTATTGAGATTACACCTGCAGCAAATGGACAGCAGCAATTTAAGAAAGTAGCTCAGTCCCACTCTCTGAAGGGCATTTGGGGGTGGGCGATTAATACTGGCCCTGCAGCAACGCCCATATACCTAAATGAAATTTTTTTTTAAATTCCCCAATCCTCACCCAGCACTGTTTTTTGATCTTCATTGCCACTAAGTGAACAAACCCTTGGACAATACGCAAGTAGCCACACATTTTCATCAAAAATTGACACAAAATACATATTAACGGAAAGCCGCATTTTTGACAAAATTGTCAATATTTCTGAGTGTGAAACCACCTCAAAAATCATCACTGTGCTGAAGCTACCTTTATCCAGTCAACTTTGGAGATTGCACCACACTTTCTCCTGAAGAAGGGCCTGTGCCCGAAACGTCGAATCTCCTGTTCCCTGGATGCTGCCTGACCTGCTGTGCTGTTCCAGCAATAAAGTTTCAACTTTGATCTCCAGCATCTGCAGACCTCACTTTCTCCACACTTTCTCTCTATTGAAGACTTGGAAGAAGATGATCCCTTGATAGCGATGAAAGGCTAACACAGTCCATTTCTTTAATAAGACATCAATAAAAAGAAAAGAAGGACATGATGAATGCATTTGCTTGCAGTTGTTCCACTGGAGATGGACAGCAATGCGACTTCCATATTTGTTGGCACAGGGTCAACCAAGTCACTCGCTGGTTTCACTGGCTTTGCAATATGGCTGCCTCTGTGTTCAGCAGGGACTAAACAACATTATCCCAGCACATTGTGATGCACCAGCCTGCCCTTCTTAAAGGCAGTCTGTCCCTCTTAAAGGGAAACTACACTGAACAATAAGAATGGAAAGGATGGAAAATGGAATAACATGGTCAAGAGGCGTTTCCAGGAGGATGATACAATATTAGAGGCATTGTGGGTAGGAGGGGAAAGATGGAGCTTCTGCAGGAGGTCAAAAGGCCCTCAAAGACCACTGTCGAAAGGGAAATGGGCACTGGTCACCACAAGAGATCAATTTATGGTGTCTGCATGCAAGGATCTGTCAGCAGAATCACAAGAGGTTTGACGACCTCATTTGGGTAGTCATAGTGAATGAACATATCTTCACACAATATCTCATGCGGACAAAACCAACCTTGCAGGCTGATCAATGCACGCTTCCACATCACCCACACTGGTGCTCAGAATAAAAGGCTCACATATAAAACTCAACCACATTTCCCTATGCTACCAGACTCACACCCACTCAGAGCCAGAGACACTCTCATGGTCTCTGCATAGCTTCAACCTATTCATCAATGACAAAAACATCACCCACATAATATCCCACACCATTATTACCATTATGCCCTTTTCTTTGCAGGACAAGGCAAAACACAACAGGAAATTGTCTTAAGTGTGAGACCCTTTGTTAACTGTCAGGAACAAACTCCATAGACAGTTATGTTTCAATAAGATCACCTCTCATTCTTCTCAACTCCAATGAGTATAGGCCCAACCTTTCCTCATAAGACTATTTTCTCATCAAATAAAAATATGAGTCGAGGGAAACCTCTTTGAACTGCTTTCAATGCTTGTATATCTTTCTTTAAGCACAGAAGCCAGAAATAACATGCTAGATGTGGTCTCATCACCTATTTTTGTACTCAGTCTTCCTTGCAATGAAGTCAACACTCTATTTGCCTTCCTAATTAACTGCAGTAGCTGCATTGCTAACCATTTGAGGTTCATATGCAGGAATACACAGATTCCACTGTATTGCAATCACTCTCCATTTTAATAATCTCCTGTCTTAATCTTCCTGACAAAGTGAAATCCACATTTTCTAGCTTAACAAATAGTTTACACCCACCAGAGGGCAGTTTTACAGAAATGTTTACAACAAATACAGAAAAGGATACATTCTGTGTCTTCATTTTAGGAGATTTACACCTGAAAGCTTTATTAATACAAGTTTTCAACCACAATATGCAGAATACATATTGGTCTTATGAGGAAAGGCTGAGAGACTTGGGTCTGTTCTCACTGGAAAGAAGAAGGCTAAGAGGGGATTTGATAGAGACATACAAGATGATCAGAGGATTAGATAGGGTAGACAGTGAAAGTCTTTTTCCTAGGATGGTGACGTCAGCTTGTATGAGACGGCATAGCTATAAATTGAGGGGTGATAGATTTAAGACGGATGTCAGAGGCAGGTTCTTTACTCAGAGTGTGGTAAGGGCGTAAAATGCCCGGCCTGCCAATGTAGTTAACTCAGCCACATTAAGGAGATTTAAACAATCCTTGGATAAGCACATGGATGATGATGGGATAGTGTAGGGGGATGAGCTTAGATTAGTTCACAGGTCGGCTCAACATTGAGGGCAGAAGGGCCTGTTCTGCACTGTATTGCTCTATGTTCGCTGTCTCCATAACCAGATCATTTTTATCATCTATTTTGATGAACAGTCAGAAAAGTCGAAATGCTAACTCTGCTTTCTACTCACAGATGCTGCCAGATCTGCTCAGTTTCTCCAGCAATTTCTGTTTTAATTTCAGATCTCCAGCATCTGTAGTTCTTTATTTCATTCTTACCACTGTCGCTTGTTCAGAAACACTGATACATTTCCAAAGTACCTTCTTTTCTCTCCAACATGTAAGCCATGTTGGCTCAGCCAGCATTTATTGCCCTTCCCAGATTGGCTTGGAGATGGTCATCATGAGGCACTTTCTTGAATCGCTACAGTCTGTTGGGTGTAAGAACGTCCACAGCATTGTTAGGGAGAGAATTCCAGAGTGTTGAGCCATGACAGTGAAGGAAAGGCAATAGCGTTCCAAGCCAGGATGGCTTGTGGCTTAGAAGGCAACTTGCAGCTGGTGTTATTCCAATAAATCAATTGTCATTGAGTCACACAGCACAGAAACAGACCTTCAGTCCAAAACCAGTGCATGCTGACCATAATCCCAAACTAAATTTGTCCCACCTGCCTGCGCTTGGCCCATATCCCTCCAAATATTTCTCATTCATAAACTTACCCAACTGTCTTTTAAATGTTGTAACTGTACCTGTATCCAACACTTCCTCTGGAAGTTCATTCCACACACGAACCACAGTGTGTAAAAAAGTTGCTCCGCATGTCTTTTTAAAATCTTTCTCTGCTCACTTTATTCCCTAGACTTGAAATTCTTCACCCCAGGGAAAAGACACCAGCCATTCACCTCAACTACACCCCTCATGATTTTTTAAACCTTTATACGCCCAACCCTCCATCTTCTATATCCCAGTGAAAAAAGTCACAGCTCATCCAGCCTCTCCTTAGACCTTAAAACTTTTATTCCTGGCGACATCCTGGCATATCTCTTCTGAAACCTCTTCACCTTAACTGTATCCTTGTTCTTCAAGATAGAAGTGGTTGAGAGTTTGGAAATGGTGTTAATGTCAGTGCATCTTGGTACACAGTGTTAACACTATGTGTCCTTGGTGAATGGTAAATGTAGTCAAAAGCGTGCCAGCCAAGTGAGCTGCTTTTTCTTTGATAGTGTCAAGCTCCTTAGTTGCTGTTGGAGTTGCATCTATCAAGATAATAGAGTTATTCCATCATTTTCTTTATTAGCTGTGAAGTACTTTGGGATGTGCTCATCCATACCAGCATACTAGTAGTGCTGGGAGTGGAAAATTGGTTGGTTCATGTTAAGTGATGTGATGTGGCCTCATTTATAGCTACCAGAGTTGATGCAAAAATGTACAATTTAGTGCCATGATTAGCCAAACCACTACAGAATGAAGTTACGGATTGCAAAGCCAAACTGCTGTCACCACAACAAAAGAATAAGCGGCAGGCGTCCATCCACCAATAACTGCCATCAATTATCCAGTCTGACATTTATCTACTTCTCACTGAATGTTATATCTTACAGGCTTCTGAAACACAATCACTGATACTACAAGGTGGACAACAGACAGCCCAAACTTCATATCCACCAAAAACTGAAATGCTCATTGACACTCTGTTACCTTTTTCTAAAAGGTAAGGCTATAGCAGTGGAACAGAAATGTTCCTGGATTTATCTGATTGTTGAGACCATAATGTAAGTTTTAACATTCAAGCTTAGCTGAAATAATCTATCCATTCAGTTCCACTCTGACTACCAATTCATATTATTCTAATATAAGACATGCACAATCTGACCTTGGGGACATTGGAAAAGGAGGAGACCTTTCAGCCACTCCAATGGAACTTGGAGCAAAGTCAGATCATGGTTAATCCGTTTAACTGCATTTACCCCTCTGTTGGTTTTGGAAGGATTAAGATCCACACTGAGAAAAAAACCTAAAAATTTTGAGACTTTGAATTCACAAAGCTCAATAGTTTCTTTGAGCAAAGCCTTTCAAATTTTGACTCCCATCTGTGTGAAGAAGTGTGTGCTAACAGCACTCCTGACTGGTTTATCTCTAACTTTATGGCTCTCTTCCATGTTCTAGACTCCAGCACGTTGAAAACATAAAGCAAAAAATGATTAGTTGATGACTTGTTTATAAGTTGTATGAAAATTTAATAAAAGTGCAGATCTGATTCCCCATCTCCATCTCACAGAAATGCATCCACTGCTGTTTCCTAATGCAACCTCCCTTTTGCACTTATTTCAAGTCCTTGTGGGAAAAAGTCTGCAATCATATTGTGGCATTCTCCCAGCAATGCACTCAGTGTGATGACAGTGCAGTGGACATGAAAGTCCTAATAGTAAACCTCTCCTGGATCAACACATGCGATCCCAATAATCTTTCCTCAATCCATTTAGACAGTACTCTAGATTGTTATTGTTTGGGAAGTACAATAGATTATCAGTAAGCATAACTTACAATAAATGCATCAGGATTTATACGCAGAACAGCTCCAGTTAATCAGTTACCTCTTAAAAACACGATGCTTAGACAGATGAAAATTATACTACTGTGTCACCATTTTTCTTTTGGGATATAATTTGTCTTGTTGGACAGAATTATGCCAGTACTGTACTTTTACAAGCATGTTCTTCTTAATCTTTGTGATTGGCATGTAAAATTAATACAGGACTGATCCTAATTTGTTATTGAAAGAAGGATAGCTCTCTGAGGCAGCAGCATTATATTCGGTACACAAGAAGTGCAAATGGCTCAGAGTACTGGTGATTAAAGATATCTATGTGACCAGATCAGTGTACCAGGCATAAAAATGCAATTGGAGGAAGAATGAGGTTGTCTACTACAATACACAGATTGCATTGTATTGCATTGTCCTGTACTTTTGTCACTCCATCACTAGTGACATTGCCTTCAGCTACCTAGGCTTTAAACTGTAGAATATATCTGTCTTTCTCTCTTCATTTAAGAGATTTAAGATCTCTTCAACCAAGACTTTGGTCACCTCCTGTAATTTTCAAATATCAAATTTTGTTTGAGATTTCCATGGGGAGCACTTTGGAGCGCAGTATATCATCCAGCTCCTTTTGGATGGGTGTGGTGGTAAAGGGTCAGGGAAGTCTATTGGAGGGCAAGCAGCTGAGCTGGTGGGAGTAACTTTTTAAAAAACTATTAGCATAACTGAAGCAGAATTCTCCAACAACTCCAACTTTAATGGATTCTTTTCGAGGATCTTAGACACAGGGAAATTGCCCATCAAAAATGTCTACTTCCCTCCCCTGCAATTCCCACAGAATAAACTGCACCTGAAGTTCTACATGGTACTAACCACCAACTCCAGTCTGTGCTGTTCCAATGACTATGTGGCCAATGGAATATACAGGTCTTTATATCAGATGACCGACAGGCTTGGTCAAAGAGATAGGTTTTAAGGAGTACATTCATGAACAAAAACCTGGTACAGAGGCTGAGAGGTGCAGGGAAGATATTTTGGAATTTACAGCCTAGGCAAGTCGCAGGTAGATAGGGTAGTGAAGAAGGTGTTTGGTATGCTTGCCTTTATTGGTCAATGCATTGAGTATAGGAGTTATGAGGTCATGTTGCAGCTGTACAGGACATTGGTTAGGCCACTTTTGAAATATCATGTGCAGTTCTGGTCTCCCTGATATCAGAAGGATGTTGTGAAACGTGAAAGGGTTCAGAAAAGATTTACAAGGATGTTACCACGATTGGAGGGTTTGAGCCATAGGGAGAGGCTGAATAAGCTGGGACTGATTTCCCTGGATTGTTGAAGGCTGAGGGGTGACCTTATAGAGGTTTATAAAATCACGAGGGGCATGGATACGGTAAATAGACAAGGTCTTTTCCCTAAGGTAGGCAAGTCCAAAACTAGAGGTCATCGGTTTAAGGTGAGAGGGGAAAGATTTAAAAGGGACCTAAGGGGCAACCTTTTCACACAGAGGGTGGTACGTGTATGGAATGAGCCACCAGTGCAAGTGGTAAAGGGTCGTACAATTATAGCACTTAAAAGGCATCTAGGTGGTTATATGAATAGGAGGGGTTTAGAGGGATATGGACCAAATGTGGCCAAATCAGACTATTTAGGATATCTGGTCAGCAATGAATGAGTTGGACTGAAGGGTCTGTTTCCGTGCTTTATATCTCTACAACACTATAAATGAAGGTGCTCACCAATGACTGTGGCCTCAACTAATCGAAAATGTTTCTCTAAGTATTCTACAATTCTTTTCAAAATCCTAAAAAAACCCAATCAAATCACCCATTAAACATCTCTATCACAAGTTTGGTTTCTGCACTTTTGTCTTAATCTACCTCTGGAAACATTCTGGTGAATCTGTAATACAATCCTTCCAACATCCATATATCCGACAGTTACTGCAGTGTACAGAATGATGCACAGTAGACCAGATATGGTTTACCAGGGCTTGGTACAGCTATAGCGAAAATTTACTCCCTTTATATTCTGCTCTCATTTCATTAGTGTTCTTTAACTTTTCTTTCCCACCTGATTACTAAATGTCAGCATTCTGCCAATGTGAACCTCTAAAGTTCTTTTGGACTTCCATTAGTCGCAGCTTTCATTATTTAAAATATTCCCAGATCATTTTCTTTTCCGTGCACTATAAATGGCAAACTTAACTGTTTGGAAATCCATCTGTCATACTTTTTTGTCCAATCAATCAATTAACTTTACCATCGTGATAAACTTCAATACACGGCTCTACAATGTGTTATCAAAGGATTTAAGAAATACTATGAATTATCCAGTATGGATCTTTCCAATTTGAAAACAAACATATTAGACTCACTGTTTGTCTTCTGAGATTTGTTTAAAAAATTATTTAATCTATTTTTCTAATCAATCTGGTCAGAGATGTTATTGCACACCTCTGGAATAGGTGGGCTTGAACCTGGGCCTCCTGGTCTAGGGGTAGTGACTTAACCACTGCATCATAGGAAGGCCCAACTGTTTGTCTTCCATTGCCTAACCCATCTCCTAATTAGGTCAATAATTTGTCGTCAAGTCCTTGAGCTTCAATTTTAGCTAGACCATGTGAAACTTCACTTTCTGGAATTCCATATAAACTACATCCATGGACAACATCCCATAGCTACTTCACTATTGACTTCTTCAAAATAATTCAGTTTGGTGTGTTATGATCAGATTTGCTTTTTTTTTAATGCTCAGTCACTCTAATCTTAATTAATCCTAATTATAATATCCTTGTTTCCTCCATCACCATTCTAGTATAATGATGATACACCTTCAATTTTCTAATCAAAACAACGAATAATTACAGTTAAAGTAATTGCAATTTCCTCACTAACTTTGCTGAAAACACATGGATGAAAACATCTGTGCTGAAGCGTAAGTGCCTTTATTTTCAAACACTGTTTTCTTGCTTACACTACTGCTCATGAGTTTCACCCTGGATTCATTATTCATTTCCCTGGAATGGTAGCACAGGAAGAGGATAATGTACCAATGAAAACTGACACAAAATAAATTACATCTCGTCTGCAATCTCTTTATTTCCATTTGCATTATTACCTCCAACTGCTTTTAAAGAGACCAACAAAGAGAAGCTAATCTGATAACTTGTGATTTGTTTTGCTATTCTATGCATTTCTCTCAGTTTCCAAGTCCACACTTCTCTGTGCACTTTTGTAAACTCTTTTCTTTAGTTTTATTTTATTTCTCTCCTCTCTTAAGTAGAGCTCTTGTCCCTTGCCGTCATGCACTAAGCTAATCTATTAAAGTCTCCTTATAATTTACTGTTCTTTTAAATAATAATCTTGCCCACCAGCCTGATACTTTGACTCCTTGCCACTTGACTCAGCACACCCCTCTCTGCCAGCTTGTCACCACGTGGGCAACACTTACACTTGCATTCACATCACCGCCAGCACCAATCTCATCCCCATTATGGGACCCAACCAAAACCTTCTCCTGAACTTCCCCACCTCCGGCTCCAACCTACAAGAGCCAATCCATCACTCATCTGGCATCTAAGGGGTCTAATGTCACTCCTCTGCAACCATCAGTTCCAGAGATGGGACTGAAAGCCAGACCTTCTGGCCCATAGGGAGGGAGATTGGTGGAACCACAAGCAACACCACCAGGCTGAATGAGTTAGGATGTCATATTGCAGCTGTACAGGTCATTTGTTTTGACATTAGAATCCCTATAGTGTGGAAACAGGCCCTTTGGCCCAACAAGCCCACACCGACCCTCTGAAACGTATCCCACCCAAACCCATTCTCCTACACTATTACTCAACATTTACCAATAACTACCACAATGCTGAGCACTATGGGCAATTTAGCATGGCCAACTCACCTAACCTGCACATCTTTGGATTGTGGGAGGAAACCAGAGCACCCAGAGGAAACCCACACAGACACAGGGGGAATGTATAAATTCCACACAGACAATCACCCGAGGCTGGAACCGAACCCAGGTCCCTGACGCTGTGAGACAGCAGTGCTAACCACTGAGCCACTATGCCACCCTTTGTTAGGCCCCTTTTGAATACAGTGTTCAGTTCTGGTCTCCCTGCTACAGGAAAGATGCTGTTAAGCTTGAAAGGGTTCAGAAAAAAGGTTAACAAAGATGTTGCCAGGCTTGGAGGGTTTGAGCTATAGGGAGAGGCCATATAGGCTGGGACTGTTTTCCCTGAAACGTCGGAGATTGAGGGGTGACCTTATAAAGGTTCATAAAATCATGAGGTGCATGAAAAGGGTAAATAGCCAAGGTCTTTTTCATAGGGCTAGGGGAGTCTAAAGCTAGAGGGCATAGATTTAAGGAGAGGGGGAAAAGATAAAAGAGGGACCTAAGGAACAACTTTTTCACACAGAGGGTGGTGCGTGTATGGAGTGAGCTGCCAGAGGAAGTGGTGAAGCCTGGTACAAGTACAACATCTAAAAGGCATCTGGAATGGTACATGAACAGGAAGGGTTTAGAGGGATTTGGCAAATGAGATTAGATTAGTTTAGAATATCCGGCATGGGCAAGTTGGATCGAATGGCGTGTTCCGTGTTGTAAATCTCTAGGACTCTATGACTCGGTAATCTCAAGGGGAGTGCACAAGAGAAAACCCCAAGATTGTGAGGAGGAGGAGTTGGGGATCACGTTGGTACATCGGAGACAGGTCGGGAAGAGCTGAGCTAAGTCCCATAACCACCCCATCCCTAAGCCCCCACCAGCTCCCCACTCAAGGACAGAGCAGGGCAAAGTATCCAGTGCCTGCTGATCACTGAGACGCTCTCATTGGCTGAAAAAGTGTGACCGAGCAGCTCTCACCTTGTCAATAATTGGCCACTGAAAGCATCAATTTGGCAAGGCAGACAGTCCAGGCCTTGTTCACTCACCCAAGAAACTACAGACAAGTCGGGAGTGGGCGGGAGGGCAGCAGATTAATTCTACCCCAGGTTAAAATTGGAAGAACATGATCAGACCCAAAAATTGAAGCCCCACAACTCTCTCCGCATAGACTTTCCTGCTGTCTGTTCTAAAGCTCTTACATGCAATGTTGTTCTGGAAAACAAAAGCTTATGGCATTGGGAGGAAATTGTTGGTATGGACAGAAGGCAACTGAGCTCTCAGGAAACAGAAAACTGGCATAAATGGGTCATTTCCTAGTTAGCAACATGTAACAAGTGCACTTCATAGGGAATGTGTGCTGGAGCCCGACTTGTTACTATTTACATAAACAATTTGGTAACAGCAAGGCAAGTTATGAAGAGGAAATAAGGAGTCTACAATTGGATACGATAGGTTAAGTGAGGGGTTAAAGATTAGCAAATAGAGCATAGTATGGGAAAATGTGAAAGTGTCCATTTTGGCAGAAAGAATAAAAAAAGATCTAAAGTATGAGAGATTGTAGAGCTAGTGCATTAAGCATCAAGTCTTAGTATGCAGGTAAAGCAAGTCATTAGGAAAACCAACAGAATGTCATCATTTAAATACAGAGCTGAAAATGTATTGCTGGAAAAGCGCAGCAGGTCAGGCAGCATCCAAGGAACAGGAGAATCAATGTTTCGGGCATAAGCCCTTCTTCAGGAATCCTGAAGCATTCCTGAAGAAGGGCTTATGCCCGAAACGTCGATTCTCCTGTTTCTTGGATGCTGCCTGACCTGCTGCGCTTTTCCAGCAACACATTTGCAGCTCTGATCTCCAGCATCTGCAGTCCTCACTTTCTCCTCAATCATTTAAGTACAACAAAGAACCACAAATGGTAACGTTTACGATGTTATCAATTATTGCGAGAGGAAATGAAAGTAAACATAGGTGGTTATGTCTCAGTTACACAAGGCATTATTGAGACCACATGTAGAGCATTATGTACAGTATTGGTCTCTTTATTTAAGGAAGAATGTAATTGTACTGGAAGCAGTCCAGAGAAAGTTTACTCAAATGATACCTGGAATGGACGGGTTATATTAGTAGGACATGTTGTACTAGCTATACCTGTACCCACTGGAGTTTAGATGGGCATGAGGTGACTTGTTTAAACATAAATCATCTCGGATGGTCTTGACAGGTGCATATGGAAAGGATTTCCCTTGAGTGAAAATATAAACCCACGGGTCACATTGTGAAAATTCAGGGTCACCTATTTAAAACAGAGAAAGCGACGAGACGATACATTTTCTCACAGAAGCTCTCGAGTCTTGCCAGTGGAAGCAGACTCCTTGAATAGCTTTAAGACACAGGAAGGTAGATTTTCGATAAGCAAGGAGGTGAGTTATTGGAGAGTTTCTGGAAATGTGGAGGAATCAGATCAGCCACAATCTTACTGAATTGTACAGCAAACTCAAGGGGCTAAGTGGCATCCTCCTGCTCCTAATCACACGGGTGTTCAGCTCCATCTCTCTGATCCTGTGTTCTTAACTCCACTGTTGGAAGCAGTCTGCCTCTATCTAACCTGACCTCTCCTTTTAGTACATGCTAAACACAGTCCTGGTCTCACTCCTACCCATCATAATTTGAAGCAAAATGAGTTCTGAATTATACTTGACAATAGACGAGGTAGTACACTGTCATTAAATGGAAAACAACTTCAGTGAACAACTAAAACAAGCTTTAGTAATAAATCAGCTGATATACATTGTCAAAGGTAAACAATAGTGAAAAGTAATCAATCATGACTTTGAGATGATATTGAAAACTGCCCAAGATTCATGCTTGCTTATCACCAGCATCATTTGATTTATCTCCAGCCATCCATTTTATATATCTTTCATAACTTCTAAAGATATGTAGTTTCATAACATTTAATGGTGCATTCTGTACATCTTCAAAATGAAATCAGATATATGTTTACAGGTATTGAAATTTAAATTAACCAAAAGCTTTTTGTTTTTAAAAGCTTCAGACACATGCACTTTGGGTAATTTCATTTCTTTACTTAATCAAAAGGCCAGGATGAATCAGATGTTTAGTGTTGAAGTTTCAGTATGATTAAAGTCCCATTAACAAACTGACTGTACAATACACCCTCTGCAGAAACTGAATTACTGCTTACTGCAGCGATTATGTCTATGCTTTCAAGAGAGACAGATTGTAATCCCTGAGGCATTATTAAAACCCATTGGTCTGTTCAAAATAGCAATTTATTATCCTCTAGGTGTCAGCACTGCGCAGGATGCAAAGAACCTGTGGAGATGCTCTCAAATGTTTTTTTCCCTTTGGGCAATTTGCTGTGTATTTATTTACAGCTCCACTCTGCCTTTTTGTGCATCTATTTCTATCCTCTGTTTCTCTTAAAAGCAAATGCTGCAAAGTTGTGAGGATCTGCCAATGACTTGGAAGATCTTGCGGGGGGTTAAGCAGAGGTGTTGTGTGTTGTGTGTGTCCCAACCTCCAGTTACCACGTAGCTTATCCACATATTCTGAAAACCATTTATTTCAATCCTAAAAATATCAATTGATCCACAGTGTTTTGAAGCATCATCCCTCCAATACCTCACACTGAGTCTATCTCTGCTACTGTACTGAATGTTTTTGCTCTCCCACTTTCACTATTGCCTGCAACACTTTCCATCACCCTCTTCAACCTCAATGCCATTAACATGGCATGCCCTCTGTACCATCTACTCACTCGCTAGGGTTGCCTACCCAGCTTTACCAACAACAGTGCCATCCAATTTTATCTCCAATATTACCCACCTCTGCCTTACTCCAGACAAAAGCAGCCCACAAGAGGGCAGAATTGGTCAAGAGGGATGGTGGGCTGCCCAATACGTGGCCCCCTCATCCCTTTTGAGGAGAAGATCCTGACTCTGACCAGCCTGAGTAGCTGCTTAACAGTGACCAAGCCCCGGGACTGGTATTATAGGCTGCCCTTGACTTACTGTGCTGTGACCTGCTAATGGAAGGCTATCTCACTTGACTGTGGTTGGCTGACAACCATGATAGGAGGAGAAAGTAAGGTCTGCAGATCAGAGCTGAAAATGTGTTGCTGGAACAGCGCAGCAGGTCAGGCAGCATCCAGAGAACAGGAGAATCGACATTTCGGGCATATGCCCTTCTGAAGAAGAGCTAATGCCCGAAACATCGATTCTCCTGTTCCCTGGATGCTGCCTGACCTGCTGCGCTGTTCCAGCAACACATTTTCAGCGCTGACAACCATGATAACCTTTCTGACTTTGTCTCTGTGCTAAATATCATGGCAATACAGCAGTATTGTGAGCCTGGTCTCTCTGGCTGATGGGGAAAAAAAGCAAGACAAGGCAGGGGGCACTATAAGCATCCAGGTAGGCTCAAAGTGTGTGAGTGCTAATTGAACAGCTCAAGTTGCAGTCTGGTCCAATCCGCAAGCTGGATGCATGTCTCTGAGCCCGGGGGGGGGGGGGGTCCGAACTGCTGCATTAAAATTATGGTTGTTGGTGCCGCATTAAAGTATAGAAACTGTAATTAGATCAGAGATGTGCCCTGAGGATTTTTCGAGGCTGGTACATGGATGCCAATGTCCATGAACCTGGACTGTGTGCAGCCAGTGCCTGTGGAGCGTATGCTGAGATGTTGCTGCCTGGTGTCCAACATGCAAGGTCTCCTAAAGCAAGCAGTGTGTTGGAGTGGCTATCTCCGCTCTGACTGCCAAACAGAGAATTCTCGATGTCTGGTTTGCTTGTGGTGGATGGTAGAATAAGAAGTTAATGAGGCAAGATTTGCAGTTTGTTAACAAGCAATCACCAGAATCTCATCTTGATGCCTGAAACTCAGTTAGTAGATGCAGCCACTTTTTCCTGACGTTGCCATTGGCTTCACTAGACTTGTGGTTCTGCCACATTTAGAAATATAGAAAATAGGTGCAGGAGTGGGCCATTCGGTCCTTCGAGCCTGCACCATCATTTAAGATGATCATGGCTGATCATGCCACCCACTTCCTAAATCCCTTGATCCCTTTAGCTGCAAGGATCACATCTAGCTCCATCCTGAATTTCTCTAATGACTTGGTCCCAACAGCTTCCTGCGGGAGAGACTTCCACAGGTTCACAACTCTTTAAGTGAAGAAATTCTTCCTCATCTCTGTCCGGAATGGCTTGCCACTTATTCTTAGACTGTGACCTCTAATTCTGGACTTCCCAAACATCAGGAACATTCTTCCCACATCAACCCTATCCAGTCCCATCAGGATTTCTCACCATAGCACACATTGTCCAGACCCCTATAAGAATCTACCCCTAGTCCTCAACCTGGCAGTACAGTGAAAGCTACAGTTTTGTAAAATCAGAGCTCTTAGGTTACTTTCACCTTCAAAGTCTCGATGCTAATCTGGTGGAACCCATCACCTGTCCAAAACTTGTCTGACTTTTGCACCTTTGATTTTACTGGGATAAAAATAAGATGGGATCTGTAATGGACTAGTGACATACAATCCAGGAATTGAAGGTGAGTATGAACCATGCTGGGTTACAGTCTACATCTAGCTACCAGTACGATTGATGAGAGATCTGATATTTATCTTTTCGTCCATGGAAGGTGGTTATCGCAGGTTAGGATAGCATTTATTTCCCATTCCTTATTGTCCAGAGGGTAATTCCAAACTAACCACATTGCTCTAGATTTGGGGTCATCTCCAGGCCAGACCAGATGAAGCCAGCAGATTTCCTTCCCTAAAGGACACTAGTGAAGCATAACTAAAGGAGTGAACATTAAAGCGTTTCTAACAATCTTTCCGACAAGACTGTGGTTCACTAAGCCAAATCCCCAGTGCCTGTTTTCTTGCTATCACCCACATCCCAGATTTTTTCCTGTTATATGGGATAATACAGACATTGCTGCATTAAATTAAATTAGATTTCCTACAGTGTGGAAACAGGCCCTTCGGCCCAACCAGTCCACACCGACCCTCCGAAGAGTAACCCAACCAGACCCATTCCCCCCTGACTAATGCACCTAACACTACGGGCAATTTAGGATAGCCAATTCACCTAACCTGCACATCTTTGGACTGTGGGAAGAAACCGAAGCACCCGGAGGAAACCCACGCAGACCCGGGGAGAATGTGCAAACTCCACACAGTCAGTCGCCTGAGGCAGGAATTGAACCCGGGTCCTTGGCGCTGTGAAGCAGCAGTGCTTCACCGTGCCACCCACAGCAGAGATACCCTGCTGCAGTCAAATGCACAGCAAATTCCTCTGACAGAAGTTATTTACCGCATTGATTATATTCCATGTATCATCAGAATATGAATAAAATGAGTCCTGTGATAGTATTAAATCTCACAATCAACAAGATCCAAAAATCATTTATTCTAATAAAACTTGGGAAGAATGTATAAATATTTTTGTTTTAATTGCCATTCTGTTCCTTGATTGTCATTGCTGTCCCAGAAAGTTAGGCGGGGGTGCTCATTTTGTTTTTGGAAACATTGCACTTCAACTCTCTCTCTCCCAACACTATTTGAAGTGTCACTACAAACCACTTCACACAACTCTCCCTGTCGGACATCAGCAAGCAGCAATACTGGACTGGTCAGAAAGGGTGATTGTCCTCAGTAGGTGGCAATTATACTTGAGAACCAACTTTTATTATATGAATCCATTCATCTCAGTTTGGAGAAGTATAACATGCTCCAACAACGTTCTGAGTACCTACAGGTAGACACTGGCTAGCCACAGACACATTAGGTTTGCCTACAGTGACTCCTATCAAATAGTTACATTTAACCTCTTACACGAAGATCAAACAAGAGATTTTGAGTCATGTATCTGCCAAGAAAAGGCACTGAGAAGAAATGAACTGACACAAAAGTGAGAAGAAAATTAATAACAAAATGGTGACAAAAAAAAATCAAAAATGGATACTTCTTGCAAAATAACTCAAGCTGCAAGACAAGAGTTCTTCAAACATTAATGTGGATTGAAAGATTGACATTACCTTTGCTGATTGGTAATGTTTAAGTATAGCAGATAGCATCAGTCTTGGTGGGTAACTTCAAACACATGAAAGGGTGCTGCTGGTAAGATTTGGGGTCCATATGCAAACAACTCTGAAGGTTTCTGAAAAAAATCTAATTTAGATCAAGACAGCATTGTGTCATGAGCATGGAGGCATCGATCCAACTGCACACATGGCATGTGGCCCACAGTCCGAGTGGAAATGTCATGGGTTGACCTTGAAGTAGATCCTTGCTGCTGAGGGATACAAATGGGAAGCAGGCAGCCAGTGCTGCTGACTCAACATTTCTTGGTTAAGAGACTAATCAATCACTGCCAGACCCTGGAATCAGGCCACAGGATAGCAATGGACAAATGCCTCCCAGTGCTGTTTTAAGAACGGATAATAACTGGGCTAATCCATCCACTGAAATAGCACAGAGAGGAGTTTAAGACAAGCACATTAATGTTTGTATTATTGTGTTTGCAAAATCCCCTGACTTAGTTCAACAACAGTTAACCAATGGTCAATAAATCCTTATCCTAAATATAGGCTGTTGTGCAGATTCACAAAGTGCAAATGTTTTTCGTTGCTTAACAAGTTAAAAGACAAGTATTAGGCAATCAGCTCACACAACAGTAAGCCAGGTCATTGACTGTCTATTTTATTTATCAGCTATAAATGAAACTGAGTGCTGGGTCAACAGATTCAGCACCATGGATCCAAACACTCTCTGGACATGGGGACAGCTTATAGTGCCTGTGTCTTTCATTACTGCATTCTGCTTTTCGGCAACTTTACTGATCTGCTTTCCATAAGCTTACAACTCGCTGCAAGAATATTCAAGTGACTTTCTGTATATCGGTCAGCCGTAAGTGGTATATGTGTACAGTGCCAGACCACATCCCTGCCCTAATCCTGGCTGAGTGCTCTAGATTACCTTCTGGCAGCTCAGTGACAGAATATGCAGCAGAAATTCGCAAGAGGCAGGAATGCAGATGTCAATGATAGATGGTACAATAATGGATACTGCACAGATTGTGTACAACGATGGAAGGGTCATCATACATGAGGTCATGTAACATGACCCTCACATGGTGACCGCTAAGTATGGTAGATGCAGTGACCATTCATTGTTTTCAAATAGAAATGGAATTGAGGGTGGCACGGTGGCCCAGTGTTTAGCTCTGCTGCCTCACAGTGCCAGGGACCTGGGTTTGATTCCAGCCTTGGACAACTGTCTGTGTGAAGTTTGCACATCCTCCCAGTGTCTGTGTGGGTTTCCTCTGGGTGCTCTGGTTTCATCCCACAGTCCAAAGATATGCAGGTTAGGTGAATTGGCCATGCTAAATTGCCTATAGTATCCAGAACGTGCAGGTTAGGTGAGTTAGCTCTGGGAGATGCAGCATTATGTGGATAAGTAGGGGGTTGGGTCTGGATGGGATGCTCTGCAGAGGATCAGTGCAGAATGGCCTGCTTCTGCACTCGAGGGATTCAATGAAGAAGAACAGCAGAAGCTATTTTATCAAGAAATGTCACAATTATTGGGAGCACAGAAAGACTTCACTCGGGCATTTGTACTGTTACTTTTGCACTAATGCAGTTTGCAGGACAACATCATCAAGGACTCAGTAGGCAGCAATTATACATGAGAACCATTTTTATTACATGAATCCATTCATCTCAGTTTGGAGAGAATTATAACATGCTCCAATAATGTTCTGAGTATCTACAGGTAGACACTGGCTGGCCACAGACACATTAGTTTTGCCTATAGTGACTCCTATCAAATAGTTGCATGCAATCTCTTACATGAAGATCAAACAAGAGATTTTGAGTCATGTATCTGCAAACTTCCTCTCATTTTACAACAAAAATGAACATTCCTTTCAATAGAAATTAATTCATATTAACCTTCTAAAGCAAAATAGGCTGTTTCCCAATGGACTTACCCCTGAAGAGCTTTTTCTCCAAACCAATCGCCCTTTCCTAATGTCCGAAGAAATACAGCTTCTTCATTTGATGACTCTTCCCGTGTCACATTCACCTGCCAAAATTAAACAAAGAACCAACGACATTGATTTTTCACTTATAGGAGAAGATACAATTTCTCCGTCATCTAAATCATCATTCGGCTTGTTCCAAACGCACTAGGAGGGCCAGGCAGATGATCCTATCTGCATTGACAAGTTCCTTTAAACCTTAACCTGTACTTTATTCTTACAGTCAAACGTATCTAGCTGTTCCACTCAAGGGGCTTCACAACTGCTTACATCATCCTATGTCCACACTGAACATTTGGAAGAGTGCAGAGTACAGAAGCGAACTGATATTCCCTTCTCCTGGCCATTTTCCCAAGTTTCTCCTTGTGCTATACAGATCAAGATATTTACACTCGAATCCATTCAGACAGCAAAAACTCAATTTAAAAGAGGAATTAATGGGATAGTATAAGCAGATAGCTTTCTTTACATATTCACAATACCAAGCTCCCCCTTCCAAAACCTAATCAGCTTTCTGTTCCCTCCCCAAGTAGAGAGTAGGTGACTTTTCAAAAGACAGTTCACACTAACAGCACATAAGACTCTGGATTCATTGAGTTGCAATGAAACTACAATGGAGTGTTCTGGCTCTCAGCCTGACTGTTAGCCTGTCATGGAGAAAATTGAGTCCAAAAGGTAATTCAGATACTGCATTCCCTATCTAGTGGTAGCAGCACTGGAGAAAGAAATATTTTGAGTCCAATATGACATTTCTTCAAAACCAAAATTGTGGAACTATGGTCTGAAGACAAGTCACATTAGACTCAAAATGTTTAGGTTCTGTCTTCACAGATGCTGCCACACATACCAATTTCCTCCAGCACTTGCTGTTTTTATTTCAGATTTCCACATCCAGACTAATTTGCTTTTGACATTAATAGATCTCTGTGGTTAAAATAATTTGGCTTTTGCAGAGATAATTAAATAAAGTTTGCTTGGAAAAAATAACTACATTCCTATCTTCCACAACGATTGAGTAATTATTTTCACAAACATCCTATTGATTGATTGATTTTATTGTTGTCACACGTGCCGAGACACAGTGAGAAGTGTTGTTTTGCGCGCTATACAAGCAGATCGTACCATACAAAGTGCATCAGGGTAGCAGAACAGAGTGCAGAATACAGTGTTACAGCCACAGAGTAGGTGCAGAGAGAGACAGAGATCAAGATTAACATTTGAGAGGTGCATTCAAAGGTCTGATAACAGCAGGGAAGAAGCTATTCTTGAATCTGTTTGTACGTGTATTCAAACTTTTGTATCTTCTGCCTGACGGAAGAGCGTGGAATGGAGTATAACCAGGGTAGGAGGGGACTTCGATTATGTTGGCCAATTTCAGGAGGCAGTGGGAAGTATAGATGGAGTGAATAGATGGAAGGCTGGTCTGCATGACGGACTGGGCTGCGTACACTATTCTCTGTAGTTTCCCACGGTCTTGGAAATAGCAGTTACCATACCACACTGTGATACATCAAGATAGGATGCTTTCTGTGGTGCATCTATAAAAATTGTTGGTGGTCTTGTGGACATACCAAATTTTCTTAGCCTCCTAAGAAAGTAGAGATACCATTGTACTTTCTTGACTGTAGCATCAATGTGGGTGAACCAGGACAGATTATTGGTGATCATCATTCCCAGGAACCTGGCGCTCTGTCGACCGTCTCCACCTCAGCTCCATTGATGTAGACTGAAGCATGCTCCCCACTGTGCTTCCTGGAGTCAATGACCAGCTCCTTCATTTTGCTGATGTTGATGGAGATATTATTGCCTTTACACCATGCCATGAAGCACTCTATCTCTTTCCTTTTTCTGTCTCACCATTGTTTTGGATGTGACTTCCAACATTGGTGTCGTCCACAAACTTGGAAATGGAGTTGGGGTAGAATTTGGCCACACAGTCATGAGTTTATGAGGAGGGCAGTACGGGGCTAAGTACGTAGCCTTTTGGGGCACCGGTGTTGAGGTTTATGGCGGAGGAGGTGTTGTTCCTATTTTTACTGATTTAGCTTAATGGGTCAGGAACCCGAGGATACAGAGCAGGGAGCCGCGACCTAAATCTTGGTGTTTACAGATGAGCTTGTTTGGAATTAAGGCGTAGAAGGCAGAACATAAGTCAATAAATAGGAGGCTGACGTTGGTATCCTTGCAATCCAGGGATGTGTTTAGGGTTAGAGAAGATGGTGCCCGCTGTGGATATATTGTGCTAGGAGGTGAATTGCAAAGGATTAGGGCAACCTGATAAGCTGGGGTTGGTGTCAGCCATGACTAACCTCTCAAAGCACTTGACAATTGCAGAGGTATATTTGGAAACGTAGTAACATCCATACATCAGAAGAAGTGCTAAACATCCTGCAAAGATGTTAAATATAGTGTTCTCTAAATGTTTCAAGCAATATAACTGTCAGAAACAACTACAACATTTATATTCCATTCTGTCACAAAACTGAAATGTTCTAGTCAATAATAGAATCTGTCTTACGAAACCAGAACTCTAGCTGGTAAATTGTCAGGTATAGAGAATGAAGTATTTAAACCTAATTCCATTCTAAAAAAGGATGACTAAGGACTAAAGCAGCGAAATTATGAAACAGCACCCAACTATCAACATTTAACAGCCCTGAGATTCCTGTCATTCCGCACGCGCACACACACGTATTTTATATATAGGTAAACAAATGCATCAAAATGCAGATCTTTCAGCTGCACAAAAGGTTGTCTCTGCCACAATTAGAAAAGGGTTCAGCTTTCTCATGAAGAAATTCAGAAAATCTGCAGAAAATAGTAGTCTGTTCCACATATCAACTAAACTCTGGGAGATGAATAATCCCTAATGTCTAACATAGTTCTGTATCACATGGAGCCGTGTCATATGTGCAACAGCTAGACAAATGCTGTTGTGAATTATAAATATATTGAAGTTTTAAATAAAGTTTCAGCTTGCGTCCTCGGGCTGCTGCTCTTGTTATCCATTGTATTGTTCACTTTTCTCCTGAATTTGAGTCGTACAGTAGGAATATTATACACAGAAATCAATTCAAGCAGCCTTAAAGATTTGATACTGGTTAACATAATTGGTCACTAAACAGTGGAAACCAAAGAATTGCGGATGATGGAAATCAGAAACAGAAACAGAAATTGCTGAAAAATGCAGGAGGTCTGGCAGCATCTGCAAGAAGAAAGCAGAATGAACATTTTGAGTCCAGTGACCTTCTTCAGAACTTTTCTAAAGAAAGGTCACTGGACCTGAAAGGTCAATTCTGCTTTCTCTCCACAGATGCTGCTAGACCTGTTCAGTTTTTGTAGCAATTTCTGTTTGTGTAACGCACTCGGTCTTTGACTTACCTTCCCCTTGCTAATAATGAAGAAAGTGTCCCCTCGAGCTCCTTGCCTAATAATGTACTCCCCATCTTCATAATATGTCTGCAAGAGAAAGAAAACAGAATTCATTCCAAATTCTCCTGGGATTGTCAGTGGCAAATAACATGAGTGGCTGGTTCACAGATAGGACAATGTCAACAGCAAATGAACAGGCGCAAATATCAGAGCAAAACCCAGCAATGCAAATTATTTAAATATTCAGACGTAGTTTCTTGTGGTTTGTGTTTCGTCTTTTCCTCTCCTAGAACTCTCCAACACATTACCCGAGAGAGATTTGACAGCGAGTAATGCTGAGCTATCTATGTTGAGTGTATCACGGTCCAGTTTAATTCTGTCCTTAACCAATCTCTACACAAGTGCATATTTCCTGAGAAGTGAATAAGTCACAACTAAGATTGCAAGCTCACCCTGCACTTGGGTATTTGGATATCCAACTGTGAGAAAGTGAGGACTGCAGATGCTGGAGATCAGAGCTGAAAATGTGTTGCTGGAAAAGCACAGCAGGTCAGGCAGCATCCAAGGAGCAGGAGAATCGACGTTTTGGGCATAAGCCCTTCTTCAGGAACTGAGAGTCAAAGAGTGTGGTGCTGGAAAAGCACAGCCAGTCAGGCGGCATCAGAGGAGCAGGAGAATCGATGTTTCAAGCATAAGCCCTTCATCAGGAATGAGGCTTATGCTCAAAATGACGATTCTCCTGCTCCTCAGATGCTGCCTGACCGGCTGTGCTTTTCCAGCACCACACTTTTCGACTTTGATCTCCAGCATCTGCAGTCCTCACTTTCTCCATATCTAATTGCAATTCAAAATCAACAAGGTTAGCAGAAGCTAGGAATGTGAACAAACCATTAAAGCAGAGTTGGATTGACTAACTCCTTTGGATGGTATCTCTCCCCACGAAATCAAAAAGAAAATGTATATGTCACAAGTATTCCAAATCCCCAAAATGTACTGATACATTTATATATTTAACTCACATCTTTTGAATTCGGTTCTGAAATGCGTTCGCATTTGCTACACAGTTCTAACACAAGGGGGTGTCAGAGAGGTAGTATACACTGTAAGATTCATTATAGCCAGTTGCAACAGTCATAGAGTCATAGTCATAGAGATATACAGTTGCTAAGCAATATACTAAAAAGTAGGGCTGGGAGCAGAACCGCAGAAGTTTAGCTATCACGAAGGATGGAAACCTCATGCTGATTAAAGTAATGATACCAGTAATTTTCAGAGTACATATGAGTACTGTGGAATCTCACCCATCTCCAGCATGGGTTCTGAAATCCCACAACGAGATTATTAATTTTAACGAACTCATTTAGGATTTTAAAATGCATGGTGTGCACTCTCATAAATTGTCCCAATATGTCTTAGGATCCTTACAGCATGAGAGCAGTCCAATTGGCTGATCGACTCCATGCTGACCCTCTGAAGAGCATCCCATCAAGACCCTCCCCAACACCTAATCTCTGTAACTCCACATTCCCCATGGCTAATCCACCTAGCATGCCTATCCCTTGACACTACAAACATTTTAGCATGGCCAATCCACCTAACCTACACATGTTTGGACTGCAGGAGGACACCCACAGAAGGAGGACACAGGCAGAATGTGCAAACTCCACACAGTCACCCAAGGCTGGAATTGAACCCAGGTTCCAAGCACTGTGAGGCAGCAGTGCTGAACACTGAGCTACCATGCCACCCCATATCTAATTAAGTAAATAGGATGAGTCCTATTAAAATGGGGTGTTGAGGGAACTTTCTATTCCCTGAGCCCTCAACAACGGTTTGTTTTACTTCGCATGTCCAGTGTCAGCTACTGACACTCCCAAGTTTAATGCAATATGGACAGACAAGGAGTGACAATCTTTCTATTTTCTCTCTAAAGGTAACTTCACCTCAATCTCACATCATGCTTTATAATCCTGAACCAGTAATGTTACATTTCTTTGCTCATTTTTACACAACTGGAAGGACAATAAAATTCTCACACTTTGTTCAATGATAAAAAAGGCACAGGTTTAACTTTCTCCACCTGGTGTAAAATGGTGCAGACCATATCTCTATTCTAAGGCTTTTATTACATTGGTGTTTAGCTAATGTGATGAACTCTATATCTCTTTGCATCCATTTGTGCTGTGTGTGCTCTCTGGTTAACAGAGAAAATTAGATGGGAATTGTAACATTCAAGGGATATGGTGCTACAATGGGTTACATATTCAATCCTGACCAGGAACAAGTCTGGGGCTTATTCAGAGGTTTTGAATAAGACAACCAGCTCTGTTACAGGGTTGGTAAACTGTGGCTTCAAGGTCAGGGTTTGTTTGAGTCAGTTAGTCAGAGATCGTGGAGACAGAGGGATGCTACATCAGGCTGCCTGTCAGTCAGCAAGCTCCATTGCAAAAAGGGTGCCGCAGGTTCACTGAATTTGGGATTCAGAGAAGTCCTGTCAGCTGAGAAGTGATGGGGGTAGGGCTCATGTTAAGCCCTAAAATCATGTTCAATTAGAAGCAGCTTATGAGCTCAGTGTAGCTGAGAGTGGAGTGTGGGAAGCCCACAGTAAGTATTGGCTTGGTGCAGCTGACAATGATCGGAGCTTAGAGAATCCCCAGCCGCACTTACTTGGTGAAGTTAGCTGTCTGTGCAAAGTTAGAATTATGCAAGTGAAGAGATGATGGAGTATAGTCTTAAGACTTAATGGGAGGTTAAGCACAGGAAAAGAATGGTTGCAATTGTAAGGGAGTGACCAGTCATTGGGGTAATCCACATCAGAACAGCTTTTGGGGGAGTATCAGAATGAAGAAATGGAATCCTAATGAGATGTAATAACTGCAGTGTCACTAACATTGGAGTGGTTGATTCTAAGAAATTGTGGGATCTATCTCACTGCATTTACTATTTAATGTGTTCTGACGGTTATCATATTCATTCTGGATGTTAGAATATTGTTAGAATATTGTTATGGCACAGGGTAAACTCTCCTGCTTAATTTAACACAGAAAAGATTTATCCCGTGCAGTAATCTGTGAAAGGTCAATAGGCCAAGAACAAGATTAGATTAGATTATATTAAATTAGATTCCCTACAGTGTGGAAACAGGCCCTTCAGCCCAACCAGTCCACACCGCCCCACCAAAGAGTAACCCACCCAGACCCACTTCCTTCTGACTAATGCACCTAACACGATGGGCAATTTAGCATGGCCAATGCACTTGACTTGCACATCTTTGGATTGTGGGAGGGAACCGGAGCACCTGGAGGAAACCCACACAGACACGGGGAGAATGTGCAAACTCCACACAGACAGTCACCCAAGAATGGAATCGAACCTGGGACCCTGGTGCTGTGAGGCAGCAGTGCTAACCACTGAGCCACTGTGCCACCCCAAACAAGTTAAAGTAAAAATTAACAACTCCATTTCTTAAAGTATAACAAAGAATAATTAACTAACAACTACTTACAATTCCTTCCTTGAACCTATCTTTTACCTTCCCTTCTATAACACTGGTATGATTAAACTCCCAATTAAGATTTACAAAACAACATTTCTTTTCTCAAAACCAGGTAGCTTTAGTTTCTCCTCTGTATTTCAGTCTTCTTTTCTTCTTCTTGGGGATTCTGCTTTACGGGTTACTGATTGATAAAGGTACTTTTAAGAGTGCTATTTTTCAGGCAGTCTTTTTCACATGCTGGTGGCGTGGCAGTTTTCCTCTCAACTGTTCAATTTTTCCACAGTCTTATACCCCCAAAGCATCAGATTGTGTCATTGGCTTTTAGGATTGTTAATACACTAAATTCAAATTTGATTGGAATTTGGCATTTTCACAGTATAATTTAAACTGATGGCCTAATTCGAATCGGTTTTGTTGTTTCCAAGCAACCATCTAATTTAGCTTTCGACCAAGTGTTACATTGTTACCTTATTGAGAACACTTGGTGCTGTCAGGTAGCTCTACCAGCTTTTAACTCTCTTAAAGATACAGTACAACCAGATCTTCAAAACACTTCCCCCGTAAGAAAAAATGAACAATCATAATGAAAAATGGCTTCTTTTTTTCTCTACATTTTAAACACAGAGATAACTTTAATATAAGTTCACCTTAACTTCTTCCCATCTCCCTGTATAGATATAACATTAAATAAAGACAAATCTCATCTAAACTCGATCAGTTAAATCCACGATAACACATCTGCAATTATATTCTTACGTTCCACAACATGAACGATTTTTAATTTAAAAGTCTAACATAAGACTCCAATGAAATGGTCTCATATTCTTGTCTTCAAAGCGTTCTAAGAATGTAAGCGGATTGTGATCCGTGTACACAACCATCTCTAACACATTGTTCATGACATACACATTAAAATGTTGTCAGGCCAGTACCACACTCAATAGTTACTTTTCGATTGTGGAGTATTTTCTCTGATCGATGTTGATTTTCTTCGAAAAGTAACCAACTGGCAGATCAGTCCTATCCTCATCTTCCTGTAGGAGTACAGCTCCAACTCCAATGTCACTAGCATCGATGATGGTTTAAAAAGGTTTAAAAAGTTTGGTATAGCTAAGACTGGTTTGGTTGTTAATATGACTTTCAAATGATCGAATTCCTCCTGGTATGGTTCTGTCCACTGAAACTTCTTCTTCACGGTTTCTTCTTCAGCAAATCAGTTTACGGTGCCATACACTGCTGAAGTTTGAAACAAACGTCTGATAGAATCCACTGAGTCTGAGGAATTGAAGCACCTCTTTCTTCGAGGTTGTTTGTGGAAATTCCTCAATGGGTTTTATCTTTGCATTCCGTAGGGTCAACCTTACATGACCGATGTTATGTCCCAAGAACACCACCTCTGCTTTCATGAATTCAGTTTTATTTAAGTTTATCACCAGTTTTGCTTCTTGTAGTTGTTCAAAGGGCTTTGCTAACTGTACCATGTGATCTTTCCAGAACTTACTAAGTAGACTGCATGGGTTGTGAACCCAGCCACAACTCTGTTCATGAGCCTTTGGAATGTGGCAGGTGCGTTCTTCATTCCAAAGGGCATCACTTTAAACTGATATAGCCCATTTGGGGTTATAAGCACAGAAATTTCTTTCACCGACTCTGATAAAGATACCTGCCAGTAATCACGTATCAAGTCCAACTTGGTGATGTAACTGGCTTGTCCAACTTCCTCGATACAGTCCTACAATCTAAGAATTGGATATGAGTCCGATTTTGTAACGGCGGTGACCTTACGATAATCCACGCAGAATCATTGAGTCGTGTCTGGTTTGGGAACTAAGACGATCGGCAAACTCCACTCGCTCTGGCTTGGTTCGATGATGTCCTCGTCGAGCATGGCCTCCACCTCCAACTGGACCTGTCTGGCTTTGAAAGGATTAAGCCGATAGGGGTGTTGTTTTATTGGAGCAGTATTCCCCAAGTCTACTTCATGTACAATAGCATCAGTCCTCCCCATCTGATTCTTACATATGTCCTTATACTGCAGTAACAAATCTTTCAACTGCATTCTATGCTTCTGAGATAGATAATTTACTAACTTATCCCACTCTTCAAGGACTTCTTTATTATTTAATCTATTTTGGAGGCACCTCAAAATCCACATCATCTGGATTTAACTAACATCTGTTTCTCCAGTTCTTTCTCTCTTGTATAATGCAGTTTCAACATGTTCACATGACATATCTGATATCTTTATTTTCTATCTGGCATTTTTACTAGATAATTCACCTGACTCAACTTTTTCTCAACTTGATAGGGACCATTAAATCTGGCTTTGAAGGGATCTCCCATCACTGGTGACAGTACTAACATGTCATCTTCTGGGGAAAACATCACAGCCTCAGAGCTTTTATCTGCCACCTGCTTCATTCTATACTGTGTCCTCTTCAGGTGCTGTTTAGCTAACTCACCGACTTAATTTAGTCTCTCCCTCACCTCCAATACATAATCTAAGTGTGAGATCTCTGACTTTGGTCTTGTCAATTTCGCTTTAATTAATTAATTTCAACACTTCATGACAGAGTATTGACTGGAAGGGAGTAAAGGAGTAGCTTCGTTTGGGGCCTCTCGAATGGCAAACAATACAAACGGAATAGCTTTATCCCAATCATTCAGGTAATCTTGACAGTGTGCTCTCAACATGCTCTTCAAGGTCTGATGCCACCTTTCTAAAGCTGGCTGGGATTCAGGGTGATACGCACTGGATCGAAAGTGCCATATACCTAAGCTATCCATAACCTCTAAGTAGCCGAGCAGTAAAATTTCACCCTTGGTCTGACTGAATCTCTCTGGATAGCCCGTACCGTATGAAGAATGCAATTAACTCCTCTACTGCCCTTTTTGCCTTGATACTCCATAACAGAATTGCCTCCGGAAATCTGGGAGACACATCCATTATGGTTAACAAGTACTGGTTCCCACTTTTAGTTCTCGGGAGGGGTCCTACACAATCAATTATAACACGTGTAAAAGGTTCTTCAAATGTGGGAATTGGCAACAAAGGTACTGGTTTTATTAATGCCTGTGGCTTACCTACGATTTGGTATGTAGGACTTATACGGCAAAAGTTAACCACATCCTTGTGCATTCCAGGCCAATAAAAATGTTTTTGTACCTTAGCCTGAGTATTTCGTACCCCAGAGTGACCTCCTACAGGTAGTTCATGTCCTACCCGTAACATCTCCTGGCAACACTAAGTAATCTAATCTAAGTATCTAAAAAAACACAATCTGGAGCACTTCAGCCCATTTTTCCTCTGCACTAACCTGCAGTCGTCTCCATTTTCACCTTAGGATTCTATCTTTCAGATAATA